>NW_001865044.1:417584-474433 GCF_000002865.3 Monosiga brevicollis MX1
GTTTAAAACGAATGGTTTCAAAAAATGGCAGGGGCTTTTCCAATCCAGCCCCCCCTTTTTTTCCCCCCCCCCCCCCCCCCACTTCGTTCTCTACAAAAAGAGATACAAGAAGAGCTCTGCTGAACGCACATGTGCTGGACTTGGGACGTGTAGCTATGGAACAAAGGGAAAGCAAACGCAATATTCGGGTTCGATTTGAGGCGACTTCGAAGAAGTAGAGCAGCGAGTGAAGAAATGCTCGTGCAGCAGCTAAGTCTGCATGCACAGTGCCGTTTTGTCAAGACGGCCAACGCAATTTCAATCACAGGCAAAGAAGGGAGGGGGCTGATTATAGCGAGCGGAGACTCGAGCCAAAAGGGGGAGCAAGAGTAGACTCATTCATTAAAAAAAAAACAGAAGCGAGGACAAATTCCACGACACAAGAGTTCGAGCGATATCGATAGCCAAAGCGAAGCAGACAAAAGTTGCCAAGGTGGGAGCTGGGCCACTGGGGCCCAACACCTACAAGCGTTGCTTGGAGCAGAGCTAAACAGTAAGGGGGTTTCAAATAAGTCATGGCACAAATAATTTGGACACAGGGAAGAACGTCAAGTTGACACCTGACATCTAGCGGACTGAGAGTCGTCTAGCACTCATACGTGGAGGGTCCAACAAACACGAGACTAAATACAGGATCTTCGTCATAGACCAGACAAGGAGGCAAGAAAAGAGAAAGGCGGGGGGGGGAGAGAGAGGAAGACGCAAGGAGCCCCAAAATACACTGGGATGCTGTTGAACTGGGGGATGACCAAAGACGAAGGAGCCGACGCGCAGCTCAAAGATCGGGGCATCGCGCTGCCGTTCGAGCGAAAGTTTAGAAGCGAAAGTGGCAAACTTCGCCTTCATTGATGGAAATGGCGGAATCCCGCTTGCGGGTGCGGCGGATGGTTGAATCTGCCACCTGCTGGCGCTTCTTTTCACATGCCTGGCACTCGGACTTGTGAGCGGCAGTAGTCATAGGAACATAGCCACGAGGAGAGCAATACGTGGGATGCTCTGCATGAAACTGTTTGTAGCCTTGATGAAGAACGTAGAGGTGGGGAAACAGACTGCCTTGTCCACCGTTCTTGCAAGCCTTGGCCTCGACACGCTTGAGATAATGGTAGAGCGCAGGACCGCGTTCCTTGGAAAACTCGCAGTGGACTAAGATGAGTGTTTGGGAAAGGTCACCGCGAGCCAGCAGGTATTCAGCCGCCATGTCTGGAAGATAAAAGTTGACGGCGCCGATCAAGTGACCGCCATCATACTCGTATGGATAGCGAGCATCTATGATGATGTAGTCACGAAATTTACGGCGGCCGTCGCCCCAGACTGTGTCAATGACTGTGTCGCCTGTGACTTGGTTGTGCTCCACTCGAACTGTGGGCAGGACATTCTGCTCGTCCATGACGATATGCAGGGGCGAGGAGGTGCGTTGTGCGCTGGCTGGGGTGGGCGACGGCCGGCGCAGTGTTCCAGAAGGGCGACGCTGGTTGCGGATAGGGTAGGTGCAGGACACTGGATGCGTAGGCGTTGGCAACGGAGATGAACAAGGAGTCGAATGAAAGCGGGTGGGGCTGTTGGAGGCGGAGGCCTGCCTGCTACAGGAAGCCGATAGTCTGGGGAAGAGAACCAAAGAGCCAGCCGCCATGGTGATTGGTCAGTGGCCGGATGATGCGAGAGCAGGGCGAGACGAGGAAAGAAGGAGAGATGAAGAGGAGGAAGAAGAAAAATGGCAGTGTGTAGTGCCAGAGCCGCAGCCAAGAGCAAAACACGAGGCGAGCCACTGAGCCGGGTGTTCACAATATCAGGGGGCTTTGACCATGTGTGTTTTAGGTGCGTTAAGGAAGAATGTGTGCAGGTGCAGGTTGATGAATGTGAATGTGTATGGAGACTGAATTTGGCGCCGAATGCAAGGTGTCATGTGGTTACCACATGCACCTGCAGTCGAAGCAGCCAAGGGGGCAAAAAAAAAAACTCAGCGGGGAAAAAAACGCGCTCAACCAAGGAGACAAGGAGACTCGGAAGAAGTGCTGACATCTGCATGTGTGTGTGCATGTGTGTTGAGAGACTCGGAACATTCGTCGAGACTGGCTGACATGTGAAACAAAACGTGACTCTGTGTGAAAGAAAAGGAAAAAGCCAGTGGTTCTGTGTGTTCAAAAAACAAGGCGAGGCAGGGGTGACTGACCGCTCGGAAAAGGTGCGCTTGGAGAACAGATCACCAACACTGCGCGAACGGCAAATCATCTTGGGAGGCTGTGGGCTCTCGACGGCAGATCCATTGCCCCGCTTGGCGGGTGAGGAGAGGTTCAAATCGTTAAAGTTCAGGGTGGGGCTGTCGGAGGGGCCTGGACGAGTAGCGAGGGCGCTCTGCGTGTAGCGGATGTTATCATGCAAGCTCAAGTTGTGGTCAAAGAGGGGTGAGCTTGGGCTGGAAGTGGCTATGCCCGAGTCACTAACGGGTGACTGGTTGAGCCTGGTGAGGCAAATGTTGTTTGCGGCATCCTCCTCGGCAGTGTTGGACGCGCCAGCAACGTCGGTGGTCAGATCTGGAGCAGAAAAGGCCATCCTGCGCCTGTTTTTTTTGTCAAGTCTTGTGTCTGCCAAGGATCAATCACCCAGCACACGGATAAGGGAACATGGAGAGCCCCGCCAGGACCACGCCACCGAGGGACGAAAGAGAAGCAGCAGAGGAAATGCTCAATGTGCTAGTGTCTTGTGTCTCGTGTTTTGGGTGCGCCTTTGGTGCGCACAGAAAGACACAAGAAAGGCCTGACCACAGGGTCAGAGACAAGAGATATGAATCGGCGGAAGAGCGTCACCGAGAGATGATGAAAATGCACACACACAGAGACAGACACACACAAAGGGCGGGGTTGCGATCTGATCTGATTTGCACCGAACCGAAACCGAAGCGAGCGATCAAATCAGATCAGATCCGACCCCAAAAAGGAGAGAGAGGAAAGTGAGAGGAAAGAGAGAGGAAAGCGAAAAGAAATCTGAGCAAACACCAAGAGCGAGTCACTCGCAGCCCAACATAAAAACGCGACTCTTTTGTCTCGAGCACAAAACCCGAGCCCATCCCCCAGTCCCACGCACGCGGAGCAAGGGGTGTGGCACTGGCACTTTACGTAGGAAGAAACAACACAAGGGAAAAATCACAATAGGAGCTTGGTCTACAGTAGATGACAACCCCACACTTCGCCACCCCGTGACATCAGCGCACCCATCCATAAGAACCAAAGTGTGTGTGAAACAGCGGTAGTTCAGTCTATGTGTTATGTATGGTGTGTTAGTGCGATGATGACGTGGGACCGCCAGACAAGACGCATTGGTCACACTCACAACAAAAAGTCTACCACACCGCCAAGCCACACTGGACAAAAGGAAGTCAAATTGGCAGAAAGAAGGAGCAGAGAAGCACACACACACACACACACACACACACACACACACACACACACACACACACACACACATTCAGTGATAGAAAGAGATGGCAATACAAGTCTTGACGATGAAGCCGCAGTCCAGAAAAAAAAAAAAAAAACTTGCAGCAGTAAGACTTGTTCCTCGTGCTGTGGTGAGAGTCCAGACAGTGTGTGCCATCTGGCTGGGTGTGGTTGTGCATAGGTTTTGGCTCATGGGTGTTGGCACCGTGGGCAGCGGAGGAAACAGTACCAACACCAGACAGATCATTTAGCCGCCGCCACACAGGAAAAAAACATACCGTGGGTGAAGAAGCAAGAAAGAAGCCAATTGGCGGCACCGGCAAGCTTTGTCTGTTGCACGAGCCAACCACCGATGAGCCATGGAGGACGGAGATGGACAAGGTGAGGAGGTGGCTTGCAGGTGAGGCGCACACCTACCCTCGAGACCCTTGGTGCAGCGCCAATAGTGAGGGGGGCCTGGTTTGAGCTGGCTTGGTTGAGATCTTGCTGTCGTTGTTGTTGTTGTTCCAGTGGCCTCAAAGGTGGCGCTATTGAGCAGTAATCCTCCGCTATAGGGAAGATAACCGGCACGTTGGGTTGGGCTTGGGCTCGGGGAAAACCAGAGAGGGGCTGATATCGAAGCGGCGGCGAGATGGTCTGCGAAGCCGATCGTCTTGGGGGAGTCAAACACGATCCAAAAGAAAGAAAAAGGGAAGGTGGATCTAGTCACTTCACTGTGGCTCTCGCTCGAGGAGTTGGCCAGTGGAGTTGGACTGCGACAGCGACGTGGTGGGGTGCGCCAGGGTGGGCAGAAGGAAAATACCGTTCCCTGGCTCCCGGGTGTTCACTCAGGAGGCCAAAGCACGGAGAATGGCGGGACTGCAACTCGTGCTGTCGAGAGACGAAGCAGGCCAAGGGCGCTCCTGTGTATTGATGAAAACCGTACAAAGGGGGGAGCCTTTTGACGTTGGGGCTGCGTTCCCGCAACACATGGGAGGGAGGAAGCCGAGTCGTGGTCGGGTTGTGGGTTGTGGTACGACTCGGTGTGATTGCTGGGCTTTTCAGAGCTCCCTTCCCCACACTCAACTTGTGTTTGTGAGTGACCCTCTCCTTTACGCTCCCTTAGTTTTTCCTCATGATCAGAGGAGGTTCATCACTGGGTGATCGACGTGCTGGGCACGAGGGAGACGAACGGACCGCGGCGTTTTTGCCGTCGCCGCTTCGTTGTTGTATTGATCTTCCCCCTCCTCCCGTGCACACAGCACTCGAAGCTCGAACCAGGCCTTTCTCTCTTTTTTTTTTTTCCCTTTTCACCATAGCATGTTCGTGCCGATCGCGCGCTCGCGCGTTCTCTCCTGACTCGGAGTGGGATGCTGCTGTGTTTGTAGTAAGGCGACTGGCTGTGAATGTGTGTGTGAGCCACCTCAAGGTCAAAGCACAACGCTGGGGAGGTGGCGAGGTTGCAGGGTGACGGCCTGTTGTTTCCCCCAACGCACGACCGTACGACTCGCTAGAAATCGCTGTGGCCTTTGGAGAGATTGTCTACTACGTCGGAAGGGGCCACCACCCAACAGCCAAGGGTGTGCAGAGGAGGGCACGGACTACCTCCTCCGGCACCCTTCTCGTGGTGTGCAGTGTGGCTTTCTTATTCTGGGGGTTTTCAAAGCTCGCCCGGCAAAGTGTGCTCAAGTGTGGCTGCGATGGCAGATGAATGATTTGGTGTGCGTCGTAGTTTCAAAGAGCGGACATGGGCTTTCAGCTCGTGGGCCTCCACGCTCGATCTTTGTCCATGCTAGCTTGCTGTGCGTCCAGCGATGGGGAATAAAAGCGCGGTGCGCTCGGTTTGGCTGGGACAATGTGCCGAGTCAGACCCATGTACACTGGGCCTAACAACCAAAACAGCCTTTGGTCGGCCATGATCTGCAGGTCTTGAGTGTGGTGCCGTTTTGGCAGCGTGCACCTCGTGTGGGCGTGTGCATCTGTGTGCGTCTGCGTGCGTCTGAGTGCATCTGTGCGCCTGGGCCAGACTGTGATATGCTGCGCCGTGATGAGATTCATATTCTTATGGGCACGAGGCACTCCGACACCTCGCCAGGAAAGTTGGGGCAAGTTTTCAGAACTGACCCCTGAACTCCCGGGTTTGGGGTCTTCAAATATTGGCCGTTTCTTGGGATGTGGGACGCGATCACCATGTCGATCTCCAATGGCAGCCGAGTGTCTGTCGCGTTCAGCGCCCGCCCGCATCCTCGAAGGTCTTGGAGCCAGCCCAACCTGGCAGTTATAGGTCGGGGGCAGGGCACACTGAGGTTTCTTGTTTGTTTTTCTCTTCCAATCCTTCCCAGAGACGTCATGGCACACCCTGAACTGATCAATGACATCAGAGAGAGTCTTTTTGGGGTGCAGCACACCCCCACGTTTCGCGACACGCGCTGGCATACTGGCGCTGGCGCTGGCAGGCAGATGGCGCTGAGGGGCAAGAGGGTTGCAAGCGTGCTCAATGTCATCCGAGACCAGTAGTCTTTTAAGGGACAACACACACACACACACACACACACACACACACACACACAAAAAGGAATCAGGTCCCATGGCTCAGTCTCAGTCCTAGTCTCCGAGGAGTCTGTGACACGCGCACGTCTGAAAGAAACGCTATGGAGTGAGACCTGCCGACTTGTGCCCTTGCCCGCGTGTGTGCGTGTTTCCTTGTACCGCAAGCAAGCACACGGCTTCGTGTCGTGGGGTCGAAGCGCTCCATGTCTTGCGACTCAGATGCAAGCGAAGACGAATTTTGCTTGTCTCAAACTGTCAAAACACACGTGCTGGCTTCCTCCAACCCTACCAAAGACAGCGTCAAAGGCCAGACGAGTCGGTCGAGGGCTCAGGGCAAGTCATCAGTCTGACTCCATCCCATGGTACGGGCTCCATTGACGCGCGTCCCACCGTCGCGCACAGCCATTCTTGCCCGTGTGAGAAAGCGGACTCAGGCGGAGGCGGAGGCGGAGGCGACAACGCAAGAGAATTTAGTAGCAACAGCACAGCACAGCAATACAGTGGGATACCCTCCAACTTTGAAATATTAAGGTAGAAAGTCTCATTCAACTTTGACTTTTTGAGCCAAATTGCATTTTTCCCTTAGCAAGGGCAACTTGCAAAGTGACCGTTACAAAATGCCGCCGATCCGGCGAAAAAATGGTGTACGCACCTATGCCTCGCACTCAATGCTTGAACAGCTGCAATGGGCGCAAGCAATGGAAGACGGACATCAGACAGCCGCTGCCGTTACGAGTGAGGCGAACGTTTGACTGGCAACTGGCAGCTTGCCCTCGCTATTTCGACCCAGGTGATGCTGCGCACTCAACAGGGTCGCGGCCATTTTATGGAGGTGCAAAGAGACCCCGCTTTCAAACTGGGGGCAGATTGTAGCTATGATGGCACTCTGGATGTCGCAAGTATTGTCGACAGGATGGCCCTTGTCAGCTTCCCCCACTTGCGTTGCGATGGGTCAGAATTTAATGACCTTCAAATGCCACCGACAGGCCAGGCAGACTGGTACAGACAGCGTGGCTCGATTTCAGATTGCAGTTGAGGGCACAGAAGAGGGCAGCGGTTGCCATGATCCAGCTCGCTCTTGCCGATGACGAAGCTGATGCGACTCGAGAAGAGGCGGAAGCGGAGATGAGAGAGATTCGGCTGTACTGACCTCAATTGAGACACTGACGGTCCGCCTCAGCCAACTGTAGCAACTTGCAAGTGTGGCACCAGAAAAGCTAACCGATGGCTATGATGACTGGCACCGCTTCCATCGAACGTGCAAAAGACAAAAGACCCATGCAAGGCCGGCAAACATACATCCAAGACCATCTCCGTCATGCATACACATAGAACCTGTGTAGTGCTTAACTTTGAAAGTTGACGCCAAAACCCCCGTTCAAAGTTAGGGGGTACCCCAACAGGCACGAAATCCAGTACACGAAACCAGTGAAATTTACTCCGATCCTATTTTGACGAATGCAGTGAGATCTTCAGATTGCGTCGAGCGCTACAGTAGTTTCTCGACGAACGCGCTCGACGGGCCTCCAGACTGCCAACCCTTGCTGACCCTGAACTCACTCGCTCGCTCGCTCGCTCGCTACCTCGCGATTTACCATTAAACGTCCAATCATGGCGCAAGCAAAGGGTATGAGTGACGACGCCATCCTCGATGCCATCTTCGACCCAGAGATGCCGCAGCTGCCCGGCGCGCAGCCACCCAAGGACAACACGGCGACTGCGGATCAGGAGCAGGACCCCGTCAGCGAGGCCGAACTTGAGCTGCGCCAGCTGGTATGATAATGTGCTCTGGACACGTTCACGCTTGCCCTGTGTCTCTGGCATTTGAGCATCACTCACACGCGCTCTCCTGCTGGCCCTACGCATGCCAACTCGGATAGGAGACGGAGGCAGCCAAGCTGGCCGAAGGCGGTCAACTGGACGAGGCCCTGCAAAAGTTTGAACTTGTCCTGGCCAAGGACCCCAAGCGTGCTAGTGCCTACAACAACCGCGCCCAGCTATATCAGATGAAGCATGACACCGAGGCAGCTTGGAAAGATTTGGACATGGCCATCAATCACTGCCCCCTCCCCCGCGAAGTGGCCAGCCAAGCCTATGCGCAACGCGGCGTTCTGAATCGCGTGCGCGGGAACGACGACGCCGCTCGCGCTGATTTTGAAAAGGCAGCCGGGTTTGGCAACCAGTGGGCCCGCCGCATGGCCGTCAAACTTAACCCCTACGCCGCCCTCTGCAACCAGATGCTGACGCAGGCCATGAAGGAGCTGCGTGGCGAGGCCCCGGCCTCGGCCTGCACACCGGCCCAGAATCAGTCCCAGTAGGCCAAACCGGTCTAAACGCTCTTGTCAAACTCATGCTCGACGGCCGCTTCGTCGGCCCTGACGTCTCGAGGCGTGGAACGAGCGTGTGCAGCGCACACGTCTCTGTGGGATTTGAGCTTGGTCTCTCGAGAGCCCGCAGACACCCTCGTTCCGCTTCCCCCCTCCGTTTCTGTCCGTCTGTGTGCCTCTTTTACTTTTTTTGTCGCTTTTTTCCTTGTGGGAGTGGGTTTTTTTTATATCCTAGCCGGCTGCTGCTTTGGGCGCGAAGTCACCTGGTTTGACGGTCTTCAATTCATCAAGCGTCGCCACCTCTGCTTTGAGATGACAACACCTGGGCCGGTGCGGGAACGGCTCAGCTGCCCCATCAACCCATTCACCGCAAGTCTGACAGAACTTGCCTCGGATATTATTGACCCAAACTCCACCCTTAAGGTTTTTTCTTGCGCGTTTTCTTCTTCTATTCATTGCAGGCACCCAAAACAATCAGTCGGCACAGACCAGGGACCGTCGAAAAAACCAAGCACGGATGCCAAACGAGGTGGCAGATGCCAGCCCATGTCCCGAAACGCACCGGTTTTGTGGCCTTGGTAGCTTTTGATCCCTGGGGCTTGGCAGCTGCAATGGCCTCGCTGTCCACCACGCCATTCTCATTCAAGACCTCCTCCTCCAGCACTCCCTGCATTGCACCGCGCACCCCAACCAACCAAGATTCATAGTCACTGCACGCGTCTCCATCCAGAATGGGAGGTGGTTGGCAGGTGAAAGAAGAGCACACCTCGAGCACGGTTTCTGTATCCATGACGCTGTAGATGTTGGATGGGCGCAGCAATTGATTGTAAACGCCCGTCACCACGGCCTGTGCTTCATTCTTCTCTGTTGCATTTGTCATCTCCACCTGCACGCCCGTTCATGAGGGCGCGGCGAGAAGCTCCGCGGACGCAAATCGAGCCGCCATGGCTGTATCGACGTGTGTTCGCCCCAGCTCCCTTCCCCCCATGGGCAGTTGCCGATATCGCTCACACACAGCAAAAACCCTATCCCACAGCGCACATACCACGAGGTAGCTCATGCAGTTGACAACATCACCCTCAAAAACATAGCCTAGATGCCAACCAAGCACGGGTTGAGAAGGAGTAGACTGGCCAAGACGTGCAAGGGCCACTTGGATGCAGACATGCGCACAAACCTTTGAGATCCAGCTTGATGGGGTTTTCAGCTGCCGCCGGTTCGACCGTCACTGCGCCACAACGTGTGATGAGCTGCCGCAGCACGCTTGGCTTTTTATCTTGCAACAGCACAACACAATACAACACACCCACACACACACACACACACAACACAACACAACACAACTCCAACATATTTCGGGTGTGTCTGTGCTTTTTGCCTGTCGACGACCTACATCGGCCCACCGTGCCCACGTCACCCAGCAAGCTCATCTAAAGACCCGGCGCAGCAAGATGAGACGTAGCGCGCAGACAGGTCAATTGCTCAAACCCCAGGGCCATGCTTTGCTGTCATCGAATTACCTTTTCCTCGACCTCCATCAGAAAACAGGGTCGCTTCGTCCGGCTGAGTACCAGAGGCAAGCGGGTCGCCACGGTGCGCTTGCCGTTGGCTGGACCTCCAGCCGACGCCGATGCGGCGGTCGGGGGCGGCGACGATGTCGTGGACTCCCCCACCCCCACCAACGGTGAGTTGACCGATTCCCCATCTTCTCGCGCCATCACCACATCATCCTCTGTCCCTGCCATCCTCGATCGCAACCACCACTCTCCTTCCCACCACAGGAAGACCAAAACTGTGCGTCTCGGAGATGCTCGAAATCAACCCAGCACCTCCCCCCCAAAAAAGCGCTTTATCCTTTCAGCATGTAACGGCTAGTTTGTATTGAACATCAAAATCAAAATAACAGGAACGTGATGCTCTCTCTAATGTATAAAAGGCAAACAGAAAGAGATCCACAGAGAGAGAGAGAGAGAGAGAGAGAGAGAGAGAGAGAGAGAGAGCGAATGAATTGGTTTGGTCGAGAGAAATAAAGAGCAAAAACACAAAGGAAGAGAGAGAGAGAGAAAATGAAGAGACAGAGAGTGAGAAGCACAACAACATTCTTCTTTCTTTTGGAAGAGGGGCAACAGAACCGGACGAAAATTTAATGATGGCCGCGACGCGATGGTGTTGGGCCCTGGTGGTGGCGGTACTGCTGGTGGCTACGGCTCGAGGTAAACCAACCGTCTGGGTGCGAGATCTTGTTGAACCATGTATAAAGAATGGCCAAGACTGATGACACTGGTGGTGTGCTGGCCACAGGCGAGGCCTCGGACGCGAAGATTGCCAAGGCTCGCATTGAGGTACGTCCCTGGGAATGTAGAAACAGCTCTGAAATCAAAGCACAACAATGATCGCGCGCGCGGTGTCAATTCATGGCCCGCCTGCCTCTCTACCTGCCTGCTTTGGTTTGTGTAGAGCTGCTCTGGCTGACGTTTGAACAAGCTTCCCGAGGCACGCCACTTTGTCAAAACTGTTGCTCCTTTGTACAAGGTGAGGCATGGCTTTGGCTCGATCGCGCGACGCCGCCAAGCGCACCTGCCAACTCATCGCTGCCACCTTATTGTGCTCGCCCCAAGGACGTTGAAGTCAAGTACATTCCCGGACGCAGCCCCAAGATCATGTTCTTCACGGCCGAGGACGTCAAGGTCGAGGTACGTCGGATCGCACGCTGCTCCTTGGGTCGGACCTTGGAACCACGTCGCTTTCCTTGACCGATCGAACCGTGGCCAGACGGTTGATCTCGCGCCCTTGCAGCGTGATGAGGCCGAAAAGCTGCTGACGGACCGCGGCTTTTTGCGGCTCGCGGTGAGTTCCAGCTCTGCACGGCCCGCGCCAAGCCCCAGCGTGCCTGCCCTTTGCCGCCACCGGAGCTCACTTTTTTTTTTTTTTTTTTTGGCATTTCACTATCCTTACTGCGCCCCATCTTCCAGCCGCCTGATGCAGACGCCCACGCCGAACTCTAGTGGCCCAACTCAAGAGCCGTGGGCCCAAGTCCAGAATAGCCTGGGAGGCATAAGTGTAGGAGTCGGATGTACCGATGGACAACCTGGTGACTTGAAGCTCGGAAACGCTATCGCGCGAGCTTTGACGATTTTTCTTCTTGATGCCAAGCACGGCCCCGTTGATTGTGCTACATGACAGCAACGTTTCGTTGCTGCTAGGCCAATCTTCGTGACCTCGCATTACGTGAGGTATGCTGAATTGCCCACTGACCTCGAGTGCATTGGCGTGCCTACCGAGTGTTCAGCCTAGAGTGCTCCCGTGCCTCTTTTTCCCCGGACAGAGGAAAATGAGCTGGGAAGCGTGGGGCCAAACAGCATGGTCGTACTATCAAGATTGTTTTCCATCGACCGCCACGATGCCGCTTTTTTCCCTCCCATGCTCCTAGATTCAATTCAAGCAGTTGGTCTACCTCTCGCATGCTAGCCTCCGTTCCAGCGGACCAAGAAAAGCCAAGATAGACAGCAAACAAAAAGGCATCTGAGCAACGTGCCTGGCTCTGCTCCCACAGTGTGTTTTGCATCCATATCCGTTTTTATGTCGTTGAGACAGACAGAACATGGGCCCGGCAAAGATGAAAGGAAACACAAAAGAAGAAACAACCCCGAGGGGGAAAAAGTGTTGAAATGCTAGCCCTGTGTCAATCATGAGTTTGAATTGGAGTTGGTTGACAAGCCAAACAGAGCGCGTTGGCCGGTCCCGGACACAGCCCGTAGGCCTCACATCGAGTGCAACGACCACCACGGCAAAGCGCACGAGATGATTCAAAGCGCGTTACCCACGCGTGGTGGGCCGCGGTAGAGCCCAACTCGGTCGTGAGACGCACCAAATAACGGGCTACCGTAGATTGCGCCGGCCAGCCAGGAGGCATAAAAGTGGCACCAAGGTCCCATGCCTGGGACAGCAGCTGTACAGCCGTCGCACGTTCCGAAGGCGTACCCCGTGCTAAAATCTGTCCTAGTCGAAGTGCCAGTTGGTAACGGACACACTGTGCGCCCGGCGACGCTGGACCCTCAGCTGCCTTGGCGTGCAGGGCACTGAGCAAGCGCACCTGGAGCTCTGCTGGTGCTTCGAGCGCTCGCCCGAGTTGCTCGAGCGAGACCCCATTCGCGTGAGCAGCAACCTCGAGCTTTGGCTTAGATCCCGGCAGGGATTGCTCCGAATCAAGCGCCGCTTCTTCTGTGCAGCGAATACAGGTACAGGCAAACCCATATCCGGTGCGCAGCGCCTCCTGGCGCACAGGCCAAGGGTCACCCAGCTCGACATAGCTGATAGTGATAGGCTCGCCCCGGGCGATATCAGACACACTGCGTATGATCATAGTGCCACCCTCTGGGGGCAGATCGGCACCCGACTCGCGCGGCTTCATGGGGGCAGACGCGTCCAAATAATGTGTGGCGTTGGGACGACAGCTGTGGTTGATGGCCGCCGCCTGGGGCCAAAGACCAAGCACGTCAAACCCGGGTTGTCGTTCATGATCTGTGAGAAAACAGTTGTACATGCAAATGGCTACCAGGCGTTGAAGCTCGCCCGAGGATTGCACGGGAGGCTGCGCCTTGAGCTTGGCGCGCATGTAACGTAGCGACAACTCGAGGTCGGCCTGATGCAGCGTGCGGATGGGGTCCGAGGCGTTGAACTCGTGTTGGCGCGGCTGGAGTTGGCGCCATGCCTGGTCCGCTAGTTCTGGTGCCGCCTGTAGCAGTCGGATGGCCACATCGGCATTGGCGCAGATGGGAACTTTGCTGCATTGTGAAACACGCGCGTACCAGCGTATGAATGAACTCGTCTTGAGCACCAAAAAGCACGCATGTCGCCGACGCATCCGACTTACTCATCATAATAGCCCGTTGGCCGCGCGAGGCACCCAGCACTCGGCTCACGCAGGATCAGAGTGCCTGCAGGTATATCCCGGCGCGCAAACAACCCCATTCCTCCATACGCATCAGCGCGACGCTCTGCCCAAGCCCCGACGGGCTGACCTGGACCCGCCATCACATGCGCGACAAGAAAATTCACACAACTTGACGTTGTTGTCACACAAAATCCGACTCATTCAAAACGTTGCCATATATATGCTAAACCTCACTCCAACCTCACAAGCGATGATTCGTTGGTTCAGTGGTAGAATTGCCGCCTGCCACGCGGTAGACCCGGGTTCGATTCCCGGACGAATCACATTAATATTTTTGTATTTTACTTTTTTGTGTGTACATTGTCAGATATTTGACGTCAGAGCGGGCTGTTTCCAAGGGTGATGTACTTGGCGTATGTGTATTGCGAGTTTGTGTTGATATGGTGCAGCGGCTTGCGATGGTTGATGCAGTCGAATGGAGCTTTAATGCGGGTGTTGTTAATGAGCTGCTTGCTTTTTTTTTTTGGCTTGGTCGGTGCAGCTCGACCACGACTTGACCGGCGATGATGGGGGGGGGGCCTGTGCCGTGCTAGGGCACGCTGCTCCTCTGAGTCCCTTTTTTTTTTCTTGACAAGTTGTGGAACTCTCATGGTCTGACTGGATGGGTGGTCTTTGCAGGGGCAGGAAGCTGCTGCAGTGGAGAGGATAGCCCACACATACACACGCAGCCGACGCACACAAACACGACACGACACGCGTCATCGTCCATCATGCCCGTGGTCATCAAGGACTTCAATTGGACACAAACCGACGACGAGGTGAGGCGACGAGAGCAAGGGGGGCTGGCCAGGCCACCGAGCCGGCGAGTGGCACAGGAGTGACCGGTGCACACCACCCTGAGGGGAAGGCGGAGGGGGCACAAGCGTGGGTGAGGGAACTCACCTCGCCAAAATCTCAACCCACAATCAGGTTCATCTGGAAGTGCCGCTCAAGGGCGTCCACCCGAAAAAGGCCGATGTTTACACCAACGACGTCTTCGTCAAGGTTTGGCCACCAACGCAGGCGGCGCTTGTCATCTTCCCCTTTGCATTGGACAGACTCACTCTTGAACATGGGTGCTAGGTCAATGCTCCCCCCTTTCTTTTTGAGGTCGACCTCTTTGCCGCCATTGATGATGGGGCGAGCAAGGCCGTAATTGGCAATGGCGTTGCAGTCTTCACCCTTGTGAAGCGCGAGCCCGCCACTTGGCCCACCTTGCACCTTCCCGCGTACGTTGCTCAATCCCGAGCACATCTGCCCGCGGCCCAAGGGTGGCGCAATACGCCCCCTCTCTCCCTTCTCTTTGCCCCTGCACCACTCATCGACACCACCCGCTCCTGTGAACACGCTTTTGTAGTGAACGAGCGGAGCTGCTTCAAAGGCGCGCCAAGGCTCAGGCTCGCGCCGAGGCACAAATGACAGCTGCTGCGGAAACACGTGCCCTTGAACAACATGAAAAGGAACGCGCAGCTGTGCGACGCCAGATGGAGGTGTGATCCACCCCCCTGTCCGCCACAACCCACGTTGGAGATCCCGCCTCAACCGTCTAAAGCAACCACCTGCATTCATCGCGAAACAATATCTGAACCGACTCGCTATGATCCTGGATGCCGTACGAGCCTAGATTGAAGAAGCGGAACGCAATGCCATCGAGACAGAAAAACAGCGACAGCGCGATGAAGGCACGCTTAGCTGCCCCTGGTACCTCGCTTGTTGGCTAAACCAGTTGTTGCCGCCTGACCTCGTAGCCCTGACCTTGCCCTTCTCTGATTTACACGTACAATGAGCAGCGGATGCACAGGCCCGGGCGATAACCCAGAACGACGCGGCGCAGCGTCATGGTCTGAGTGGCGCCACGGCCAGTGCAAATCGCCCACCCGTGCGAACTGCGGGCACCATCAAGGTACAGCCGGCATGTCGATCAACGCTCCACCCCGCCTCAAGCTCACGGCCTCGGGCGCATCGTTTTTGCCGACGAGCAGTTTACCTTTTCCAAGCGCGAGTTTACGACACCGCAGCGCGAATCGTACCGGCAGCAGGAAGAAGAGGTAACAAGCGCCAACGGCTGTGTTTCCACACTCGCCCCAGCTCATGTCGCTTGTTCGCGGCCTGAACCCCAGTGGCTCGAAAAACAAGCTGCGGCCCGCAAGGCCGTGGAGGCGGCCAAGGCCAGCAAGCCCGGTGATGTGGAGCATGATCCGCTGTGGTACCGAGACAAGGGCCGGTACGTTTCGAATCTTGTCTGGTCCTGCCTGGGCGACCAATTGGGCCGACCGTTGTCGCAGGGGCAACTCAACTTCCTTGCGACCCGTGAACAATTGGCCTGCGGCCATGCCCGACAGTCAATTTTTCCAGAATGAGGATTATCAAAGCGCCATCAATGCCTACACCGCTGGCTGTACGTCTCTGCGTGAACCGGGCTGACCCTGATCTGACCTTGGCGACACACCTCAAATCCGTCAGCTCCTCAGCCCCTCTCTCACAATTTGGGGATGCGTGTGGGGCATGGGTCCTCTGCAGTGACGCTGGACCCGAGCAACGCAAGCCTCTACTCACTGCGAGCCGCTGCTCATCTCAAGTGCACCGATCCGCAAGCCGGTGCCATTGATGCGGGCAAGGCCTTATCGCTTCTGCAGCCGCCCTGTCCTAGCAATGCCAAAGATCGTCTCCGCGCCCATCTTCGCCGAGCTGTTGCTTTGGAAATGATTGAGGACCTTGATGCCGGTACGCTCGCCCGTTCATGGACCCGTCGACTGCTCCTGAGCCAAACTCTTTCGACCTCACCCCCTGGTGTGTTTCTCGGTGCGCACCAGCCCTGCATGACTACCGTCAAGCCGTTGCCATTGCCCCACACGATGCGGATCTTCAAGCAGAATGTGCTCGCGTTCAGCAGCAACTAGAGGCCTTGCGACTGTCTCAGCAGTAAAGTTGCACAAATACAGCTGTTTAATCGACTCAGATACAACCTTTGCTTTCCCCGCATCACCAGCACCACTCAGAGTGCCACACTTGAATCACCACAGAAAGCGCGCGTGCATACGCTTTGGACAATAACCGAGAGCCAGAGTCGAAAGGCAAGAGGCGGGGGATTCTTATGGGAAGTTGCCCTGTACATGTATTTTCTTTTGACTTTTTCTTTTTTTTTTTTTTTTTTTTTTTTTTTCACGTTTCAAGGAGTTGCAGTGCCATGTGGCTGTGGGTGCTGGAGTTGGCAGTGGTGGGCTGGAATAGCCTTACTGTGAAGCGCACAGCAACAGAGGACGACAAATCCGCGAGCTGGCATGTGCTTCCTCCAGCGCAGGGGCGGGCCGTGGTGATACTCGTTGATAATGGATCATTGCGTGCCGCGTCATTTCGCAGTCTCATGCGGTCCGCCCACCTGCTGGCTCAGCGGCTCGACCCGCGCGAGGTGGCCACTGTGGTACCAGCTAGCCTGCGCTTCAGTGATCGCATCAAACCCAGCGCACTGAATGGCGCTCGAGGCGAGGTTTTGACCCATGCTGTGCAGCGCGCCCTTGATGCGGGATACCAAACGATTGTCATCACCCCCTTCTTCATTGCACCCAGCGACCAGCTGCGAGGCACCATTCCAACTATGCTCCAGCCCCTCATAAGGTCCCGTGAGGAGCCAGATACCGCGCCACCTCGCGTCGTGGTCGCTCGGGCCCTGGTGGATCCCGAAGACGGCCAGAATGACCAGCGGATCGCCCGCGCCCTGTGCGATAATGTGCTGGCCACTTTGGACGAGCACGACTGGCGTCAGCGGCCCTGCACCGTGGCTGTGGTAGACCATGGCTCCCCTACACCCGCCGTAACCCATGTCCGCAACCTTTTGGGCACGTGGGTTCGCGATCAGCTTCATCAGCACATGGCCCAGGCACCTGCGGTCGTTGCCTGCTCCATGGAACGGCGGCCCGATCCAGAATACGATTTCAATGAGCCCTTGCTTGAGTCGCTACCACAACGGGGTCTACTTCCGCCTGGTCACGCACTCGTGGTAGCATATGCCTTCCTCTCACCGGGTCGACATGCCGGAAAGGGTGGGGATATTGACCAGATCATCAAGGCCATGCTGATGGGGCCAGAAGCTGCCTCTTTGAACTCAGCCCCTGCCGTCTTCAAAACAAATCTCCTGGGACAACACCCCATCGTGATTGACATCTTACGCGATCGCTGCCTTAATATCCTGCACCGCCAAGACTGTTTACTGGAGTTGTAGAGTTCAGGACCTGCAAACCCAATCCTTGACTCTCAACCTTGATGGTGCCATCGATTTTTAAAGAACATCCAGATCTCCAAACGAAATTCCGACCTGACTGAAGGTTCCCAACAACAATCACGCGTTGACCAGGCTGGCTCGCACTTCGATGCACACGGGCACGTCAGGCTCCGCAACTGGAGGATTGGCTGACTTTTGGTCGTCAGCGTCTGTGCCTTTATCTTTGTCCTTCTCCCTCTCTTTCGAAGCCTTGGACGTGCTGCGTGGTGTTGCTCGTACCGGTGCTGGCGACCTAGAAACCATCCATCATCCGGCACTGACGTGAGAACAGCCTCGCGCTCGCGTTCAAGTCACAGCAAGACACAATTGTGCAACAACGACACTCGCTAGACTAACTTTCCGCCTAGCTTGCCCCCTTTGCCTTTGGCCTTGGAAGCTTGTGCTTGCGCTGCAGCCAGGGCGGCGGCTGCTTCATCTTCAGCGGCTGTTGATCAGCCAAACCCATGCAAGCATGAACCAGTGAATGAGCATGAGCATGCACCAAGTCGGGCCATGTGCCGGCCCCATGTCTACAGACGGGGAGCGCCAACAGACCGTAAGCAGCCGCTGTGCGGCCCATCAGAGGCTGCGGCTCGGGATATGCCCGAGGCCCCAAGAGGAGATGCACTGGTCGGTCAGACATGGCCTCAGCCAGTGGTGCAGCCGCATAGCATGCCAGTTCTGGTGCTTGATAATCGCTAGCCAGGCCTTGTCCAAGCTCCCACAAGTCCAGGTGGGCAAGCCCAAGTGTCTCTAATTGAATGGCCTATAACAAAAAGAACAATGGTGGCAAAGTACATCAGCCGTTGAATGATCCAAACAAACTGCCTACAGTCCTGTCCCCAGCTCGTGACGCTACAGACGCCCAAATGCCCAACGGCTCGCTCAACCTCGTACCGCTTGTACCGTTTGGCTTTCATCCTCGGCAGCTGAATAAGTGACGGTGGCTTGCAGAATCCACACGGCTGCACCGTCTTGCAGCCAAGTCTGCAGGCTTTTGAGGGATGATGGTACGAGGGTGTGTTGCACCACCGGGTCTGCTGCGCTGAGAGATGCCCAGGTTTGCAAGCCAGAATGCAATGGCTTGCCTTGTCCAAAGATACCAACGTTCCACTGGCCCAGGGCCTCGTCAAGCGCAGACTGCCGCGCCTCCGCGACGCGCAGCGCCACGGCAGAGGCGGGCTTTGCCTTGCTTTTATCTCGTTTGTCGTTGGGACGGTCAGGCCGACCCGATGGCGGAGCAGGCGTGCCCGGATCGGCCAGACGCGTCCAGTCCTCCGGCACACGTGTCACCAGAAGAAAGTGGCGCGAAGGAGCCATATCGTCCTCCTGAAATGGGCCCGCAATGAAGGGGGAGAGAGGCGAGGTACAGGCTTGAGCATTTGCCGATCATCTGTGTGTGGCTCTGGCACACAGTCATGCACGATACAAGAATACCTGATTCGGATCGGCGTCCAGCGGTGGCAGGCGACGCAGATGCTGCGAGAAATGGAGCAATGAGCCGTGAATGACAAGCAGGAACGGCAGCCAGAACGAAGAGGAGCGTCAACAAAAGAGTCGACGAAGCAATCAGAGGCCAGCCAAGGTGCATCAAAAATTAAGGCCGACGAGGTTTCATGCTAACCTGTATTTTGCAGAGGTGAAGCGATACGCGCGGGGGGTCGGACACGTCGACAATGGGGTTTGTGGCGCGCCAAGTAATGTCCTTGCGAGTCAGTGGTATGTCATCAATTGTGCGAGTAGCGGGGCCCGTGTGCGCCAAGAGCCAGGGACGGTAACTGTGGACATTCGTTCAGACGGGATCCAGCAATCACAGCCGAGAGCCTGTGAGTCACCGTTTGTCCACTGCTTCATCGTTTTAAACAAGCCATGCGTACTTGGAGTGAAGGGCCAGGCTTGTGCCCAAAGCTTGAAAGTTGGAGAGAGCCGATAGTTCACTCAAAACCTGTCGAGCCCCGCACACCCCTCTTACACATGTGAGCTAAGCACACGTGGGGACTGGCAGGGTGGACTTTGAGCACGAGGGGACAGCGAGCAGGGCACAACGCACCGCTTGGAGTTCTGCCCAGTCACTGATGTCCGTGTATGAGAGATCCAGCGACCATAGATTTTGTGCAAAAGGCGCGGTGCTAAGCGGGTGCGTCGTGGAAATCTTCAAGCGATTCAAAGTTGTGAGACACGATTAATCGACGAGAAAAGACCTGCAGATCTTGCGCCCACAACAAGACGGGAAAAAAACACGCACCGGGTTGGCGGCAAGACCTAGGTGTCGCAGGTTCGGGGGGCCGTTGTGTGCCAAGCCGGCGACACTGTCAATCTTGTTGGCACCCAGGTGCAGGATTTGCAGATTGGATGGAAGTTGATCACCAGCCACGGTTGTGATGCGGTTGCCTGTCAGATCTAGCTGTTCAAGTGCAACGAGCTCGGCCACGGACGAAGGCACGGCGTTGAGCTTGGGAGAAGAAGATGGGTGCGCACAGGCAGGTGCAAGATAAGTGGGGTGAGCGATGGCGTGATAATCGAGTCGGGGTGGGGGTCGGGGTCGGGGTCGGGACCGAGACTTACTCCCGTCTCCGCAAGACAGAGATGACGGAGCATGGCAAAGACGTCGAGACGAGTCAACGGCTGATTCTGGCAGGCTGCCACAATACTTGATGTCTGGTCAGAAATGCTACTGAGGCCATCCTGTTCATCCCCGGGAAGGGCTGACAAGACATCTGTCGTGACGCTTTGGGCTTCCGCATCGTCGTCCACCCCAGCACCTGCACCCATGCGCCTTGACTTGCGCAGCTCGCGCTGTGTCTTATCTAGACGTGCTGCGATGCGGCGGTGACGTCGGTTGGCCTCTTCTTGCGTGGCACAGCTCAAGGGATCGCCGGCGAGTCGCAATGTCCGCAGCCATCGTTCAACTGGATCCATGTCCTCTGCCATGCCAGCGGTGAAGACCGTGCACACGCAGACGAATCGTGCTCGAGTCAGGGCAGAAAGCCCAGACTCTGGCTCCTCCCGCCACGCCACAGGTTGTATACCCTCTTGCTGTTTTTCAAGACAGACCCGTCCCCCTACAGACCGGGCAGCACCCAGTGGAACAGGCAACCGCCGCAAGCGATCTCGCACATCGACACACGCACACACACACACACACTCGCGCTCTCTCGCTCGCTCTCTCTCTCTCTCAGACACACGAAAAGCGTTTGGTCGTCAGGGCCCTGTATGGAAGTCTGATAAATATCACGCTATCGCATCCGACTTCATTCGAGGCTAAATGCTGACATCTGACATCGTGCGTGTGTGCTGTGTGTGTGTGTGTGTGTGTGCTGAAGCAGTTTGAGAGGCGCCGCGTGACGAGAGAGCGACGGCGGCGGGGAGGAGATAGCGTGTCTGGTGCTTGTGGTGCTGGTGGTGCTTGTGGTGCTTGTGGTGCTTGTGGGATTGTGGACCTGACCTTGTCAAGATGGGGCGTGTGGCGCGATACAAGCGCATCAAGGCGATCGACCCGTTTGCCAAGAAGGTGACGCAGCCGCGCAAGAAGGGTGGTCTTTTGCCCGGTCAAGCCCCGAGCAAGCATAAAAAACGCAACAAGTCCCATGGTTGGTCGAGTGCCCCCGCCCGCATGCATTGGGTCGAGTGCAGAGGCCTGAGTATTCGGCAGCTTTTTGTTAGACTCTTGTTCTCAGGTTGCCCGATCCTGATTGCCTTGCTTTGCTTGTCCATGCAGGCAGCGACACGTTTACCGTCGATGACGTAATGGACCGAGATGGTGATACAGGCGAGAGTATGGGCAACAAGGCTACAGGTGTTACCAAAAGCATGCATCTCAAGGATGCGCTGCGCCACGTTCAACGCGGCAAACGCGAGCGCCTTGGTGATTTTTACAAGTACGCCCCATCCTTCTTTGTTTCTTCTACACGCACCGTCGTATCGGCAGCCGGCGGCCGCCCTTGTGTCTGTGCTCTCACTTGGCCCTCGAATTCCTCTATCGATTCCATGCCGTTCTTCTGGCTTGCTCCTTTTCGTGGGCGCCTCGGCTCGTTCTGGTTTGACACAGACGCGTCGATGCTGCGGCGAGCGGTGTCATTGCCCAGGGTGCTCGGCAAGGTGAGTTTTGGCCAGCTTGTCCGTATGCCATGCCAACCGCAGCTTCGTGACCTCCGCCCCTGCTCAATGACCTATAGCCACCAAGACTGCGGAGCGTAGCCGTGACCATCTGAAGGAACGCAAACAGAAGCGTCAGCCCAGGAGTGCGGGTGGAATGGCCGACGAGGACGTCGACGATGAATTGCGCTGTGCGTACCCGGTTGCTTGCCTACCCCTTTCATCCTCGTCGACTTTCTTGGTGCTTTGAGCTGGTTGCACTTGCCTCTGCCGCGAATCTTGCTGTGCCGACGTGCTGTCGTTTGATTTGATTTGCTTGGTGTGTCTAGTGTACGGTAAGGAAAAGATTGCCTTTGGGGAGGTAGCCGATGCACCACCCGTGCTGACGGCTGTGCCGCGCAAGGCCAAGAAGCTCGCGCCCAAGGTTGGTCTCGTTGCTTGCTCTTGGCGCCGGCCGGCGCCGGCGCGTGCCGTGGTCCAGCTGCAGATAACGCCTCGTTCTTTCTTTTCGTTCGGCTTTCCTTGGCTGTTCTGTTGTGGTGGTTGATATTTTGACTGGTCGCCTATTTGGAGGGTGCTGCCTTGAATGGGTTAAAAAGTGCGCACTATCCCGGTATGATGTGCGCAGCTGATGCTTGTTTTTTTGCGGTGCATAGGCGCAGCGACAGACTGCGTCGTTGTTGCTAGCACAGAAGACGACAGACCAGCGCAAAGGTTTGTGGTTGCGCATCAGTCTCCGTCGTCTGCGATCGTTGTGACTCTTGTTGCGCAGCGTGTGTCCGGTCTGTTTGCTAATTGTGGCTGCGCCGTGGTGCCATGCAGCTTCCAAGGTCGCGCCTGTGCGACAGCAAGCCCTTGATCAAGAGCGAGAGCGTGCAATCAAGGCGTATCGCATGCTGAAGCGAAATCGCGACACTCACGCTTTCGGCTGAGCCAACTGCGCCTGTGTCTTTGTGTGTGTGTGTGTGCGCGCGCGCGCGCGTGCGTCTATGGTAGGGTGTTCTTTGGCTGTGTTGGCCCTCGTGCAATTGAAATATAGGATCAATAATGCCTCTTTCCTCTTCGTTCGCATACTTGAGGGGCCCTTGAACCAGCTGAAGCAGCGTCGCGGAAAATGGCTTCTTCCTTTTCTTCTCATTACTTCTCTTGATTATTTTTTGAATTTGAACAGTGTCTCGAGACACACTCGCATGTTGCTAGTATTCTGTTTCTGAGTGAGTGGGGCATGGCTCGGGTCTGACCTCAAATCAAGACAAATCTCATGTACATGAGTAGATTTGTCTCAGCCTCGCAAACTCACATGTCAGTCACAAATCGCCAAGATTCAAACATAGCAAAGCGGCTTCTGTGCGAGCGGGTCTCTGAAATATGATCCAGCTTGACGACGTTGCCGCTCTCGCGATTGTGGAGATAAGGCACTCTCTCTCAAAGATTAAGAGCACAGCAGTTCGTCTTTGTATGTCGTCTATTCGTAGAATAGATTTGTCTCAGCCTCACAAACTCAGTCACAAATCACCAGTCACATTTACAAATCTATTCGTCGTCGCGCCGATAACGATTGACTTGCGCATTCAGCGTGTCAAGCGCAGTCCGTACCACAAAGACGTCATCACTGTACCCTACAAAAGGAATGGAATCAGGGATCACATCCCAAGGCGAAACCACATAAACGAGAGCTGCTGACGCCAGCAGAGCTTGAGCCTTCGAAACGCCAGCGTTTGGATCTCGAATCAGCCGATACAAGGCTTTGCAATCACGAAGCAGCGATTTGATACCACTTTTCAATGCCACTCCAAGGCTGGCGGTGATGCCACGCTCTTGCTGGGCGAGCTGGCTCTCTATGATTTCTTGAGCTCGCTCCTGAGCGCGTGCAATTGCAAGATGGTACTTGTCGAGAGTGTGTGCCTCGAGCACCCCGCCGTCGTTAAAGCCGTAATCACGAGTCATGCGCGCAATCGCTTCGAACCCGCAAAGACGCCCGGCTCCATCTGCAAGCACCTGTCCGACCTTTTTCAGCATGGTTGCTTTGTGTGTCGCGGCGTCAGCTGCTTGAAAAGCCCGCCAACAGAAAGTGCCGACCATCCCTACCGTTGACATCGTTCGCAATCGATCGCAAAACGTGCCGAGATCAACAGGGTTTCCGGCATGCGCGTACTTGGAGAGGGGCGGTAAGAAGGGCACGGGGTCCGTTTGATTCTCCAAACGAAGGTGAAGACACATTTGGGAGTTGAGGTACGTTGCAAATCTCTTGTCGCCAACCTTCGGAGCCCCAAACGTCAAAATCCATTTCTTCTGTTGGAACTCGTGGGCAAAGTACGCTGCTGCGAGGTTGGCCAGAGCACCGCCTTTCGAGTGACCGCAGAACACGACTGGATGTCCGAAATATGGCTGAAGGTCTCTGGACAGACGATCTTTTGCACTCTGAAAACTTTGCCAAAAACCAGAGTGCACTCTGCCATGCTCGTCGTTTTGCTGGTCGATGAAGACGTTCGCAACCCAGTTTGACAGCGCATCTGATCCTTTGAAGGCAACGTACACGACGCCTTCGTTGAGAGCAATTATGTAGTGACAGTAGCGTTGTGGATCTTGCTCATCATCGTTGAGCGCCACGATCTTGAAGTTGTTCAAACCCAACAACTGTGTCCGGCTATAACACTGCTGAGAAAGGGTAGCGGCGATTGCAGTGAATTGCAGCAGCTCGAACGGCTGTAAGTTGACAGCTTCGGGTAGTGGCATGGTGATTGTCAAGTGAGACCGCGCTCTCAGCCTCACAGCCACATCGAGAACGGAAGCACCACAAGCCCGCCCCCAGCCCGGAGCAGCGTCGCTACGCTCTGCTTGCAATGTGCAATTGTGCTTTTTTTTTCACATATCAGTTCGTGTAAGCTCCTCCAAGTTCAGAGTCGGTCAAAACATCAGTTTTCTGTGTCACAGACGTGTTCATGCATAAAGCCAAAGACGTCAAGGTGTGTAAACCTGGGCACACACACTCAAGTGCATGTCGGGTTTGACGAGTCCGTCGCGAATGCGAAAGAAAGAACGAAAGTAAGAGGGATTGCCGAAGGGAAGGAGGCAGGACCCAGCGGCTAGGAACCACCTGACAGGCTTCACAGCGTGTAACTCGTGGATGAGGGGGTTTTTTTAACATGTAAAAAAAAAAAAAAAAGAAGAAAAAAGTCGGGAATATTCAGCGTAAATTACGGGGAAATTAAATTGCCGATTTAGCTCGAGCCGGTGTGGTCATAATTGATGGCGGGTGCACCATAAGGCTGTGCTTTCTGGGCAGCAGCATCGCGCAGGATCTGGGCTGAGAGGCGGAGAAAGTGCTCGGCACCTGCCGCGTCGCCCTGCTGCTTGAGCGCCAGCCCCGCTGCTTGAGCGGCGGCAAAGTGGTGCTTCTGCTCTGCCAGCTCCACGAGAACCTGCAGTGCCAACTGATGCTCCACCTGCACCTGGCACATGGTAGCAGCAACCTCATAGCGTTGGTGGTCGTCGCCCACGGCAGCTGCGAGTGCCTCGATCAGCAAAGACGACAGTCGCTCGGCATCTGGGGGTGTCTGATTAGCGGCACTCTCCTGGATCAAGGCGACCGCGTATGGGAAGCTGACACCGGGCACCTCATTGTCACGAGCAAGCTGATAGTACTGCTGTGCCAGCGGCAAATCTGGCGCACTGAGTCCCAGGCCTTTGTGAGTCATCATGGCCATTTGCAAGTAAGCCTCGCCCACACCACGCTGGGCGGCCACGCTGAATAGCTTCAGGGCGCGATCATAGTCCTGGTCCATGGCCTCGCCCGTCAGGCGCATGATACCTAGCTGAAAGCTGGCCAGGCCGTGACCAAGACGGGCCAGTTCGCCGTAGAGCATCACAGCTGTTTGGATACCATCAGGCGTGGCCCAGTGGTGCAAAATGTTGGCGGTGGCATAGAGGGCCGAGGTTTGTGCAGCCAAGAGCTCGGCGCTCACTTGAGTCTTGGGATAGTCCAGAAAGCCACCAACCGTGCACATGAGGGCCCCCCCCAAAGCCAATTGTGGCACTGTCTGGGTGCCATGTGGTGCATACTCTGCATCCTGAGCCAAAGGCGTGGATCCAGCCCCTTCGACATCAGCCAGCACCGCCTTGGCTGCTTCGAATAGTTCCATCTGTTGGGGCTCAGCCATGTCCTCCGAAGCCCCTAGGGCCGTTAAAACCTTATCCGCCGTACCCTCACAGTCAGACTTTTCGTAGAAAGCCCGCATCGCGTCAGCAAGCAGCGCAGGGTCTTGCAAACGGTTCGGCAGGGCTCGGTGCATGTGCGTCTGCACAAACATCTCAACATCTCGGAGAGCTAGAGAGTTGATCTGCCCTCCCGCGGAGGCCTGGCGCTCGTAATCAACCCGCGCAGTCGCCAAAGCAGGGGACGTGTGCACGCCACGTCGTTTCAACAAGGATGCGCAAGGGGAGATGGGTGCGACCGTCCGCCCCCGGTGCCAAAGTTCGCGGGACGTGGGCTGGAGCCAAGTGCGAGTGCTTGCGAGCGTCATGGTCCAAGCCCTCATCCTAGCGATCTACACACGGCTTCACCCTACCCTGTCGTTTGCGCCGAGACAATATCCGACACATACACACTCACATGCACGCACACCACAGGGCTCTGCCTCTACGGCGCCACTGTCGCAAAGTGCCCGTCCGTTCTTGCACAGAGACGAAATGAGAGAGAGAGAGAGAGAGAGAGAGAGAGAGAGAGAGAGAGAGAGAGAGAGAGAGAGAGAGAGAGAGAGAGAAAAAAAAAAAAAAAGAGAGAGAAGAGACAAAAGACTTTTTTTTTGCAACAAGGAAAATCAAAAGTGAAGGTCATGGAATAGCATGCTGGGTCTACTCAGAGTTGTACAAGATCATAGCGTGCAGTGAGATTGATGATGTCAGTGGTCGCGGTGTACAACGACCGATACGACGAGAAGTGCTACAGATGTTTCAGACAAAGGGCTGCTTTTACATGTCACAAGGGTCAATTATCGGTGCCTGTTGGACCGGGTGCTGGGAAGTTATGTTAAAGCTCTTGATAAAAGTGGTCGATGCCCTGCCCGATCTCCCAAAGAGCCAGCCCAGTGCCCAGGTCACGTGCCAGATGCACGCGCTCAGCAATACTGCGGGTGGTTGGGAAATACAAGCTGCTAGGTCCTTGGACCGTGGTAAACTGCATGGTGTGCTCGCGTGCACGAGAGTTCCAGGTGGTCCGAATGTTCGGGCCCTGTGCGCGCAAAATATCCAAGTACTGATGACCGACGATGGCACTACCGCCTTGCGGGCCGTAGATGTTGCCATAGAAGTTGAGACCCACACAAAGCTTGGGTGCAGCGGTCGCGGTGGGTCGGAGATCCTGCACGCACTTGCGCACCCAGTCGTAGGGGGCGTTGGGACCCGCCGTAGTGGGTTGGCTGAAATCGTACGTGTTCATGCTGAAAAGGTCCACGTCAGCCTCCAAAGCGGCCAGCTCGGCCGGCCCAAAAGACTCGACAAAGGGCGGCACGACCAGACCCAGTGTCAGATTCTTGTGGTGGAGGCGCTTGCCCAAGTTGCGCACGGTCGTGGTCATGAGGGGTCGCACCTCTGGTGTCATCTGGATGCGTGACCACAACTCGAGAACAATGCCGTCAAGGCCGAACTTTTGGGTGACGCGCGAGACCTCTTGTACAAAAGCACGCTGCTCAATCTTCTCGGTCAAGAGAGCACCCAGTGACTCTGGAGTCAGCTCTTCCACAATCACACGGGGCACAATCTTCACATGGGGAGCTGCCTTGCGCATGCTCTCGAGCCAGGCCGAACGCACGTCCTGCTCGCCTGTCAAAGCATGATGGGTCCAGGTGAGGAGTGCCCCAAGGTGAGTCATGCTTGTGAGCACAGTATAGACATCAGTCGACGACCACAGGCGAGGGCACAGAACGAACCGCGAATCTGGTAGTTCTCAGGGCCTTGGCGAACAATTTGGAACCAAACGGGGGCAATGTGGGTAAACTTGGATGCAAAGCGCTCGGCTACGGCATAGCCTCCCTGGTTCCAAGGGGTGAGGTAGGCCAACACGGGGCGAGGATGCGTGACGGCCTTGGTTTGGGCCTCACTTTGCGAAACCTGATCATGGTGTTTCAGGATGTGAGCCACTAGCTCGTTATCAGCCGGGCCCGTCGTGGCGCGGGCGGGTGCAAAGAAGGCAAAATAGGTTGCTACGGCCACAAAGGCTGCCAGTCCAGCCAGCACAAAGACAGTGGCGTTGGCATCCTCGCGCCGGTACGCTGGCACTGCTGCTCTTGACCTGGCGGCGGACTCTGGAGGTGCCCGCTTTGAGCCCTTGTTGTGCTTGGCCATGCTCGAAGATACGTAGCAAGTAACCGGATCCCCAGACCCAGCTCGCTGCACAGGTACGACAAGGCACGGCAAGGCCACTGCTGCGTCCAGCGCCCCCGCGTCGCGATTGCTCCGAATGAGTCTCCTCGACCGCCAGCGCCGATCTCTGAACAGACGCTTGAAGAGAAGATGTAGTTGTTAATGAGGAAAATGCTGTTATCATCACGATTCGAAAGCAACTTAACGTCGATACTAACGAGGAAGATGCAGATAGAAATTCATGAGAGAACAAACCACCAGGAATTATTAAAGTGGGACATATGTCACGCTTTCGCTTCGCATGCGTGTGAAAAGGAGAGAGAGAGAGAGAGAGAGAGAGTTTTCATCTTTTTTTTTTTCTCTCTCTCTCTCCTTCGCCTGCCGACGAGCATCCAGGCACAGCTGGAGGGGAGTATAGTGGGGACTGCCGACTGCAGACATGTTGCAAGTCTTGACTGGATTTGTGCGCGGTGCACAGCGCACCGTCAACATGACCTCGAAGCGTGGCAACGTCAACTTTTACAAGGGTATGTTGCCACAAATGCTCCTGTCGTCGCCACGGAGGAGACCGATGTGCCTGGTGGCTTTGCGCCTTGTATGTGGGCTGGTTGCCTTTTTGAGCTGCAACTGATGGCACCGATGTTTGCTGAACATGTTATGCTAGGCCGTGGTGCACGTTCGACTGGTTTCCGTACTCGCAAGGGCGGCTTTGTCTCCGACCCCTACAAGGAGGTGGCTTTTGTCGTGCCGGACTTGACGGCCTGTGAGGTATGAGACAGCCTTTGCTCGTGGTGTCGCCTGTGTCACCTGTTGGCGCTTTCACCATAATGCCACGGAGCTGATTCGTGAAGCCTATCATCTCACACCTGGTCTTGCCGGTCGCCTTTAGCTGAAGCCGTATGTCAGCTTTCGGGCCGCCAAGTGCACCAGCGTACCGGCGACGGCCGATGATCTCCTGACCGCCACTCACTGAGCGCTGTGCGCTCGTCTGGTGCTTCAGTTCTTGGAATTAGCTTGCCTGACTCATTGGTGTTGGCTTCCTTCTTATTCATGTTTTTCCTGTGCTCTGTTGCTCTTCTATTCTTGATGGTTGAAAAATCCAACACAACCAGAACCTATTCTGTACCTGCGTCTGCTGTCATTCCTCCGGGGGCCCCCATGCATCTCGTGTGTTTGCACCAGACGTTCTCACAACCTGCTGCAGAGTTGCGGATGGTTCGTGTCCGGATGGTCACATCCGCCCCTTGATTGAGACACTCTGAGTGGTGGGTCAGTCAGCCGACATGACTGTGCCGAGCAAGTGACAAAGCACCGCATGTTTCATTCCAAGTGCCTGACAAGTTTCTTGGGCCACGTGTGCCAGTGCCACATGTGCCAGTGTCTTGATAGCAGGTGTGGGCGCATATGTGTTCATTCTGCTCAGCCCACGGCTACGAGTGCAGTCGGCTTCAAAACCATCAATTCCTGGGTCCCGGATCAGTCCCGGATCAATCCCGAATCAATCCCGTCTTTCATCCCATTTTGAACTACAAGTTTGTGAGGTTTAGGCAAAGCGTGCGCACCTCGCCCGTGGAAAACCAGGTGCGGAGGTGGTCAGGAACATCCTCCAACACCAGGATGGCCTGGAATAACGTGAGCAGGAACGAGCTGTGCGTCACCAAGGCCACGCGCGGGCTTGGGTCAGCGGCCAAGGTACGCAGCGTGGCTGTGCACCGTGCAGCCAGTGCCACCTTGGGCTCGCGCTCAGTCTTCCAGAGCTCGTCGGCTTCGGGCAAATCGGGTTCCAGCTGCAGGTCTGGGAATTGCTGGTGGATGGCCGTGCGAGTGCGTCGTTGGTCACAATGGTGCATTCCGCTTTGTTCGCGCGCTGATTCAATGGCCATGAAACGAACGTTGGGCACGGCTTCAAACCCCAGCAGTGCCGTCTGAATGGCCCGTTGGAGGGTGGAGCAGTATACATGCTCTACGCCCAGCGTGGCGGCAGTACCCGTATTGGCGCGGGCCTGATCCTCGCCCAGCGACGTCAAAGCCGGGTCAACAATGTCAGGGTTAATGTAGGGGCAATCAGGCGCTGGCATATCTGCAGCGGTGACGACACACGTTGTTGAGCACACAATCGCAAGTCCACCTCGCACAGCAGCGCACCATCTTCGAGCGTGCGTCATGCTTCTAGCGAGGCAATTACATGGCATACGAACCGTTGAGACAGGTGCAGCCATGGCCCATCTTTGTGGCGGCCAAGTTGTGGTAGCCCTCTCCGTGGCGTACAAAGGACACCTGAGACCGGGGCCATCAGGAGTAAACATGAGCGAGAAGCATGGTGCGAAAGAGTGAGGAGAGGGGGAAAGGGAGGGCACGGGTTCATGTCTCCACAAAGCAACGAGCGCATCAAGTCACCTACGTATTTGAGCTGCGTGCCCGGGGTTGCCTCCCATTGCTTCCAGAGAGCAGACCCCGGCGCCGTGGCCGGAATCCGCGGCTGACCGTGCTCAAGCTGGGCCAGTTCCTGAGCGAGTCAGCAACCGTGTTGAGTGCTATTGCCCTCGATTGATTGCACGAATGCGCCCGCTTGACAAGACCAACCTCCATATGCGCCCGCACTTCTGCCTCCACACCCATCTTGCACCGGTGCCCTGTGAGAATCAACCTCAACCGCCTGCTCAGTCAGAAAACAGGCGTTCCAGCCCGCCGATCCGTCAAGATGACCTCCAGTAGACGGCGCCAATAAATGTTTGAAGAAGAAGAAGCAGACGCACAGCGAACGTGTCAAAGCAACTTATAGTTGGTATGTAAGGAGAAAATGCAGATTATAATGTAATTGAAAAGCAAGTTTATGAAGGAGATTATGATGCAAATGCAGTGTGTATGCTGACAATTCATATCAGGTACAAGAGTACGTTTTTTATTTTATTGAAAAAAGTGTCAATCGTGGTGGTGATGCAGGAGGCGGCGGTGGAGGCGGCGGAGGGTCGGGTGGGGCGCGTTGGGTCAGGGGTGGCATCGTCATGGCTGGGGGCTGACGTGGCAGATTTGGTCGTGGAGGTGGAGGCTGTGCGGGACTCATGGACCGTTCTGGCGGCTGGCAATGCCAACGTCGTGTTTCGCTCCTCGGCACCGTCTTGTGCTGCCATGGTCCTTCGCGTTCCTCGTGCTGTTCATGTCAAGCCCATCGCACGTCAAGACCAAGCTGCCGCCTGGCTGCCTGCCGAGCTGGCCTGTCCTCAGGTTAGAAGCGGGAAGCGGGTCCTCTTCGGCTCGCGCGCTGAACCCACGGTGCCGTTTGGACTGTTGCCACCTCTCACAGCACCCTCCACCCGTAGCTGCCCGTCACCATATCCGGATCATTCTTGCAACAGCTCAACGATCTTTGGCAAAGACATCCCATTGGTAACTTGGAGCCTTGACCGTTCCGCGTGTCTCCTGCGACTGCGCTGTAGCTTGCGAGCCCGATGGCCAAGCCTGCACTCAACACGCCTGTTCCCGCTCAGGACAAGTCCGCGGATGGGCCCTGTTGTCAGCGGCAGATGCGGAACCCGAGCAACCTGAGGACGCCACGAAGCGGTGGCCAGCAGCTCTCTTGCCCAATCTAACTTATGGACCGAGTCCCTTGCTGCCCACCAACAAGTGGCAGGTTCGGCCACAGGTCCTTGACAAAGCCTGGCAAACCGGCAGCATCGTGGCCGTAGAGCTCAAGCCCAAGAGCCCTTTGGATATGGTGGATGGCTACAGTGCACGAGGTTGGAAGCATGCAATGGTACTGATTGACTCTTCTTTCTCCGTGCACAAGCTTCACCACTTACGCCTGAACCTGGCTCTGGTCATTAGCCTGTCGATTCTGTCTGAAGCGCCTTGCGAGCGCCAAAGCCCCGAGCTTCAGCAAAGCAGGGTACTGCCCGCGTCTTTTGTTTTCCACACACTTGGTGCGTGCTTGCCCAAGTGTACCAGCTGTGATCTACCCGCTTTGCCATTTGACTGCCATCTGATTCTACAGGCTCACCTGGGCGACTTGCGTCCCTTGTGCTTCTTGGGTCTTCGATTCTGCCATCCCCGACCGGCTACAGCCCTGCCAAGAATTGGCGTTTGAGCGCCTGGTGGCGCAGCCCTCCAACAACTTCCGATGCTGGGTCAATGGTGAGCCTTTGTTGGAGGCTGCTTTGGTACCCTGGTGGGATCGTCACTCGAAACTGCGGACAGCCATTTTGGTAGCCCTGAACGAGTCGGGCGTGCTACCAAGGCTTCTCGAGCTCCAGCGGCTGTCCCAGGAGCTGCCCATGGAGGCATATGAGCGATTGGCCAAATTAGCAACCAGTACTGGCACGGACCAAGACCCCGATACCGCGCTGCAGGCCGCCCTGGCTGCAGAGCCGACCAACCCCGACTGGGTTGCGTTGTACCGTTACTGCCTCGCCGCCACTTTTCGTGACTGCAGCATTTTCATTACGCTAGCCACTTCCATTCCCACCAATGAGGCTGCAAGACCTGAGCAACAGCCGCCCGTTGTCTTGACTTCAGTCAAAGTCGTGGATCTGGATCTCAAGAGGTGCGGACACGCGCGCTATCAAGGACCTGCCTAGCCATTTCAGCCAAACTCACAACGTTCCGCATGGCGATTCTTGTTCTATTGGGGCTGTTGCTATTGTTCGCCTTGTTCAGCTTGAAGAAGGTACCAGCTCACCTAACCCGAGATCAGCGCCTCTCGGCGGCCGAGGCCCGGGTTCAGTTGGATGCTTCCGCGGGCGCGCCAGCAGCGACACCAGCGACCAAATCTTGCTTAGAACGACTTTTGCCAAAACCCGAATCATCATAACCACATTTTTATACACTCAATCATACGAATAATTCCAATCTGACATTTTCCTTCTTCCGCCAAGTTGGCCCCCGTCTCTGGCGCTCAAAGTCCGTTTCCCGCCCCCCTGTTCCCTGTTCCGTCTGCCGTCTGCCGTCTCGTTCTCTTGACTTTGCCAGCACGGCGCACGTCTTTTCCTCGTGCATCGTTGGCGTGGGGGATGGGAATCGCGTTGTCTGGGTCTCGCGGCTTTTGGTGCATTTGTCGCGTGGGAATATCTCAAGCGTGTCGTCCATCAGCTGTCCGGGAGGGGAGTGATGTCGGCAGCAGGACACGCAGGCAGGCAGACAGACAAAGGGACAACGTGTGTGTTGGTGTATGTGTTCTTATCGGATAGAGGTGACTGTGCGGTGGTTGATCTCAAGACTCCTTTTGGGCTGTGCAGCACAACCTGGACAGACACTCATTTTTTATTTATTTTTTTCTTTTCAAATTTTGGCTTGCCGGGCTCTCTGGTGCGCTACAATCGTTGCTGTCGCTTTATCAGGAGGGCGTTGATCGCTGTGGACCAGCCGGCATGGAGTCGGTCATCTGCCTATTGCCCACGGGCATGATCGTGAAGCTGGATGTGGCCATTGGTGGGAGTCAGACATACAACGACATCAAAAACAACGTTTGGCAGGCAGCCAGTGGCTTGCCTTTCTTCCATGAGCTCAAGGTTCGGCCCACTTGACTTCACCCCGCTTGAATCCAAAAAATAACCTTGAAACGTGACCGGCTTGGTCCGTCACTCCCCCTGACACGTGAGCATTTATGCTGCTGACTTGGCCATTTGCCACGGCTCGCTCTTGCTGCCTTTGGGCAGCAACCCCAAAGCTATGGCTTCTCAGCCGTGGGCACAGATGGCGAGATGCTCGAGCTGCACGACGATGACCTCTTTGATCGCACCCGCCTCTACACGCCCTGGCTCAAGGTTTGCTCGCGCGTGGTTTGCTTGGGCGCCATCCAGCCGGCGCTTTGTCTGGCAGTCGAATTGCTTTGGCTAATCCGCCCGCCTCCCTTGCATCCCTTCATGCACGACCACCACAGCTGAGCATACGCAAGGGTAGCAAGGAGGAGCAGCGGTTCAACTTGGATATTTCCCGGCTCATTGGCAAACAGCTGAGCGAATTTGATTTTATCCGGGATCCAGAGGTTGTGGCCTTTCGCCAGAGCATCCTCAGCATTTGCCAGAATGCGCAAAAATTGCGCCAAAGTGAAGGCATCGAGGGTGCTGCCCTGCACCGCTTCCCTCCCAACACAATCTCATCTCCCTTCCCACAGCATTTGAAGGCCAAGCTCAACAAGAAGGAGCAATTCATTCTCATGGTCTATTTCAGCAGTGATCAAGCCTCAAAGTACGTCACTTGGTGGCATTGCGCCCCATGCTTCCCCCCCCCATGCCTGTTGCCCTCACTCGGCCCCTCTTTTTTTGTGTTCTTGCTTGTGATCTGTGCACCCGCACCAGGACGGTGTGTGATATCAATCAGACGCCGGATGAACTGATCAAGGTGATTGTGCGCAAGGGACGCGTGGGTCAGAAACTTGGCTCGGACAACCCGACGGAGTACGTCCTCAAGGTGCACGGCCGCGATGAGTACTTGTTGGGCAAGTTTCGCATGGGCGACTACAAATATGTGCGCCACTGTCTGGCACATGGCTACACCAAAACCGACCTCTCCGACCACAACTGCCGTCTGGTTTTGGAGCGCCGTGACGACATGTACAAGAAGATACCTCAGGCCAATACAGACAAGATGCTCATGAGCAAGTCCGCCCTTCGTCTAGAAGAGCCCACCCCGGCCAACCCAGCGCAGGCCATGACTTGGTTCGGTGCCGAAGCCGACAGCAAGTTTTCTGTTCTGATTCGCAGTGCGCACAACGTCATCACTGGCAAACTTTTTTCCATCGGCATCAAGGCTTGCGTCTTTTTGGGCGACAAGCCCATTTCCGATGAGGAAGCCACTCGTTTCGTGCCTCCCGAGGAGAACATGAGCTGGGCCCAGCCCATCGAGTTTGATTTGGCGATCAAGGACCTCCCCCGTGATGCCCGCCTTTGCATCGCTCTCTTTGGCGTGTGGGCCAACCCGCTTAAGGTCAAAAAGCGCAAAAATTTCCGCAACGAATACGTGTTGGCCTGGACCAACATCTCCATCATGGACTTTCGCGGTTTTTTGCGCCAAGGCGAGTACACCCTGGCTACATGGACCGTCGAGGATGGTGAAAATGCTGCCTTGTTCAACCCCCTCGGCACAACCACCACCAACCCGACTCAGGGCTCCTCGCCCACCCTGACCATCGAATTTACCAAGGTTTGCGCGACCATTTTGCCATCTGAATGCCCCCCCCGCGCGCGCGTGTGTGTTTGTGTGCGTGTGGGCGTCCAAAAAGTATCAACAGAAAACCAGCTTTGGCTAACATGTCTCTTCTGCCCACATAGTTCCAACGTGAGCTTTGCTACCCCACGTCAGACTATACGCAACAACAACGCATTTACGAGGGCACCACACATCCCTTGGAGCCCAATGCTCGCGAACGTTTGGAACGCCTGATCCTTGCTGATCCCCTCTATGCATTCACTCCAGACGACTTTGACCTGCTTCGCCGCTACCGGGTACGACGTGCTTGTCGAGGCCCCGTCTTTTTGCATGCCTGCTAAGCAACTGCGAGCCACTTTCACGTCTCACTTTGTTTTGCACGTACTTGTCCACGTTGCAGGACAACTTCAAAGAAAACCCTGCTGCTCTCTCCAAGTGCTTGCGTGCAGTGGAATGGTCCAACCACGAATATGTTTGGGATGTCGAAGAGATGCTCAGCACATGGGCGGCTGTGCGGCCTGAGGAGGCGCTGGAGCTTCTTGACTCGGGTTTCAGCGATCGTGCTATCCGCTCCCATGCTGTGCAGCGCCTCGAACCCATGGAGGATGATCAGCTCCTGGAATACCTTTTGCAGCTCGTGCAGGTATTAAAGTATGAAACGTATCTGGACAACGACTTGAGTCGATTCCTGCTGAAGCGTGCCCTGCAGTCTCAGCGCGTTGGCCACTTCTTCTTCTGGTTTCTGCGCTCGGAAATTCACAACCCCGAGTGCGGCGTCCGCTTTGGCCTTCTCCTCGAGGCGTACTGCCGAGGTTGCGGATCCCACTTTCCAGACCTACACGCGCAGGTGCAAGTGCTGAACCAAATGGAAGATATTGCTGACACCCTCAAGGACAAAAACATCAAGGACAAGGATAAGAAGCAGTGTGCCATTGAGCTCGTGGAGAAGAGCACCTTTCCCGCCTTCCAGCTGCCGCTGGAGCCCTCTTTGCGCTTGGAGGGCGTCAAGGTCCGCAAGGTCTTTGATTCGGCGCAACGGCCTCTCTGGATCGAGTTTGACAACGCAGATAAGATGGGCAACTCCTTCAACGTGATGTTCAAGAATGGCGACGACTTGCGCCAGGACATGTTGACTCTGCAGCTGATTGCCATCATGGACCGCCTGTGGCAAGAACAAGGTCTCGACCTGCAAATGACCCCTTATGCCTGCCTTTCCACGGGTGACATGGTGGGGCTCCTTGAGATGGTCATGGGTGCCAAAACTCTTTGGCAAATCCAAGGTACGGCCTCACGCTGCAGCCATGCGTGACTTGAAACGCAAGTGTGCTTTGCAAAGTCACAATACGCTCACGCTTCTCTTTTTGATGCTTGTTTTGTTGGGCCTCGGTTGTCCTTTCGTGCGTCATTGATAGGCAAGATCAAGAATGTCATGTTGAACGATGACACCCTGAACAACTTTTTAAAGGCCAGCAATGCTGAGACGCCGGCCTATGACGAGGCGTGCAACAACTTTATGCTCTCTTGCGCTGGCTACTCAGTGGCCACCTACGTGCTTGGTGTGGCTGATCGCCACAATGATAACATTATGCTCAAGGAGACGGGCCAGTTCTTCCATATTGATTTTGGTCACTTTTTGGGCAACTGGAAGTACAAGTTTGGTGCGTGCAAGGCGACCTTGCTCGCACTCGGGCTCTTTGCTGAGGTGTTGACTCAATCCCATGCGCCAACTTCGCTCTGTAATTTACCACCGTTTTGCTTGCCACAGGCATTCAGCGTGAGCGTGTCAAGTTTATCCTTGTTCCAGAGTTCATCCACATCATCACCCGCGGCGAGGGCCAACGCTCCAAGAAGGTATGCGTTGCGTTGCAGCGTTTGACTGGGATCGTGGTGCGCCATCGCGGCGATGTTTCAACAGACTTCATTGACATCATATGCCCGCCGTGATCGTAGTGGGTGGAGTTCAAGGACACATGCAAGCAAGCCTTCCGCATCGTGCGCCAAAATGCCAGTCTGTTCATCAATCTGCTTAACATGATGTTATCAACGGGTACGCTGTGCGGTCAACTTGACGAATTGTAGAACTTTGTCATGTGTGTGTGAGCGTGTGTGTGAGCGTGTGTGTGTGTGTGTGTGTGTGTGTGTGTGTGTGTGTGTGTGTGTGTGGAATGCGGCGCAAGGTCATGGCAATGGTGTTGCTACTGACAAAGGGAGAGGGCTGTGTTGGGATTCTGGTTTGCTCTCAATCTTCGCTCATCTCATTCTTGACTCGACTTGGGGTTTCTTCAATGGCTTGTCTGTCGGGCATCATCACAGGCATTCCTGAGCTCACCACGCACAAGGATGTTTCGTACTTGCGCGAGACTCTGTTCTTGGATGATACCGAGGAACAGGCCGTTGCCAAGTTTGAGGATGAGATTGCGATTGCCATTCGCGATTCAAACACTGTCAAAATCAACTGGGCTTTCCATGGCTACAAGCACTGAGCCACCCATCCATCTTTCCCAACCTTTTCATTTTCGATGGAGGCACAGTTCATTTCTGGTCTGCGATCAGAGTGCTGGGTATTGCGGCGTCCCTTAGCATTGGTTCTTTCCATGGACTTGAGAAACTACTCTTTTTTGCCTTCGGCACCACGCCTTTCCGCATGCGTGTTCTCTTGCGAAGCTAGTTGCCTTCGTGTGTTGTGCATTGTCTGTCGTGTATTTACGTTGCGTTCTTCTTTGCCCTGACCGTGTGGCTTGTTTTCGTTCAAGCGTTGGAAAGCTGCTTCTGCGCTATTAATTCTTCTGTTCAACTCTTTGGTGTTATACTTGTTTTTTCATTGTTTCAGGTGCTCCATCATGATAAGCCCACCGTCCTTTCCAGTTTGAGAACTTGTGTAATTGAGTACGCTAGTATGCAACTGTCTTGCGCTGCCTGAAGCATGCTAGCAGCAGACGAGGGCGAGGAGGCACATGAAGGTGCAAATGGAACTACATGAACCCGGGGTCTAGCGCCGAGGTGTCGACTTCGATCGTGACAATTCCCGAAATGGCCTTGTCGGTTTCTGCCAGCACTTTGCAGCCGTTGGCAGGCCGGGTCACCACGGTAGCGAAACCGTAGTCCGCTTGCAATGAGGCATGGGCCGAAACAATGGTGGGGAAAATGAGGACATCGCAAAAATCAAAAGACCTAGGGTTTGGCCGCGCAGCCCGTGTGTATGTGTGAGCAGGAGCAAGGGTTTGCTAGGCCAAGTGTAGCTTGTGGTGGGGTGAAGAGTGTCGACTTTAGTGAACGCACCATTGCGTGGCGTTTTGCTGATATAAAGACCGAGTTGCTCGGGAAGCGCGGGGAGTGTTTGTAAACGCGTTGTCCTCGATCCGGACGCCTGCAACTTTGAGATTTTCCAAGGACTCGCTCGCAGAAGCATAGTAAATAGAACCCCCACCAAATCGCTACGGGTAAAGCATGTGAGCACAGCTAAGAGTAAACCTGCTCGGCGGACCTAAGGACAATAAGACCAACATTATGCGTGATTTGCAGGCCTGGGCCGACCGGCGCGCCACTCAAGATGATGCCATGGTCTACACCTGTTCCAGCGCAAAGTTGCAATGATGCGGGTGAGTTGAACAATTCAAGCGCGCTGCAAGCTGTGGATAAGAGTCCGTGGGAAGGGGTGGTTGTTCAACCTGCGATGTCTGCGCAACACTCGAACCCATCCACCCAGATATTATCGGACAGGCCGCCATTTTCAAAGAGTGCTCGCCCGCCGTCAATGTAACAGCCCATGAAGCGATTGCCCCCTGCTGTAATGTGAAATGCTCGAGTAAAATTCCAGTATAAAGCCACTGTGATGGGGAGGGCAAAGCCAAGTCGGTGGTGTGCCGTGGTCAGTCGGCAGATTTTCGCGTTCAGCAGTCGCAGGAACGAAGGCTTGGGTATGTAACGAACGTACCGTTCATTGGAAACCACACGTGTACACCTGAGACGTAATCGGCAGCCCCATTGACGGCCACGCCAATACGACTGGAGAAAACGATGGTGTTGAGAACGTAGTGGTCATTGCCGTCAATCTGAATGGCAGTGGCGTTTGGCACACTTCCAAAACGAACGAAATCAAAATCAAAGTTTGTCTCACCCAACCTGGAAGCAACAAAACCGGTGCAGTGAGATGATGCCGCGTGGTTTGCCCCTCAGTGGGAGCCATTTTGCATGGCAAGGCGTGTAAGAGACCGTGTCAGTCCAGCTTCAAGGACGCGAAAGAGGGCGCACCAGCAACGATCCATCATAACCTCGTGGCCTTGATAAATGTGAACACCGTAGTTTGAAAAGTTGAGAAAGTAGGCACCCGGGCCGATCGTCACGCCCATGACGTGGTTGATCTGCATGCAGCCTGAAGCACGATGGCTACCATCCATGAAAAGAGCAGGGAAATTAAGATCCAAGTTGCATGAGCCTTGTGGTACGTTGCAGCTATCGGGTATGCCCACAATCAGCATGAACTGGTCGGTCGGAAAGGTGGGACCTGCCACAATGGAACCAAAACCTGCGACATAGCTCAGGGTTGAGTCTTGGGCAAGAATCAAGCAGGCACCGCCACAGGGCCAACAAGAGCTGTGGCCATTGCAGCTAGCCGGTCGTGCACATACCGAGCTGCATATTGGCTGTGTAAATGGGTACTTGAATGGGCCGGGAAATTCGATATTCGCCGCCTTCCAGGTCGATGAAGCAGCCTATCAAGTCGAAAAGTAAGAGGACAGCGAACACGGCGCAAAACCAGCCGGCGCGAGGGATTGTCGTGTTGGCATCGAGGGGGCGCAGTGAACATACCCCCCATATCTCGGATGGCTTTGCCATTGTTGAAGGAGGTCGACCCGGGAAATAAGCCATTTGGACTGAGGTTACTTTGATTTTGACAGGTAGCGATGGCAGCCTAGTTTGTCAGGAAAAAGTGAATGCCTGGCGGCGGGTCGGAAAAGAAGGGGCGTCGGGGTGGTGGCCAATGAGCGAGATGGATGGGCACCACGCACATCAAAGGCAGCACTGCTGTCATCGCGCCCGGTTGGGTCGCCCCCAAGGGCTACGAGAGAGACTCGCAGGGCTTGTGGTTGATCCTGGAGAAAAGTGGCTGAATAGTATGCCATCGCCGTTGGTTGAGGTGTCTGCGTATAGTGCTAGACTCGAGCGAGCCCTCTAGAGCAAGGCACCAAGGACGGAGGGGGGGAAGCGAGCATGATCAACGTACAAGGGCTACGGCCGCGATCGGCCTTGAAATTGTGCACAGGAGAACTGTGAAGCTGCTGTGGAGCCCGCAGGTGCAGCTCGTTCACGCGTCGCAGGTAGTGGGGAAAGCGCGTCCCATCCGCGCCCATGGCAGCCCCCGCCAGCAAAACCAGCCCCACCACCACCGCCATGCAGCCAGGCTGGTGGACCGCCATCATGACATTCGTGACAGCAAAATTCTCAAAAAAACATCAAAAAGTTGAATGATGACATCAACCAGTGCGACAAAACATCAACAAAGAAGCAAAGAACGCACTTTGAAAGGTACGTTTCCTGATCAAAAGTCTTTGAAGGAGAAGCACTGTCGCTGTGCTGTGCATGATTGATGATGCTATTAAGGTCAGTCAATTATACCGGCCAGGACAATGCCGTTGGCAGGGCAAAGGGCCCTGGTTGAGGCTGCGAGGTGGACCAAAAGCTCAAAAGTCGTGTGTGAATGGGCATGTGCCCCATATTTTCTACATACACATCAACAAATTGGAGGGGGCAGGGGGGATCACCCTGTCAACATCACGGCAAGTTTGGCACAACAGTCGAGCTCACAAGCGCGCATGCTTCCAGCGCCACACACAGGACCCTGACAGGCAGGATCGCGGGGCAAAAATATAATGGATAGTAAAAAGAAATAAACAACATCACCCTACACTACTGCAGGCTAGAGTCGCTTGCTGGTGACGCCCAAAACTGGGTGACTGGGTAAAGCAATGTCCTCGTTGCGCATGTGCTGGACTGGAAGCAGGGTATCACCCGCAGCGCGACGCGCCTCAGCCCGCGCCACCCGAGATAAATCTTCCTTGGCCCGCTTGAAGTTGTTGACAAATTCCTCAAACACTGAGAAAAATTCAAAGGGTTCAATCTTGTCCGGCACCTCATTATACAGTACGCAGACGCGGCGGTATTGCTCTGACATGCTATTGAAACGCTCCGCAATGCGAGCAACTAAACAGGGGTGCAAAAGCCATCCAATCGGTGAGGATGCACACAAAGCACCGTACGCCTGGAAGATGGGCGGTTGGGTGTGCTCCCGCGCGCAAGCCGTGGCGCTGAAAAAGGAGCAAACGAGCACAAATCGAACACCCACCTTTTTGAACGGCATGCAAATAGAAGGAATGCAGGATGAAATTATTTTGCTGCTTCTCGCGCTCGTACAAAACCAAGTCAATGCCCTTGCGTAGACCCTGGACATCGGTGGATAGCGTGACGATGGATACACGCGCGGCATCACCCACGGCCTCGAGATCGTCGATGAAACGCTCCACCTGCCAGAACGCCAGGACTCAGTGAGGACAAGGCGCTCGACCAGTCAGGGCCAAGCGCAGTTCAAAACATGACAATCAAGTAAATATCACACTCACACACACACAAACAAATAAAGCCTTCAATGCTCGAAAGGGGCCCAGCCACAACATACGTCAGGGTAATGGTTCTGGACCACTTTGACCAGATAGTGAAGCAGGGTCATCTTGCGATCCGACGATTTCGTGTCCAACAGCTATCAAAGTGAATCATTCCACACGGGGACGGTCGGTGAGTATAGACGAGCACGACGTGAGTGGTCACAGGCTCGGCTATCTTCAGGGGCACTGCACCGCACCGTTTTGAATGTTTCAATCTTAAAGCCATATGCTGGTCCGCGTTTGGCCGAGTTCATGTAGTTGCCAAAGGCCAAGATGATCTCGAGCAACTAAGACCAAGGACAGCAATCATTGCATGAGGTTCCTGCTGCTGTGAATGGTACCCAGCAAGGAACCAGGCGCGGTGATAACAGACTGACCTTCTTAAAGGCAGTACTGTGCTGCAGTGCCTGTGAGGCCGCTAGCACAGCTTCAATTTGTGGCATTGCCTGCAAGACAACCTCATCGAAATAGCCAATGTAGGCCATGACGCGCAGCCTAAAAGAAGAGCGATGGCAGTCAAATAAACAAGGTACCAGACTTGCTGTCCAAATTTCTCGCATCCCTTCCTATTTTTTTTTTTTTTTTCGCGGCTGATTTGAATGGGTGTTGTACCTGGATTCGAAGCGGTCGACGTTGAGGGTCTCCAGCATGAAGCGCTCAGCCTCTGCCAGTCGCTCGCGATGGTGCGTGTGCTTCTCCAACGCCGCGACTTCTTCAGGGCTAGGAACGTAGTTCAGAAGTAGTTCAGCATGCTCGGCGGGAAGCAGCGTCAAATCAGTCGAGAGGACGGTTGCACGCAAGTCCTCGGACGACATGCCCACGCGGCGCGTGGTGATGACTGCAGTCAAGAATTGGGGTGGTAGTGGTGGTGGTGTTGAGCGAGCGAACACACGGCCAATCCATGTAACGGTATGCTTGGGGTGTCAAGCATGGTTTGCCAGGCAATGCAGCGCGCATACCGCAGTTGTGCGCACGGTTGGCCTCGAGCACGGTGATGGACTCTTGGTGGCGTTTACCAGCCTTCTTGCGAAGCTCATCAATGCCTTTGCCCTCCTTGACGCGGAAAGCCGATTCAAACTGCAAACCGAAGGGGCGGAATACAAAAAGCAGCGGGGGTTGGCGTTGAGATGCGCAAGCGAGACATGCTGTTCATCTGCAACGGCCGGCTTTGCTAAGTGCCTGATTCCCTTCCATGTGAGCCACTGGTGCTGGGGACCGTACCTCGGCAAAATCAAAGGTGGCAAGAATTGCCTCGTCGTCCAACTCTTCGAAGATGGTGTCCGTGATCTTACGCAGCGGGCGCCAGTTGAGAAAGGGGAGGGCAACGTTGGGATGAATACGACGCTTGGGCTTCATGCCATCGGGCGCATATCCAAAGGACATGATGGGTGGTGCCGGCGGAATGCCACCGCCTCCGGGCAGGGGAGGTGCCGGTGGGGCGACGAGGTTGGGGGGCAGCGGCGGAGCAGGTGGCACCGGAGCGGCAGGGGCATCCGAGTTGGGCATGGGAGGAGCGGGGGGTGGCGGAGGTGGCGGGAGCGAGTCAGCATTAGTATCCGCCGTGGCGCTAGTTGTATCAACGGAATCACGCATTGGAGCGTTGCGACGGCGCTGAGCTTGGCGCTTAAATGCCAGCTGTTGTTGGCGCAGTTGCTCCGCCTTTGAACGTTGTGCAGAGCAGGAAAGAACAAAACAAAAAAAAAAAAAAAAAAAGGGTAAGAAGTTTGAAAGGTACCTATGTGTTTGTGTGCGTGCGTGCGTGAAAAGCGAGGAAATGTGCAGGCAGAAAGTACGTACAGCCCGGGCGACCTCGTCTTCCAGCTCTTGCATTTGCTTTTGCTGATCGTTAAGGAGTTCTTCCTGCTCCAAAAGGGTCGCGCGTGTTTTGTTCAGCTTGCCCTTGAGGGCTTCAATTTCCTTGCTCTGGGCCTGGGATTGTTGCTCAAGATCACTGGCTTGCACGCGTGCATGCTCAAAGTTGTGTCGCAGTTCGTCGCGTTCGATGCTGGCTTCTTGAAGATTCTGTTTGGTGGCGGAGAGCTGCTCTGTGGCCTCGAGATACAGTTTGCGATACTCATCTCGCTTCTTCAAGACGCCCACGACGTCAAGAAGCTCGGCTTCGTACTCGTTGACTAAGCGTTCCACAATGCGATTGGTGTGGCTGCGCATGGTCTTGATTTGGTCTAGCAGGCCAGCGCGTTCAAGGTCCATCTGAATGTAGATGCGAGTGTTGTCTTGGTCGGTGCTACGAAGTAGGGTTGTGAAAAGGCGGAGGCAGGCGACGATGTAGTCGTCGTCGGCTCGGTTGTCCGTCATGTAGCGCACGACTGTTTCAAACCGGGTGTGCTCCAGCACGCGACTGGAAAAGTAGTGGAAGGCGTCAAGCGTTCTGAGGGCACCGCCACCGGGGTTGGCAGCAAGAGCTGCCATCATCTGAACGATGGCGGTGCGGGTACGAGGCACTTCTGAGGCCAAGTTGAGGATGATGCGGTTCACAAAGCCGTGCTCATCAAGGACCTTTCGCAAGCCATAGTCGTGACGCATGAGCGCCTTGAGGCAGAGAATACCGAGGTGGTGTTCTTCCTGTGTTGTGGGCACGGGCAAGCCATAGCGGGGAAGCAAGAGTGGTGGTGAGTTGCCTGCTGTGACTCATGTCGCGTAAAAACAGCAAAAACAATGAACCCAAGTCTTTTGTAGAGGGGGGGGGGGGCAGGGCGCGCACCGGAAGACGTTGAAGGACGGGGATTGGAGAGCGGAATTCCAAAGCATCTGGTAGGTCTTCCATAAACTCGATGAGGACCAAGTGCCCACTGTTGGGCGGGTCGCAGAATTCTTCGACCCAATTTGAGGCGTTAGTGCGGAGAGCGACCTCCAGCTTGCGTAGGATATCATAGGAGACCTCGAGGTCCTTGAGCTTGGGTTTCTTGACCTTTTTGTTGCTGCGGGGCCCGGCAGTTCAGACGGAGAGCAGACCGGTGGACAGGAGGAAATCAGATTGGTCCAGCAAGGCGAGCGGGAAGAATGAGGCAATGCAAGAACCCTGGCTGGCTGGCGCGAGGGCGTCGGGGGAGGTTTGACGGACCGCAGCTCAGGGTCAAGATGGCGGCGTAGCTGCTCAACGAGCCGGTCCGGTGGGGTTGCCACTGATGTTTGTGTCTAAGGCACGAGGAGCAGGATGGGAGTGAGGGTTGAGACAAGACGCATTGGTGGTGTGGCAGCTGAGCAAGACCTCTTGGCTTGCAAAGCCAATCGAAATATGGGGTCATGAATTACTGACACTAGAGCGGATGAGCTTCCATTTTCGCTCGTCGGGCATAGCAAGAAGGTCGCGCTCGTGGTCTGGTGGTACATTCATGGTATCCTGAAAGGCCCAGAGTTGCATGCAATGAAAGGATCAGAAGGTGGCGTGGTGGCTGTGGAGGGGCTTGGTTTGCAGCTGTTGATGATGTGTCGTACCATGAGAGCGCGAAATTGGATGTCAAGTTCTGGCTTGTCGGGCATGGGGGAGTTGTCATCTGTAACCAGAGAGGAAATGCGGCACGATCATGCGGCACGCCGCGTGTGAGCATCTTGAGCCAGGTGCAGGGGGATGGTCAAACTCAGGATCCGCCTGCGCGCGAGCAGCAGCTGGGGAGCAGCCAATGTTTGATGCGCGCCCTGACTGGCTACATTGGCAGCAGAGGTGGAGCTCAGGGAGGAGGTGTTAATTTCGTACCGTCCAGGTCTACATTGGCCGGGGCACCAATCTCAGCCTTTGCCAGCCTGGGACTCGAGCTACCTCGCTCCACCGGCGGAGCCGGGGCGTTGAGCGTCGACGCCATTCGGGACCACTGCTGCTCTTGATGACGGTCGTCAACTTGTCGATCAACTCTTTTGGTGTTATTTTTTTTTTATGTGAAAAAATTGGGAGAGAGAGAGAGAGAGAGAGAGAGAGAGAGAGAGAGAGAGAGAGAGAGAGAGAGAGAGAGAGAGAGAGAGAGAGAGAGAGAGAGAGAGAGAGAGAGAGAGAGATGATGATGGTCAGTTTGAGAAAGAGAGAAATAAAGAGCAAAGACACAAAGGACTACCACAGAATTTAGAGAGAGAGAGAGAGAGAGAGAGAGAGAGTGTGTGTGTGTGAGAGAGAGAGAGATTGAGAGCGAGAGATTTAGAGAGAGAGAGTCATACATTTCATTCACTTAGACCGCCGTCGATCAAAGTTAACATCAACCAAAAAGGATGATCTGAGCGGCAGTCGGTGTGGCTGGTCGCACAAAGAGAGGGAAGGGGTCGTGGCGCATCTCAAAGCCGCGGACGGGCCCATGGGAGTAGGCGTGTGGCACCTGGCTGCCCGCACTTTTCCAGGCTGCCCTTTGCACCCTTTGGTGCTAGGTCTGATTGTATTGTGGCGCCACAACAAAAAGGGGCGGATTCAATGACACATGGTTACAAAATTTATCTGACAACCACCTTCATCCAAAATGATGACAAAGAGTTTATCAACGCGCTTCAAAAAAGACCCTGCCTTGAAGATGGAGATGACATGTGCCCCCGGCAGAATCAAGCTCTGGTATGTAGTCCTGGGGTAGCGGACACGATACCCTGCTCGGGCAGGTCTTCGAGATGGGGGTTCGGCCGCTTCGCGCCCCGACTCGAGGCGGGGATTCGGCACTGGTGGACCAATCTGTCTGACCGCGTAAGTGACGTCGAATTAAACGCCAGGGGCAATTGTTGGACCAGACATCATCTGCTCATTGCATCCTTTCCCACATGGTCAACTGCACGAGCTCTGGCTGCCGTGAAGAACGTCATAAAGCTTGCTCGCGTTTTGATGTTGGCAACTCGTGCACATCATGATAGAGGGTGATCTGAGGAGTGGCGCAGTGCGCATGCTCCGGGCGAAATGCTCCGTGGAGTTATAAGGCTGAATCGTTCTGCTTGAATGAAGTTGTCCAAAGGTAGCCCAACACTTGGGTGTTTGGATTTTGTGGTACATCTGGCAAACCTTTCATCGCTTCTGGTCGGCCACGCGCTTAAAAGCACGATTGAGAATAGTGCAGCCGCAGAACGCCAAGTTGTTTATAAAATCTGGCATCATCGGGTGCCCAGAATGCCCATATCGTTCCTTTTGCGTTCATTCGAGCAGCTGCTCTGGCACGGGTCATTCATTTCTGGCCTGTAGGACATAACTAGCAACCGACGCTGCTTCTTCTTGTTGCCTGCGAGCTTCGCACCCATAAATGGCTGGTCAGCGGGCCGTCCGTGGCAGCTTTTCGAGCCGTAAGCGCGGTCGCAGTTGCGCAAATGAGACGCGAGGCGCCTGCACAAGTGGTTCGGAACTTTCTTCTCTTTCTTGCCTTCCTGCTTGCGTGCTCATGCGTGAGGCGAGGGCCGAAGAGGCAAGGAGGAGTTGTGATAGTGATGCGCCCGGGCGGTTCAGTTTAACAACGAGCACAACGACCACTGCGTGCACCTGCCCATGTGGTCGAGCTGCATTATTTACGCGAGTAAGAGGGCACCTGTTCTTGCCTCAGGGCAACTGGTGTGAGGCACAAGTCTTCGCAGCTGAACTGAGTTGGCTCCTGCGTGCGCCAAAAATTAAATCAAGTAGTGGACAACTTTTGTCGAGATTGAGTCAGGACCAGGCCACGCTGCCCTCGGCATCCATGGCTTTGATGTCATCAGGAACACACACACACACACACACTCACACACACACACACACACACACACACACACACACACACAAACACACACGCACGCAGACACACATGTATGACATTCTGGCCCCTGAACAACGATGCGGGTTTTGGTGCTCGCAAACCCCAATGTTGTCGGTGGCCATGCTGTTGTTGTCGGGGATGGTGAGTCGTTAAGGTGGCAACAATGGTGCGTTTTGACTCTCAAGCTGACCATGAATAAAAACCCAGTGATTGCATATGGCATGGGCGCCGGTCGTTGAGCATGAGTCGACTCGCAGCAAAATGAGGGTTGACGTAGTGTTGGGCGGTTTTCGGTTTGGCAAAAAAGGCTGAGTGGAGCTTTTGGGTCAGTGCGCAGTGCGCTGTATCGGTTTGGCGCGGTGTGAGAAGCATTGAAAGGAAAAAAAAAAAAAGTCAAGTCTGATCGAATCGATTTTCTTAAGGGAAGTCGAAGACTGCCGAGGCACTGCCTCGTGTCGAGCCTCTGGCCCATGACAACAGAACAGAAGGATGATAGCTTGATACAGGAGAAAACAAAAAGTCGAATAGAAACAACACAGTCAGTTAAGGGAAATACTCGATCCCAGGTCAAAGCGCGCAGCGCCACTCAAAAACACAAAGCTAAAAAATCAGGGCAAAGCCACAGAGGATTTAATACACCTGACTTGAGCGACGAGCACGGCTGTTGGAAGAGCTGACACAGTGCACTGTGGGGTCCTTGGGGGAGGTCGGAGACACGAGGTCAGGGAGGACGAGGGGCTTGTCCATTTTGGCCTTGCTGGGCGTGGCAGCGCGGGGCTTGCTATCGACAAACCAGGGCTCCTGTGCTTCGAGAAACCCAATCACCTCGTCAAGCGTGGCGCGCTTGGCAGGAACAGGGTGGAGCATCTTGACGATGAGGCGGTGGAGCTTGAAGCTGAGGAGGCCAATGGACTGGGCCGGGCCGGGCAGGTGGCCGGTGCGGCGGAAGTTGAGAAAGTCAACGTCGCGGTTGCTGGCAGCATCCCAGGGCAGGTCGGCAAAGAGAGCCGCATACCAAGTGATGCCGAGAGCGAAGACGTCGGCTGCCTGAGTCATGACCACGCCCGAGCGGTTGTGCAAGAGCATCTCTGGGGCCATGTAGGCTTCAGTACCGGGAACGGCGTTCATGTGGCGGTGGTTCTCGGGGACGGCGAGGCCAAAATCGGCCAGGAAGAGGTTGTCGTCCGAGTCGATCAGGCAGTTCTCGGGCTTGATATCAGCGTGAACGAGGCCAACCTGGTGCACGGAGCGAATGGCTTCAGCGAGCTGACGAATCCAGCGGCGGGCTTGGGACTTGGACAAGCCGGGGCCGTTGGGCTCGACGCGGGAGTAGAGGTCACCACCGCGGAGCAGGGGCATCACAATGCAGACACTGTTGTGGTCGAAAAAGTGGTCCAAGATTGGGACGACATGGGCGGCTGGGGGCTGGCTGTGGACGGTCTGGAGGTTCTGCACCTCGGCATCGCGGGCAAAGTTCTTGGGGCTGCGGTGAATGACCTTGATGGCCACGTCCTGGCTGCTCACACGGTCGGTGGCGCGGTACACCTGCGCATAGGCGCCCTTGCCCAGTGCTTGCTTGACCTCGTAGCGGTCTTGGAGCACGGTGGGACCGGCACTCATGGTGCTGTGGTGCTGTTGTTGTGACTCGAGGAAAGAGAAGAGTAGCAAGAGTGTTCAATGGGAATGGACGCGAAAGCTGGCAAAGACAAGGCAGTAGGGAGTCGCGGGGGGAGGTGTGTGCTTGATGCTGGCTGGAAGCTCAAGTGAGAAAATGACGAGCATCGAGCTTCGAGTTTGACAAATACTCGTTGGTGGATGTCGTGGTGGTGGTTGTGACGTTGGTTCACAGTCGAGTCGAGTCAGGAAGGGGTTGTGTGGATGAAAGCAAACGCTTGGGACGAGGTGACGAGGGTAACAAGAAGGGTTTGCGTCAGTGTTGGGACTTCGCCCCCCCTCCCCCCTCCTTGCCCCTCCTTTCCCCTCCGTCCCCATCCACATATCTTTGGTGTGACAGCTTGGGTTGGTTTGGATGGGGGTTGGGGGAACACAGGGGGGGGGGAGACGTCAGAAAGAGCAAGAGAGGACGAAAGGGATTTAAAGGAATTGTTGGTAGTGTTCTGTTGTTGGCTGTGGAGAATTCTTAAAAGCACTCCCGTCCATCCGTCTTGTCTTTTATGAATTTCTCTTTGTGGTGCTTTTGTGGTTGGGGATAAGGTGTTTGGTGATTGGGTGTGTTCCAGGTTAAAGCTGTGACTGTGTTGGGTGGGGGAGACAAAAGTGATGTGGGTCGTTCATGGGTCGATTCGGATTGGCTGTAGCTGGCCTTTGCCTTGAAAGAAAGAAAGAAAAGAAAGAAAAGAAAGAAGAGAGAAAGAAGAGAGGGAAGAGAGAGGGAAGAGAAAGAAAAGAAAAGATCAAAAGGCTTGTAACACATGGCAGGTGGCTTGGGCTTGGGGACTGTTACCTGAGAAGCGGTAAGGGTTGGGAACATGTTCTTCGATTGCCGCTCAAGGGACAATCAACATGACCGCCAAGTCCTGTCTGTCTTGGGCAGTTGGAGTGCTCGAGGCGATACATTGAACTACACAAGACAAAGACCTGACCAATAAGGATTAGGAAGGGTGGTTTTGTTGGGTTGAGATGTCAAAGGCTCTCCCCCACTTTTCGCCCGAATCTGACGTAGAGACAAGTGAGAACAACGCTAGTCCTGACAGGTTATGCCGAAAAATTCTGCATTTTTGCATCAGGACAGGGGGGAGGAAGGGTTAGGGTTTTCTGACACACTTGCATACACACACACACACACACGAAACGTCGCGACGTCACCCGTTCCCACGTGTGGCACGCAGAATGAAGGAAGGGTTCACTCGCATTGAGCTTACGCAGTTCGATTAGTCCTGACGCAGACGTATACCAAACACCTCCACTAGATTCCACAATCGCCACCCCCTTCGCCACGACATGCGGGCGGGTGTGCGAGCCGAACACCCAACAACGTTGGGTTGTGGCATGCGTCTGCCATAGTGCATGAGATACTCATCATGGCGGCGCGCGCACCCATGTACCTTCCCCTCTGAACACGACTGACATCTGCTGCCTCTGCGTGGCCTCCGCGTGTGGCAAAAAACCTTCAAACAAGCTCGCTTTCCAAGCCCGCAACTTCGTGTTGATTAACGTGTAAACTTGTCATCGCAATCACAACACACGCTGGCAGTGTCAAGTGTAAAAGCCATCGGGTGGGTGGATCGGAATGTTACATCAACAGCTGCACAGCATGTCCCTGGCCAAACCGCCAGTGCTTAGCGTACTACCTTGATTTTGCACGAGGAATCGCACGTGGAACCGTCGTTTTCAACTGTGTACCACATACTGCCGAGCCATACCATGGGCCAGGACAGAACAAGACCCAACCAACTTGGGTGCACGTTCCGCCCTCTGCTTCTTCTGCTGTGAAAATGGCGAACAGCACAGTCAACTATTCGCAACAGGAAGAATCAGGTTGGATAGTTTTGCCGAATCGATCCTAGCACCAGTCATTTTGATGACAAAGAATGTGTCATCCGACTGAATCAGTGAGTGAAGCCCGGTCGTGCGCTCGCGCAAGAACAGCATCACTTTGGCTCTTTTCAGGCTGATTCCGTCCCATGCGTGCAGAGAAAAGGGGGGCGGAGGCGGAGGGGAGGAGCTGATTATTGCATGGACCAAGGTCCAAGAAGGGACGTGCCGCTTTCGCTACAGGCCAAACCTAAACAGCGTTGCGCACAGGAGCTGGCCACCCTGGCGGGGTGCCCGTGATGATCGCTCGTCACTCCCATTTGGCTCAGTGTGCCCAAAGCCTGGGTGGATCTTTGGAAAGGGAAATCAGCCAGCCAAAGAAGGTAGGTCCGAAAGGCAGAACAGGCAGGTCGTGCGAGCTGGGGACTTGGCTGAGCTGGTGTTCAATTCGCGACAGCGGTACCGCATCTTGCGCTGGCCCTTCGATTGCATAGAAAGGGCAAAGCAGCGTGCTGTCCCTGTTTCCGTTGGTAATGCGCGAGCAAAGGAGGCCTTGCGCCAACGCGGGTTTCGAGTGAAACAGGAAGACCCCGGCTGCGACAACATCACGAAACAAAACCCTTTCAGCCTTTGATAGGGTCCCTTTTTGTCGTTGGCTCTTTTCGAGCAGCATGGTTTATAAATTCCGCGAGGTGTCAAGCCGGCGTGGGGTACTGGAATCTACAATTTTTCATACCCTGTCTCCGAAACGTGAAGCATAGACATGACAGGCATCTCGCAGGTTTCACACTCGCAAGGCTCAGCCCTGCCGAGGCTGTCCTGCATTGAGCCAACATCAAGCCTTGGCCTAGGGGTTGGTGCCCTTGAATTGGGTTGCCCCAAGAGCATTCGTCGTCGCACTGACCCGGGTCATCACGTCCTCCATCTTGTTCTGAAGAAGAACTCTGCCCCGAGCCGGCCAACAGTATGTCTGCACACTTTGCTTGGGGTCGACGGCGAAATGGGTGGCACCGGGTAATGCCTCAGCGTGGTCGAGGCTCAGACACTCAACCCCAAGCAACACGCGAATAGCTCTCAAGTGCCAGAGCGCCAGCGGCCACAAAGAGCCCTACAGACTCTGGCAGCATGACAAGTCGTCCATTGCTCAAGACTGGTCTTCTTTCAGTGTCTTCGCTGCGCTTTCGTCCCATGCCACAATGGAGCGGGACGTGTGAAAGCCAAGGCAGAGTGCCCTCTCCCCAACCCGCTTGCCGTGCAAGGCTTCTGGTCCGCAGTTGGGGCAAGCCGCGATTTGTCAGACACAAAAAGTCAGATAGAAAAGATGATGTCAGAAATAATCTCATTACCAAATGTATCAAAGTGTTTCTCTGACTCTCTATCTCTCGACGTCGCCAGCAGCAGCAGGATGGGATCCAAACGGACCAGTCGGAAGGCAGCTCCCGTGCCTGCAAAGGGGGGTGAGGTGAGTGCCGGTTGGTGGTGCTGTTGCTGGTCTGCTGTTGTGCTACAAGGAGAACTGGCAGGCGTGCAGCCTCGCGTCTCACTGTGTGATGCATTCTTCTGACGCAGCCGGCGCAGGCCGATGAGGCGGACGCAGCGCCAGAGGTTGAGGCGGAGAGCCCGATCATCATCTCCAAGTGGGACGGTCAGACAGTGCGCAACAGCCTCGAGGAAGCCTTTTGCAAGGTCAGTTTAGATCCATGCCTGGCTGCCTGCTCCCTCAGGTTGGATGCAGTGCATTATCGCATGCTTTACACTGACGGGCGAGATCGGACGGTAGGCCACGGGTGATGCCGTGCCTGAAGAATTTGAGCAAGCCACGGCCGAGGAAGATTTCAAGCTGATCATGGCCGCCATTGGTTGTGCTTTTGCGGGCGTAAGGATTTGTCAGCAACGCCGCCTGCACCGGCATGTGACGGGACATGTCGACTCATGCTCTCCCGAATGTCATGTCATTGCAGTATGCTTGCATCTACGGCCTCTTCGTGCCCCACCCAGCCAGCTCGCAAGTCGTTGGCATTTGCGCGGCTGCCTACTTTGTCTTCATGACCATTCTCAACGTTCATGCCATGTTCTTTGATCAGCATGCCGCCGTCCTTATGCGTTCTCAAAAGGTTCGGATGTCCCTCGAGTACCCACGCCCTGCACTGCATGGGCGGCCCCTGCCCGGCGCAGACTCCCACGCGTCGCTCTTATCGAGCTTCAATTGTGCCCAATCTCACTGTGCCACATCACCCACACCCGTGGTTATGATCATCCAACCGCACTATAGACCGGGCAACGCCTCTCCACATTTGTCCACATGAACAAGTACTCGCCGGAATTGACAGTGGAAATGATTCTGGCTAGTTCAGCCGGCACCTCCAGCTCACAAACCTTTGATGGGTTCGTTTGTCCACCTTCCTGCGATTCTCCAGCCAGCCTGATGCTCGTCCTTTCTCATCGAGAGGGGGTCATGAGCCTGTTATTCACGCACCTGCTGTGGCTCGCCTTAGCCATGTCGGCCAGTTTTTTTACGAAGACGGCGAAATGTGCCGAGAGGCCGTGGTTCAGGTTACGGAGGTGCGTGGGCTCTGTCTGGTATCACCGCGTCTCCATCCTGCCGGGTCAGCATGCGCTCACAGGTTTTGACCACACTCTTGGTTGGAATGTCAGGATTTGTTGAGTCAATTACTGGCCTTAAAGAATGAATGAGAGCTTGATCTGATCCGAATGCGAGCACGAGAGAAGCAGAGGCATCCAGTAGCCCCGCTCCCACACACCCACACGATAACAAAACAAAAATAATCAATCAATGGACGTTGAAAACAATTCAGATGTACATTTTATTCCGACAGGCCAAAGCGAGCAAACAGAGATGAGACCTCGCATGCACAGCCAGAAAGGCCCGGGCAGCTACCAAACGAGGTCGGCAATGACGTCAATCACCGTCGCTCGAGAATCGTACACGGCGGCTGGTCGGAAACATATCTAATGTGCAGGCTTGGCCCGCTTTTGAGGAGGGGCCCCGTTGTCGGAAGGCTGGTGAGCGTGCTGGGCTGGCGGTCTCGGCGGGGCCGCTTGTGGTCGGTGGGTCGGCGCTCCAGGTGCGGCAGGGCGGTGCCCATGCTGGCCTCCCGTAGGTTTACCGGTATGCGTGTGGGCCGGAGCACCACCACCAGCTGGTTGCGTGGAGGAACGGGCGGTGCTCGTCTTGGCGTCACGTGGTGGTCCTTCCAACCCAAAGCCAGCCTGCTCGTACGTTTGCCGCTTGGTCTTGGGCATACGCAGGTCGCGTCGTGGCACCGCGCGTGTCAGGTATTCATGTGTGTCTTGGCCAAAGCGAGACCTACGTACACGTGGCGATGCCAAGTAAGGCGAACCAAGAAGAAGCCGCCGCAAGCCTAAGGAAATTAGGACGCAGATCATTGCCGGCCACATACGTGTTTGGTGTCGCATAGCGCTCGCCTTGCGTGTACCAGCAAGGATGAATGGCGGCCTTTTTGGCTGTCAAACGCTTTGTCGGATCCCAGACTAAGACTTCGGTAAGAAAGTCCACAATCTCTGGGCACTTGACACGACTGAACCTATACGGAGGCGAGTCCACGCAGCTCAGATAAGACGGGGTGTCCAAAACGAACACTGCCGGAGTGAGTGCTTTGGTAAACGCCTAGGGCCCGTGAGCTGTGTGGGTACGAATTAAACGAACATTTGAGTCAATCGGCCGCGCAGGTCCGAGTTGAATTGACGTCGAGGCATGATAAAAGCCACCTTGCGAAGCGTCATGGCCTCTTCCCACTTGGTGGGCGAGCCAAGGAGCTGCAGGAGGAGGGGTGTAAGAGTTGTTGAAGCGTCAACCGGTGTCCTTTTCCTATGGCCATCGGGCTGGGCGAGGGCTCAAGGCAGCACACCTTGCAAATTTCCAAAAACTGGTCCAAGTCATGATCTGCATCATCACCATCTCGAACGCCGCCTTGCAATATAGGCGAGCCTGTGATGAGCTCTGCCACAATGCAACCGGCGCTCCACATGTCAATCGCGGGATCATATTGCCGCTGACCCAGCAACAGCTCAGGGGCTCGGTACCATCGCTGACGAAAGAATGGACGCGCACGGCAATGTCGATGAGGAGATATGCAAGGCAAGCAGGAAAAAAAAAGAAAAAAAAAAGAAACAGTCTGAGTGAACAAAGGCGCTGCCATGGTCCTGACCGTGCACACGACGCCAGTGTAGCTCGCCGCAGCCTTGCCTTCCTTCATGTACCGCGCTAGGCCTGTGACAAAGCGGATGTGTGAGAGTGTGGCGAGGGCCCAAACACAACCATGTGCGACTGTGTGTGCACCTACCAAAATCGGCAATTTTGAGCACTCCCTCGCGGTTGAGCAAGAGGTTAGCCACTTTCAAGTCGCGATGCATCACTCGGTTTAAAGCTAGGTAGTTTAGGCCTGAGGGCCACGAGGTTTGCCGGACCGCGACGCGTTTTGTCATGCCAAAGGTGCAGACGAGAAAGGGCTTCGAGCAAAAAACAGGCACAACGGCTCACATCACGGCGCACAGATACTCACCTTTGAACAGGTCGAGGCACATGCCTTTGACTTCAGGAACGGTAAACTCGACGCCCTTGTTCAAAAGACCGGCCAAATCGTAGTCCATAAAATCAAACACCAGGTAAATGTCACCCAGCTGGCGATTATGATCAGTCGCTGCGCGCGCGCATGGTCGGGAGGAAAAGAAGTGAGGAGGGACAAGCTGGATGGGCGTGCGCGAGAAGGATGCAGAGGGAAAGAGGGAAGGAAGGAGAGAGAGAGTGTGGAGGCGGGTCAACCATCAAGGGCGATACAGGTGCCAATCGTCAGTGATGACGAAAGTGAAGACATTTGCACACGGCCACACCTTGGCTGTGAACGACTTCGTGCAATTTCAGCACGTTGGGATGGTCGAGTCGGCTCATGAGTGAGATCTCACGCAGGGCCGTCAATGGAAACTACAATGAAAAGGGAGAGAGACAGAAAAGAAGAAAGAGGAACAGCAAATCAGGCATCAGACGGCTCATTCACGCGCCGCCTGGTCGCCGCGCGAGTGCACCACCCGCTGCTCGTGGTCGGTGCCGAGCTCAAGGTAAGAACGGCATGGAACAAACGATTACAGCGACCGAGCGGTGGCATAATTCTTACCCCTTCCGTTTCGCCCTTCATAATGACCTTTTTCAGGGCGTAGATGACACCAGTCTCCTTGTGTTTGGCCTTGAAGACGGCACTACACGTTTGGCCCAGAAGCGCGCGTGAACGACACAGTTTGCGCCGAAACACCAAACTCGGACAGGAGCGGCGACATGACCACGGGGAGTGACACCTCCTGGGCCAAGTCCAACAATACGCACCCAAATTGACCCTTGCCCACTTGTCTGAGCTTGTCGTATTTTTCCGATTGCAGGGGACACCGCACAAATGGCCGGTGGGCCAAGGCATGCAGCCGAGACCGAGGCGCGGGCCCACCACTCGCCATCTCAACCGATGACGCCAAGGCAAATCAATCCGCGTCCCTCTGCCCAAAAAAAAAAAAAAAAAAAAAAAAAAATGAAGAGAGAGAGAGAGAGAGATGTCAGATGAAACAACGGCTTGTTCCATATCTGCAAATTCCCATTTAAAACCTTCACAAATATAAACTATATGCATTAACAAAACTACAACAAGTGGATATATACTGTATTAAAGTGACCCTTGCTTGTGTCAAGCTACGTGCTCCCCATTCTCATTTTCTTCTGCTGGTCTTTCAGGTGTGTGTGTGTGTGTGTGTGTGTGTGTGTGTGTGTGTGTGTGTGTGTGTGTGTGTGTGTGTGTGTGTGTGTGTGTGTGTGTGTGTGTGTGTGTGTGTGTGTGTGTGTGTGTGTGTGTGT
>NW_001865044.1:474511-493243 GCF_000002865.3 Monosiga brevicollis MX1
CTTTTCGAGCCTTGCCACGGCTCGTGGTCAGCACTCCTCGAGTGCAGGTCGATCGCCGTGTTGCGTGCTCTTCTCAGTCGGTCGTGCTGGCCTGGTTTACGTCTCCCTGCTAGGCGCCACATATCACTGCTGCCATGTTACAATCACGACTCGGTGCCTATCAGGTCCGCCTGCCGCTTCTCTGAATTGCATTGACAGCTATACTTGTTCTAACCTGGCATTCACTGCGTCTTTCACGAGCCTGGCGCCAAGTTCTCACGATGGCGCAATATCCGTTTTTCTGCAAAGACGGCAACTCGCGAGATTCTCAACGCCATCAAAGCGCAGCCCGAAAAAAAGGAACAGCTCTTTCCCATGGCCAAGGACATGCGCGCAGCAGCCAAGGTACTTAAACAAAGGATCAGAATTCTGTTATCCTGTGGTCCCTCTCACTCCCATCCTTCCGACATTGATGCAGCAAATTGAGGCATTACTCGCCAGTCCAGATCCCATAGCTCCCAGCGCTGTGCCTGGTCCACCTCCGGTATGGCAAAAGGACACCGCCCCACCGGCTCGTCAAACAGAGCAGGTGCAGCGGTCAGCGCCCCCCGCAGACCTCATCTCCTTTGAGGACACTGCCGCTCAACCCGTTACTTCTGCTGCGTCGGCCAAGGCGCACGCCACTGCCCAGCCGGAGCCACATCAGAATGCCTTGCTTGATGGTGCGTGCAAACTCAGCTAACATCCCAACATGGCCGTTCTGCGCACCTGCCTAACCATGTCTCTTCCGTTCCGGCATGGGCTATAGATACGGCTGCGCTTTTGTCCAAGAACGCAGCCCTGCTGGCAGCCTTTGATGACGACGTTGACGACGACGAGTACAATGAAGACTCTGATGAACAAGCGTCGCAGGACGATGGACATCATGGCAATCCTGCCGGGGGCAATGAGGACGTGGACGATGATGATGATGACATTGATCTAGGGGAGCTCGAGGGTCTTGACTCCGAAGACGACGAGGAGCTGATTGATACCGGTCGTGACGCTGCACCGCAAGGAGGCACAAGCTCTCAATTTGCTGCGGCCCTCGATGATGCTGCAGCATCGGGTCGCGCTGCCATGCATCAGAGTCAAACCACTTCATCCTCTCGGTCTCTACAGTCTGCCAGCTCATCGGATTCGGTGAGGCGTGGCGCCGCGCGCAGGGATTACCGCTCTGCACGACTCCCACTTGTCATTCCTCCTCACATCACACTCGCCCGGATAAATTGATTAGGAACGAGCATCACCAATGGCCAAGAAAACTGCGTCTGGCGGCAGGCTACAGCCGCGCTCGTCTGTTCCGGTGGCACGAGCCGAACCAGCGACCTCTCTTCCGCAGTCACACGCCCACATTTTGGCAGAGGTCAATGCGCGTCGCGCCGCCTGGGAAGAGGCGGCGCGCGCCTTCTTGCTCATCAACCAAGAAAAATCGGCCAAAGAATGCTTGCAGGTATGTTGACAGCCAAAGGTCTCGGTTGGCGCACCATCTTAGCTCCTAAACACGACTGATTTTAAATTTAATTTTTTTTTTTTAATTTTTGATTTTTTTTGGGGGGGGGTATGGGGTCGGGGTGTCTCCGCTACTATAGATGACCATGCAGTTGGAGCGCGTCATTGCGACGCTCGAGGCCGGTCAGCTCACGCCCGCCATGGGTGCGCTCATGGCCAAGCCCATCCCAGCCGTTAAAGGTGTGTGCTTTGCTCGAGCTTGTCCTGGTCCGACATGGCTCTTGATGGACAGTACGCCGTCATTTCGACCCTCATCCATCTACTGTAGCCGCTCAATCAAATCCACACGAAGAGGTCTTTCAGCGTCTGTTTTCTGCCTTTGATAATCAGGTACTGCGACGCTAAGCATCAGTTCTGTTCAAGCTCTTTTGTGCCTTGCTGACCGACGTGGGGTGGCGGACATGTCGATGATGGTCTTTCTGAATTCTCACGGCGATAGATTCAAGAGGCTTCAGATCTGGCCACGCTGTATCACAACGTGGGCGAGCTACCCAGTGAGCAGAAGCTCGAGATTTTCATACAGCGTATGAAGTGAGTCATCGGGCCGTTATCTAAATATGGTTTTCTGGTGCTGACTTGGCGCCGCGTGCGTTGTTTGTGCTAACTATCGCTGGGGTCGGAACGGACAGGCAGGAGCGCGACCTCTTGGCCAAGGCGCATCAGCAAGGCCAGGCTCCACCGCCCACCCTGCAGAAAGAGTTTACTTTTCATGTTCCCGAGTAAGCGCTTCTCGCCCCGTGTCAAGACCAATGGCCCTGTTGGCCCCCTTGCGTTGTGTCTCAGCAGTAGAGGCTAGAGCATCTGCAGCCCTCATCCACCAATCGGCGAGGGTGCTATAGGACAAATTTCGACGTACAGCCAGATCACATGCACCTTCACATCAAGCGCCTGATTGGATTGGTGCCACCACGAGGTACAGCACGCAGCACGCAGCGGGATTTGGTCGTGATGAACGAGTTCATTGCTCATGCTGCTGCCACCCTGGCTGCCTAGGCGTGGCTGAAAAGGACTTGGTTGTTTACGTCAAAGCCGCAATGGACTTTCCAGAGAGTGGCCAGCCTCAGGTAGCGTGATCTTGTCATGGGCTTGGCCATCTGTCACGGCCTCATGGATGACATTTCATTCTCTTTAGGTCGTTTATACGAGCAAGGCCTCGGGCTCCGTCTCGCCAGAATTCTCCGAGTCCAAACCTCTAAAGGTCCGGGAGTCTTTGTGTGTGCCTTGGCGTTGGGTGGTCATTATACTCGCCTATTGCCATTGTTCCTCAAGACGTTTGCTTGGGATCTGCATAGTTGGATATTGTTCCTGGCAAACAGCTCTTTCGCTACCTCAAACGTGGCGCCTTGGTGGTGGAGGCCTATCATAGCAAAGGGCTTTTGTCCATCTTTTCCAAAGGTGAGTCAAGCAATTGAGCGTATCAGGGGGCGCAAGTAACAAAAGGATTGAGCCAAGGCTGGGGACCCGCACAGTGCTGTGAATCTTTGTAGCATCTTTGCAAGTGCAGTCCAACTTTCATGGCCTGTGCTTGGTGGTGGTGGTGGTGGTGGTGGTGGTGATGCAGATTCCGAGTTGGCGCGATGCAAAATCCCACTTCAGGACTTGCAGCAAAAGGCCACGTTGCACACTTGTGTGGAAATGAAAACAGCAGCCCGCGGCCATAGCTGCCGGGTTGAGGTGGGTCCACGATGGCGTCTTGGATGTGACTCTTCTTCGAGGCGATGGATGGGCTGTCTCTTGCAGACAAGTCGTTGCTTTCCATGTTGCGCCTACTGATGTGCTTGTGATGGTGGGGCTTCCAGGTTGAGATTCGGCTGCGCATGCCCGCGGCAGGAGCCACCAAGACGAGTCGGGTTTTTTCATGGGTGCGGTTTGATACGGTCAGTTTCAATGAGTTCTTGGCGTGGCAGTTTGAGCTCTAGATCGTGGGATACAGGCGTTTGCCTCAGCAGAGAGCGCTCCCGGCTGGCTAGTACCCTTCTGCCAATGCCTCAACAACGGTTCTCTCATTTGCAGGGCAAAACAGCGTCTGCCGTTGATCAGAGGCTGACACAGATTGAGGAGCATAACAAACAAACAGCGCAACGTCAGGTCAGGCAGAGGCGTGGCGCGGCGGGTGGGGTGGGGGAGCAAGAAAGAGACAATTTGAAGCTCAGCGACCTTTTAATGTTGTCTGGATGTTGGTCGGTGATTATCCTGCTTGATGGCTCCGCTCATGCTGGCGCTGCCTGGACGTTGAGTACAGGCGGCCCGGGCCCACAAAGCGGTGCTGCCGGGTATCAACGAGATTTACTGTCTAAGTGTTCTTAAGCTGATAGTCGACCGCATCGGTGCGCTCCCTCGTACCCTCGGCGCATGGAATCCATCCATCAGAGAATGCTGACGAATTTGTGCATCTGCAAACTCGTCTTGGGCACGGCTGTGCATTCATGATCGTGATGGGTGGCCGAAGCGCAGGCGATTCCCTTAAACAGTTTGACCTGAAACCTGGTCACATCCCTGAGGCAGCGCGGCGGCCGCTGTTGCTCCGGTCAGTACATCGCGTATTGTAAGCGAGTTTGCCGAGTCCACATGTTCTCATTTTTTTTTTTTTCGTCCACAAATGCAGCAAGCAAGCGTCGCAGCGCTACAAGCAGCTCCATGCCACCTGTTTCCGGGACGGCACGACCCGACAGCAATACATTCAACGCATCAAAGCTGAAGCTCGCGTGTATCATGAACTCATTGCGAGCGAATCCAACGTAAGTCTTGACTCTGGCGCGCTGCAAAGACCCAGTAGCCGAGGGCCCAAGGGGTTGTGGTATTGTGCACTAGCAAGCGTTGCTTGCGTGTTCAACTGTACAGGGAATTGCGGCCTGAGGTTTAGGGTAATTGATCCCACCCCCCTCTTCTTTGACTTGAACAGGTTGCAGCCGAGGCCCAAGCACGTTTGCAAGTCTTGCAAGCCGAACTGGCCAAGCTGACTCCTGATACTGCGCCCGCAGCACCGCGATCTGTCGCTTCCCGTATGGAAGGGCCAACGCAGGGCTCTCAGGCATCGCAAGATGGTGCAGGTTTGGCTTGGGCCACTGATGGTCACCCCCCGCTGGGTGACATCCACAGCTACAAAGTCCTCACAGACCTTTTCACTGAACTGGGTTTGTGTCACTGCACACGCGTGAGGTTGAGAAAGGTTTGCGCTAGTTGGACTTGCTCACCGTAGCCGTGACGTGCCCGTCATCTTTTTTTCGCCTCCTGCTTGTATGGGGTAGATGGCCAACTCGCGCCGTATCAGGCAGCTTTAACGAGTATGCAAGCAACCACTCTGCCGCCCGAAGTTCAGGCGCTGAGCAAGAAACGGTATGACTGGGGTGGGCCTGTGGCTCTTTGCTTTTGTGCTTTACACCCACTCGCTTTGGCTTATATTTCATTCTTTTTCTTGTCATGTGCTTCTTCTCCTTTTTTTTTTTTTTTTTTTTTTGTTGGTTGGTTGGTTGGTTGGTTGGTTTCGCCAGCATCGCAACGTTGAAGCGCATGAAGGAGGTCGAGGCCCACATTGCTTCCGCCACCGATCCCATTACCGCGATGCGAGGGTATGCGGAACAACTCAAGCGTGACGTGCGGGACTACATCCCACGAGCGCAAGCCCTCTTGAAGAGTGAAACCCACAAGGTAGGTGTTGTCGGCCCGCCAACCTTGATAGGCGAGATGACGCTTTTTTTTTTCTTGTGTGTGTGTGTGTGTGTGTGTGTGTGTGTGTGTGTGTGTGTGTGTGTGTGTGCGTGTGTGTCATCTTGCTTTTTGCCTCCCTCAGGCATCGGGGCAGCGGCTCGTGAGCTACATCAAGTTGATGAAGGCAGAGGTAAGCCGCTTGTCTTGGCACGTCTCTCTCATGCACGTGTGGCTACAGCAGTTGCCACGCGCATCTGTCTTGTCTCTGGCCCATAGAGGATCAGGCACTCATACTTGCATTTGCTTTTTTGGGGTGTTCAAGGTGGAAGAGATTGAACAGGGTCTGCCCGAGGCAGAGGCTGCCATGTAGAAGTAGAAACGATGAAACCGAACAGACGAACCAATTCCAATGTCTTGCCCTGAAGCGCCTTTTGTCTGTTACGTGATGGGTCATGACTCTTCTCTTCAAAGTTCAAAGACAAGCAAGTCAACTCCATACACTCTGCACACGCATCCAAAGCAAGATTTGCCGCACGTGCGCAATCTCCCCTCCAAAAAAAAAAAAAAACTTGCAGAGCATCAGCAGTGATGTCTGACAAAAGAAGTCAGCAAGCAGGACTCCCGGCACAATCACATCCAAAGTCATTCTTAGCAGCGAGGTCAGAGCGAGGCACAGAGTGTAGAGTGTAGAGTGCAGCGTGCAGGGAGTACGAAGTTGTGGCCAAGGTCCATGCACAGCGGCAGTTGGCCACATACACTGGCAGCCTGCGCGCGACAGTTCCTCTGAACCCGCTACAAACGACACCCACATTATGCATCCTGACTTGATCAACATCTGTCCGCAGTCAGGACTGTATCGCAACCACTCCCCCTCTCCCACCCCCTACTGGCCTCCACTTGTTCTTCTGTCGCACGGGCCACAATTCTCTCTCTCTGCTCTCTCTTCTCTCTCTTCTCTCTCTTCTCTCTTGCTTCGCGCTCTTTGTGCGAGTGCACAAGTGCGTGCGCGTGTGTGCGAGTGCAAGCCCTCTCTGGCTTCCGTTGTGGTGATCTGCCCTCCAAGTCGACTCGCTACATAGTTTTCCCCTGGGCTCCACGTCGGCACATTATAGTCTTTTCCGGTGTGTCGCTCTGTTGCTCGCCAATCGGCCCGGCTCACTCGCGTCCATCCCTCTCTCCCGCACTCTATCCACCACCACCCCCATGCGACTGCCAGCAACAGCGGTTCCTAGCTTCAGAAGAAAATCCCACTCGACCAATTTGCTGCAACCCGCTGCCCTATTGCAGTTCCAATAGCTCTGCCCTGGCATTGCGTTCCATCGTGGTCTTTTTTCTTGTGAGGGCAGAAGACTTCTTTCTTGACGCTCGTGTCGTGGTTGCTGCGCTGGAGACGTGGCAACCAAAAGGGCGTTTTCAGCGCAATTGACCGCCGACAATGGCGTTGCCGAGGCCCCATCTATTATCGGGCCCGGCTTTATGCATCATGACCAGTGCATTGTTGCTGGCCAGCATCTCGCACGTCGCGGCAAACGCAAACTGCCCCGAAGGCCAAATCTCAGTCTTCAAGTGCACAGCCTGCTCCGCTGGTGAGTTGACCCAATGCTGATTATGCACTGCTCCATCATGCTTGCAGGCTTGCGCTCTTTCTACCACATTGACGCGGTCGCTTGCCTTTCCTGCTGCTGCAAGGCAAATATCATTCCCACGATGGTCTCTCCGGTTGGGACATTCTGTGGTACAACTCTTGTACCAACTGCCCGGCCGGGAAAGCTCAGCCCAGCACTGGAGCAAAGGTGGGCCTCTTCTCTTGCAACCTCTGCCGTCAAGTCTACTTTTGCATATGCGGCTTCTTTCTCCTCGCATCGCTCTTTCTCCTACATTCGCCTTCACGCCGCTACGCGATCACCGATTGACACATCCGCACAGGAATGCTTTGACTGCGAAGCTGGCAAGATTAGCGCTGGTGGTGCCACAAGCTGCACGGGTAACACTAAATCAAATCGCCATGCTACCCATTCGTACCAGGAGACGTGCATGTTCACTTTTTACTTTTTTGTTTGTGTCCTTCAGCCGTTGCACCAACACGCCCATTTGCTCACCATGGTCCCACCTTCTTTGATGTCATTAGAATGTGTTGCAGGCAAGTACGCCACCGGTGATGCCCAACAGTGCTTGGCATGTCCCGCCAACACCTACTCCACTGGCGGCACGGCTACCTGTGCCCTCTGTCCGGCCGGCAAGACCATTCGTGATACCCAGGATGGTTGTGAGAGCTGCCCTGCTGGCACCCATGCTGCCTCCAGTGGTGGGACCTGCGTGCCCTGTGCCGCAGGTACCTATTCAGCAGCTGGTGCCACCACCTGTACACCCTGTGCCAAGGGATCCTACACTGCCCAACAAGGCAGTAGTGGTTGTGAGCTTTGCCCCGTGGGCAAAGCCGGTGGTGACGGCATCAACTGTGCCACTTGTGCGGACGGTTTTGTTGCCCCCGAGGTGGGCCTGGAAACATGCCTGGCCTGTGAGGCTGGGACCTCTTCGCAAAATGGTGCTGGGATCACCTGCTCTGGTACGTTGAGACATGATATCCTCTGCGCACCACCCTTTCTACCACTTGACTCAGAGACTCTGCTTCCGTGAATTGCCTCCATGCATAGCTTGTGAAGCTGGCAAGTATGCCCCTGCTGGCTCTGCTACCTGCACCGAATGCACAGCGGGCACCGTCCAACCCTTGCCAGGCCAAGGCAGCTGTGTGGCCTGCGCGGCTGGCAAATACCAAGTCTACAAGGTTCCGTCTGAACACCGCTTCCAACAGTGCATTCAGCGAGGCAAAACTCTATCGAGCGCACCTCAAACTGACCCACATGCTTCTTGCCTGTCTCCCTGGTTTCAGGGCCAGTCTGCTTGCAACAAGCCGCGCGACTGTACCAAAGGCTATTACATTGCAGAAGACGTGACAACCATCTCCAACCGTGTGTGCGATCCCTGCCCAGCTCAATACGAAACTACAGCCATCAACAGCGCCAGCTGCACTCCATGCAACGAGGGGTTTGAAACCTCACCAGAAGGTGGCCAGGAATGCCGTGCCATCGAAGTGCCTCTTGAGTGCAATCCGGGTGCCTACTTGTCTCTCACTCCCGAACCTCTCTGCAAGAATTGCACCGAGGGAACCTATTCGACGGCCGTAAACGCGGCCTCCTGCCAAGCCTGGACCATCTGCAACCCCGGGCAACAGGTCAAGTCAACAGCCCCAGGGTCCTCAGTAGCCGATCGGGAGTGCGTGGAGTGCCCGAGAGGTACCTTCTCGAATGTCACCAACACAGAAGGCTGTTACCCTTGCACTGTAACCCGCAATGAATACCAAGACTCGGTACGACACCTTCTCATGGTCTTTTGATCTCACGCCCTGGCCCAAAAGTCGGCAGCGCTGCAAAGCATATTCCCTTATCTTTTCATGTGGGCGCTGCCACCCATCGATAGACGGGTGCTCAGGCGTGCAAGCCTGGGACCATCTGTCAACCAGGCCAGTTTGTTTTAAGCGAACTCAGCCCTCAGCAGAATCGTGTTTGTCGCACCTGTGCTCCGGGTGAATTCAGTGACTCGATCAACGCAGTACGTTTTTTGCAACCCAACCCGATATTGATGACTGAGTGCCAAGGGCTCCACGCCCACGCGAGGACTGCGTCGTTGTTCTCTGACATCTTCATCTTGACTCTGTCAGGTCTCGTGCCAGAGCATTCGCACCTGCAGTCCAGGGCAATATGTTCAGACGGCGGCAACCCCTACCACCGATGCCGTCTGCCAAGCATGTAGTAGCGGCAAATACTCGACAACGGTAGGCACAATGCCTCAGCGCAGAGCGACAGCTTCCGAGGCAGACCAAGGAGCCTGCCCGTGCCGTAGCTGCTCATTTCTGCCGGGCAGAGCCGTATCAACGCTCCAACGCTCATAATTCGCTTTGTGACTAATGGCAACCCGCTGAGGACATAGGCGAATGCCCTTTCTTGCAAGAGTCACACCTCCTGCGCTGCCGGTGCAATTGAGGTGCAAGCGCCCAACGATGTCTCGGACCGCGAGTGCCAGACTTGTGTTCAAGGCGTGACGTTTGCCGACAAGGTCTGCTCAGCTGACTTGCCTTCTCAATCGGTCTGCTGCCGCTGAGCTGTGTTCGACCGCTTCATACCGACTATGTCTCACTCATACGTTTCCTCCAGGCATTGAACGAGTGCGTAGCCGTGACAGAGTGCAAGGCTGGTGAAGAGGAAATTGTTGGACCTTTGGCTTCCCGAGACCGGACATGCGCGCCTTGTGCCTCTGGCTTCTTCAAGAGCAACCCAGGTCAGTGAGTTGCGGTCATTGAAGAGAAGGTCAAAGCTGTAGTTGCGAGGGCTTGGCCTGCCCCTTTTCTCACTTTTCACGTGCCACCTGCAACACGGGAACCCAGGCTCCGACTCCGCTTGCACGGCGGCTACAGAATGTCTCCCATTGGAAGTCGAAGTGGCTATGCCAACAGCGACCAGCAATCGCCAGTGCGCCGGTAGGCTATCTCACTTCTCCACTTGCCTAGTGTGTTTGAGCAATCCCTTGAGCTTGCTCACTGTCGACTCTTGGCTTTCAGAGCGCAACTATTGCATTGATGGTGCTTTGGATAATTCGACAACAAGTTGTGCGTGTCCCTGGAGCGAGTGCAGCTTTTGCCAGCTGCAGAACGGACGCAGCGATGTTTTACTGGCTCGAGTACGCACTTGACGCCTTTTGCTTGCTCTATCTCTCTTTCTCTCTCTCTCTTCCTTCGTTCCTAGCGTTCGCGTGCGTGTGGCCTCATCCGTATTTGAAACTTCAACAGGTGGAGCAAGACCCACCAAGCTTGACGGTCCGCGCTTGCCAGCTGGTTCCTGATCCCGGCAGCGATGTTGTGGCTCAATGCCGGGACCAATGCTTTGACGTGTCGGGCTGTGACAGCTTTCTGGTCTATAACAACGGTGATTGCTGCTTGCGTCAGTCGCCTGACCTCACCCGATTTGGCAAGAGCGTTGAGGGCGCCAACTTCTACCAACTGGGCACGTGCTCCAATTGTCGCACGGGCTACATTGTCGGCGCCGATGACCGCAGCTGCGAGCGTACGTGGTGCTTGATTCTTGTCCTCACGTTCTTTTGCTTTTTCCTGCTGAAAAGCGGTATCCTTCTTCACGCTCACTACCCTGCGCTATAGTTGAGACAAAGCCACCTGTATTTCAGGACTTTCAAACCGAGTTTTTGATTCCATACTCCTTGACACCCGGCGCTGCGGTGAGCCTTTGTTTCCCCAAGTCCTTTGTGCTTTCCTGGTCCCACCCTTCAGCTGCCTGCCTGCAGAACTCACCCACTGCTAAATCGATGACATTTTGACCCGTGTGGCCGACGTTGGGGTTTTCTTATCTTTTTGCTCCTAGTTGGTGACGGCGGTTGCCGATGCTGGAACCGTGACGGTGCGAAACTTGTCCTTCAGCATTGATAACGCGGGTCAAGGTGCATATGCTTCATTCGCAGTAGATCCCACCACGGGCGTCCTGTACCTCAACCAGTCGCTCGAGTCGGATGAAACGGCCATCTTCTCCCTGCGTGGTCTGTCTTGTCGCTAACCCTTGAATGTATCAGAGACGTGGCTATCAACAGCTCTGGCTCGAGGTTGGCACTACACTCATGGCAACTTGACTCCTGTCCCTCGGTGCGGTATTAGTGACGGATGACCAACCTTCGTGCATGTACTTGGAGCAGGGCCAAGTGGTCATGGCCGAGACGGGTTGCTCGGCTGTGGTTACCATTACAGTTGCCATATTCAACTTTGTCAACGTCCCACAAGACTACAACAGCTATCTGGACCCAGACGAGACGGAGGTCCGCATATCGTGGACGGCCCCTAAAATGCCCTCCGCGTTTGTGAACCGCGTCAACGTGACCAACAATCTCGGTGAGCTGCAACTTGATCGGATTGCGCGGTCGTCAAAAAAAGGGTGCAGCCCTGTCCAATCATACTCAACGCCGTGCTCTTGTCTCAAATAGGGGTCTCATCGCCGTCATACGATTTCCCGTTGGGTCTGACAAGAGTGGTCTACACGACCGACATCCTTGATGGCAATGCGAGTTTGACGTGGAGCTTTGAGGTCTATGTGGAGACGGGCTTTGAACTCACCATTTCCACGCTAGGATATCTGCCCTATGTCAATGGCAGCTACGTCTTCATCATGGACACTAGCAGCATTGGTGGTGGTGGTCTAACCGTGCCCCGTTTTGAAGGGACCGTCATTGGACGCCGCTTTGCATTGGGAATCGTCAGCCCCGAGGACCAACCGTTCACCCTGAGCCTTGGGGATGGCGATCGAGCTATGCTTGTCATTGACCTCACCTGGTGTGCCTCGGGCGGTTACAATGAATCACTCCACGTCCCCGCCCCTCTCGAGGTGGGTGGCATTTTTTTTTTTTTTTTGTTGTTGTTGTTGTTGCAGAAAAGGCCACGGCTCCAAGTGCGCAAATGCTCGATGCGCTCACCTTTTTTGGCGGACTCCTTTTGGCTCTTCCCTATACCTTGCGTGTTTGCAATGGTGCTGTCAATCAGGCCAACGTCAAAGGCCTCGTCATTTCAGACACAGGGTCTGGTTTTGAGGAGGGCGGTCGATGCTTTCGTATGGCCGCACGCTCCGAGCCGGTGTTCGAATCCATCTCTTTTGCTTCCATCAACATGATCCTGGACTCAGAGAACCCTCTGCGGCGCCGCCGTGACGAATCCATGAGGTGTGCTCATGCAATTGTTCAATGCTCTCGGCCCGTCGCTTGGTGTCCCGGCTGCTTCTTCTTCCAGTCTAACACCGCTGGAGGCAACGCTGGGTGTGAGCACGCACATGTCAAGTCTCCGTTGTCTAACTGCCATCGCCCGCCACGGTACTAGTCGGCAATACGTGCCCATCGCCGGATCATCGCTGTATGTGATGGTCGAACAACCTAATGGCCGCACCTCTAGTACGTGGTGGTCTGGTACAAATGCGGATTTGAGTCATTTGGACGAGCATCATAACCCTTGTCAACCTCAAAGCAAAGCGTCTCTGATAACTTGGTTCTGCTTGGTTTCGTTTTGTTTGTCTTTTGCAAACAGCTGTGCCCATGACGCTGGCGGATACCATTGCCCCGAGCTTTGGTTCGACCTGCCCCTCGGACATGCAAGTAGCGCTGCCTTTTGGCACTCTGGAAATGCCTGTCTTTTGGAACGAGCCCGTTGAGACGGACAATGTTGCTGTTGAGTCTGTCACGTCCAATTATGCACCGGGCGACACGTTCAGCATTCTCAACTCGCCGTATGCCATCAAATATACTGTTCGTGACACGAGTGGTCTCATGGGCACTTGTCGGTTTGCCCTTGCCTTGACTTATGAGGCCAACGCCGTCGAGGTGACGGCGACCATGACGTATGCATCCAACTTGGAGAGCCGCTTCTCGTATGAGCGGGTCGCTGCGGTGGGCTTGGCCCCGGCTGCCATCAAGTACAGCTTTCTTGATAGTTTTCCTAGCTTGTTTTACGACTTTGCCAACTCGACGCGCTTCGTCTTGAATTTGGATACCGCGACCAGCTTGGATCAGGTTTACGTGCGCCCCAGTGAGGGATCTGAATACTTGTTGTTGACTTTTGACATCTTGTATGTGCCTGCGGACCAGCTCGGTGAGATCAGCGAGCCCGTCGCCGACGACGACGTCCAGGTCGAACTTCACATCGAGGGCTACGATGACGCGGGTCAAAACAAAAGCCTGACTGCTCTTCCACCGGACATGGTCTTCCACAATGCAGAAGCCACCGTTGATCCTGCTTCGGGTGTGTTGAGAGTGTCGGCTACCTCACCCACCTTTCAACGGGGCTTCCGCTTTACCTCGATGCAGCTCGTTCTCAACTACCCACAAGGGCGCCCTGGCGAGAACTCGCAGACGCTGGTGGCATCAGCCAACTCTTTTGTAGGCGTGCGCGTGGTGTCACCACTGCACGATGCTCCTACCGCTGTGACGCTCGACGACCGTCCACGCGTTCTAATTGCTGATGCCATGCCGCCATCCGTTGAGTTTTGCCCAGACGACATCAACGTGACCGTCCCCTTTGACTCGAACGTCGCCAATGTCACTTGGACCCGGCCCGTGTTCAATGACCTGCGAGGGGTGGTGCGCTCTGGGGGGCCTGATCAGGCAGCGAGCCTGTTTTCACTCCTGGCACCCGGTGCGATGCCATCAGAGGTGCTGTACTGGGCCGAGGATTTGGCAGGAAATCGAGCCGAGTGCCGCTTTATCGTGCGAGTGCGCGATACCACGGCGCCGACCGCTGTGCTTCGACCAGCCTTGGACCTCCAACTTCCTGCCAACGGCAGCACGGTGACTTTGCTGCCCACTGCCTGGCACCCGACGAACATTGATGACAACTCGGGTCGGGGTGTTGTTTTTCTGTCTCCGCCCGCGAATGCCACCCTCACTTTTGGAGTCGGGGCCAATCAAAGTCAGAGCTTGGTGTTGACCGATGTGTATGGCAACCAGCTCGTAGGCGAGCTTCGCGTGACCGTTGAGGATGTCACCCCGCCCACTGTAGTTTGTCCAGCGCTCAACGAGGTGCTGAGCCGTGAGTCCGGTGCGGGTGCAAACGTTACCTTCGACGTGCGTGACCCTGTGGACAATGATGGCATTGCCTGGTGGAACGTGTCGCGTGCCAGCGGCAGCTTTTTTGACGTGGGCACCACCGCTGTGGTGGTGCGAGCAGCAGACAAATCGGGCAATGTAGCCAATTGCACGTTTGCTGTGTCGGTAGTGCGCTCGCCCAGCGGCGACAACAATAGCACCGTGGTGACGGCCAGCGCCAATGCCGCGAGCACGACCCTGCTTGCCGGGGCCGCGGCAGGTGGGGCTGCTTTGCTGATCCTAGCCACGGTTCTCATGGCATTGTTGCTGCGCGCCCGTCGTCGCTCACGCCAGCCACAAAATTGGGGAGACATATTTGCCATGATCGATCAGCTACGAAATCTGAGTGAGGACGAGGTGGTGGTGCCACGCGAGCTGGCTCGTCCGGCCGTCACTCTGCTGGATGAACTTGGTAAAGGAGCTTTCGGCGTCGTCTACAAGGGTCTCATGCGGGAGGGTGGAGGCATTCCGGACTACCTGGTGGCAGTCAAGTCGCTGCATGCCACCAGTTCGGCATCAGACCGATCTGAGCTCTTGGAAGAAGCTGCTGTGATGGCCCAATTTCGGCATGAGAACGTGGTGCAACTGGTGGGGGTGGTGACTGTGGGCAAGCCGGTCCTGGTGGTGCTGGAGTTTTTAGAGTACGGCGCGCTCAAGTCGTACGTGGAGAAGAACGATCTGCCCGAGGTCACCAAGGTCCTGTTTGCGGGCGACATAGCCGCGGGCCTGCGCCACGTGATCAGCAAGGGGTTTGTTCATCGCGACGTGGCGGCACGCAACGTTCTGGTGTCCTCGACGAAGCGCTGCAAAATTGCTGATTTTGGCATGGCACGCGAGAGTGAGTGCGAAGATGAAGGCGGGGCTGCGTATTACCGTTCGCGGGGCGGTCAACTGCCCGTGCGCTGGTCATCTCCTGAAGCGTTGGACGAGCGCAAATTTACAGAGAAGTCCGACGTGTGGAGCTTTGGCGTCACGCTGCACGAACTGTGGAACCGAGCACAGATTCCCTACGGCGATTGGCACAACCAGAGAGTCTGGGTGGAGATTAGCGCTGGACATCGGCTGGCTCAGCCGCTTGACTGCGACGATGAAACCTACGCAATGATGCTGCGGTGTTGGCTCGTCGACCCTAGCGCGCGCCCCACGTTTGAGGAACTGGAGCACTGGTTTCGGGAACGGCATGCAAATTTGACCGGAATCGACTGGGGCGAGTCGGAAGATTACTTGTCTGTGGCCTCGGACGACGGTACGATTAAGCCAAGCAACAGTCAGACGCTGCTGGGTAAGGCCCAAGGCCTGCTTCGGCGCCTGAGCGGCAAAGCAAGCTCAGGCTCGCCGTCACGGCGCACATCGCAAGCCAAGGGCGTGACACCCCTGGGAGATGCCGCGTTGTATGATCTAGGAGAAGAAGGGGTCATGGATGGAGCTGATGATTCCCAGGATGTGACGGGCGCCATGCGCGAGACGGACCCTGATCGCTTGTATGACCTGGGTGGAGATGCTAGCACGCCGGCGACAGTGAGCCAGGTGCACTCGGACACCTCGGGGGAGAGGCTCCAAACCATGGCACCAGCTGAGCGAGGAGCGGACCCAGATCGGCTGTACGACATGGGTGGCGCTGCGCTAGAGCAAGCTCCGGTGGTGATGCCAGGGCAGACTGTCCATGATGATGACGATGATGATGATGATGATGATGATGGGTTTTTCGGATTTGAAGAGCCCGCCACGAGCTTGCTTTCTGCAAATGCGGTGATGAGCGAGTCAAGCCCCCCGGAGGCCTTGGAGGCGACGGCTGGCGCTCGCGACAAAGAGGATGAGCACTACAGGGCCAACACTGCTGCGGAGGACGACGGCATGTATGGCAACGTGGACACGTCAGCGCCAGCGACTTGGGTACTTCCAGCGGATGACGCTCGCAATGACATGCCCACGGCCGCTGACATAGGACGACGCGTCCAAGTGGCTGGCTATGCGGTGCCTGGATATCTACGCTTTGTGGGCCGGCACCATGTGAAACAAGGGGCTCGCTGCGGCATCGAATTAGACGCACCGATTGGCAAGAACAATGGCACCATCGAGGTATGTAAATGAATCGCCCAACGCAGGCCTTGCCTTGGGTGCGAAACACCTGCGGTTGTGCCCAAAATTATTTTAGTTGCACCTCTGGCACATACCCGCACCGAGATGCCCATGGCGCTTGCTCATCGTGAATGTGTTGCACTGTAACGAATCTCTGGGCTAGGGCCACACCTATTTCTCCTGTCCAGATCAATGTGGCGTGCTGGTCGTGCCACACAAAGTGACGCTGCTCCAGTAGGGAATAACGTGCTTTGAGGGTGAGTTGGCCAATGGGGCTGGAATGGTCCAGCAAGTGGCAAGCGCGACTCGAGCCACATCCAATGTGGCTGTGGCTATGGCTGTTGAATGACCACTAAGCTAGCCAGACGAATGAGTCACACTGTGCCGAGGCTTGCACATGGGACGACAAGCGGTCCTATGGATTGTTATCTTAGGCCAGGCTGAATTGAATTCGAGTGACACGTCTGATTGGTGGTGTTTAAAGTGTCAATTATTCTTTTGCGCTTTTCAAATTCGAAAAAAGCGCTTCAGTCACGGGGGTGCGTTCGGTGTAAGACAAGCCGAATTGCCCCATACATGCATACACACTGGTGCATACTAGAAATACCTCTCAAAATAACACGAAACGAACAAGCACGGAAGAGACAAATATAAATGTCAAGTCTCGCACCGGACGTACAAACTACAGGTTCAACCTATCCGCGAGCTAGGCAAGCAGGATTTTAAAAATGATGGGTCGTCGTAACTCCAATGAAGAAAAGTGGGAACGCTGTTCCAAAACACATTTAGAGAAACAGGCAACGCGTGCACACATGCAGAGAAAACTTGAGTCTAGCCGATTCTGCATACACGACACATGGGGCGTCACAGACGCTCGCAAACAGACGGAAGGGACGCAGATACTAGTGCCCTTCGACAAACATAAACTGGGGCGGAGCCAACTGATTGGCAGAGCAGGGGGCGGACCCCGCTGTGGAACCACACCGCTCGAGAACGAGGGAAGAGTTGGACGAGTTGTGGGATTGTGGTGATGAAGAGACGGCCGAGCCGCGGGGTGGAGCCAGATGAGTGGGGTCAAAGTGTTGGGTCAAGGCAGTGGTGTCCACGGAAAGGCGGCCGTCGTTGCGTTGCTGCTCCATGGTGAGCAGAACGCCCAAAAACGCGAGGTTGGGCGAGACCACCTGGCGCAGCGCCTGCAGGTGGCTGATGGACGTTTCCATGGACATGTTGTGGTAGAGAATGAGGTAAGCGGCAACCATGGTTGGGGACCGCGAGACGCCAGCGGCGCAGTGCACCAAGACGCGTCCACCAGCGCTGACGGCTTCGTGGATAAACTGGGCGCCGCGCAAGAAGCTGGGCAAGACCTCAAACTCCGAGCTGAAGGTGTCGGAGATGGGAAGATGAAGCTGTTCAATGCTCATGGGCACCTCGGGGCAGTCTTCCAAGGCACTGAGGACGTGGGTGATGCCAGTACGGGTGAGCAGGTCACGATCCGTGGCGTCGTGGACGCAACCAATGTAGATGGAGCCTTGCCAGACGTCGCTGAGGGATGATTCGACGGCCGAGGGATGGCCCTCACGAAAGCGAGAGCAACAGAGGCCGTGGCGGGCGGCCGTGGGCACGGGTGGAGCTGAGGCCGGCGGCAGGGTGTCAAGGGAGAGGTGGGGGTTGATGCCAACCAAGCTCAAGCGCCGGCTGCCTTGGCGGCCACGTCGGGCTTGAAGACCCGAGGAGATGGGGGGCATGTCGCCAAAGGGCTTGGGGGGCTGTGAATCCGAGGTGGTAGAGACGGTTTTTGGTGGTGGAGCAAAGCTCGGGGCGGCAAAGGCGTTTGATTTGGGGGAGACCTTGATGAGATGGCTCGCATCGTCGACGGCGGCAAAGGAAGGGAAACCACCCTGAAGGTAGTAGCAGACGACGTGACCCCCAACGGCTGCAACGACGGCGTCAAAAACGCTTTGGTCATTCGCAGCGTCACCGGCACCAATCAGCACGATGGCCGTAATCTGTTCCAGGTCTGGCGCCGAGTCGTTGGCATCAAGACGCAGGGCGGCGCTGAGTGGGACCTTGCCCTGGCCAAGGCGACGCATCATGAGGGGGGCGGTGATCATGTTGATGGAGGAGATGATGTGATGGCGGGCAAACTGGGACGGGTGGCGCGTGTCAAGCAAAAGGGTAGCATGTGCGGGGCTGTAGGCCTCGAGCATGGAGGCCAAGCGCTCGGCAGAGAGGGGCGTGGGTGACATGGCAATGGTAGTCGAGTATCGGCAGCTCACGCGGCGGTGGGACGCTGACGCGTTGCTGGCAGCGCGTTTGGTGGTCAAACAGGGAGACTGGCGAGAGCGTTTGGCAGAGGTGGCGCGAGCAAGCGAGGGACTGCCAAATGAAAACATAGGGCAGGCACTGCACAACCTCGACGAGTTGCTAGTGATGCGTCGCGAGCAAGAGCACCAGCAAGAAGCGAGATTACTGGCGGCGGCAGAGGAGGACGAAGGAGTACTCAGTCGCCAGTGATCAAACGGGGAAGACTGTATATCACTGTGTGTATGTGAGTGAGATCAGCAGATAAGAAAGAAAAAATGCACCGACGCCGCGATAAGAATATGGACGTTGGTGGGGAGGGGGTCGAGCGCCAGAAGCGTCAAAGGACGGGGGTGGTGGTGATGGGGGACTTTGAGACGAGGGTGACAGGTCTGGTGTGATGATGCAAGGATGCCAGGGATGCTCCTAGCGTCGAAGAGGTTTGAGGCGGTCGGGCTGGTTCGAAGCGGGGCTAGAGGAAAATGACGGACAGTC
>NW_001865044.1:493368-497889 GCF_000002865.3 Monosiga brevicollis MX1
AGGTCGTGCTGGTTGAGCTGGAGGTGATCGTGGTGGCGCTGGACGCGATGGGACGAGTGCTGTGGTATGTTGTATCCTTCAGGACGATGGCCAGGGGCGGACGACACCGTCTGGGACGATGTTCCAGTTCCTTCCGGGCAGCAGCAGGAGCAGCAGGAGTGCACTTCCTTCAATCGGACGGTGCAGAGGAGTCTGTCGTGTTGTTGCAGTCCTGTTCAAGGGCTAACTGACTGACTGCCATATGGGGGAGGGCCAGGTGTGTGTGTGAGTAAGTCTGTGGACGTTCGCAATGTCATCACGGATGCCAGCATCGGGAACAAGTTCAAACAAGTTCCCGACCACCAGAGAGAGATCACCCGGACTGATGACGTGAGCCAGAATTCCAAGGGGAAATAAGAGGGACGACAGAGAGCGAGATCATGAAGGGAACATGATGACCAAGGGCTTCAGGAAGTGCAAAGAAACCAAAGAAGGAGTCACGCCTGAGGGGGGGGTGATGAAGACCAACCGACAGGGGTTGAAAAATGCTTACCTCGTGATCAAAACCCCCACCTAGCTCCCGTGTCACCTAAACCAGCCACCGCGCCACACCCTTTGCCTCCTTTGCCTCCTTTGCCTCCTTCGCCCATGCCGTTGGAATGGGCGCAGGGCACAGTTTCGGTGACTAAACCCACCAGAACCAGAGGGGCCGGTAATTAGGGATAGTTCTGGGGAACGTTTGAAGGAGGATTCGACACCCCAGGTTTCAGTCATTTTCCAGAGAATCGACCAATCCTTTACGATTCAGCAATGCGGGTTGGCAGGCGCCTGTCTGGGGTGTCCACTTTCGGCCGTCTTAGGAAGCAGCCGTCAAATTATTGAATTCTTCACCTATGTCGCGGCCTCCGGGTGTGATCACCCGCCATCTTGCCCATGCATCTGCAAGCTGTCACGATCTGCCATGACGCCTGGCACCATCAACCCATCAACCCAGTCCTGATGCAAGACGGCGGTATTTTCAACCATTCTGTTCTCCTTTTCTTCTTTCAGCAAGCCTTCTTCAATCCTGAACACCGGTCCTTGCGTGATTGCCGTTCTGCGGCTGTCCAGAGCACGGATAAGCGCATCAAACAAATTGACGGCTGCAGCTCATCGTTCTGACCTAGAGCATGTCATCGCGTTCTTGCGTTCTGACGTCAATTGTTGCTTCTGTGGTCGGACCGCGTTTCCGTGCAGCTTGACTTGTCTGAGTAAAGAGCCGCACGTCTGTCGCCATGCGATGCTGATTTCGACTGCACACACACACACACACACATGCACACGCGTGCACACACAAACGCGCGCCACTGACCCTCATCACCACCACTGCTCGATCTCATCATCTCCGCAGACCTACAGGTCTATCAGTTCCCAAGAAAAAACAATCAGGGGTATAGACGCGCACCCGAGTGTGATGGCGCCCTCCACATCACACACACATCAACCACAAAAAGTCTGACTTTTGGGGGTTGTGATGCTGTAAATCATAATGTCATCAAATTTCTTGGCGAACGACCAGACCCCGATCGATGTCGTTCGCACAGGCGATTCGGAATCATGGCGGCTGGCCCGGACGATGGCAGGTGGGCCTGGCACTCTTTCAAGTCTTGGTCTGTGTCAGGCCTACTCGTAAGCGCCAAAACAAGTCTGGTATCTAGAAGTACAAGCATGTCAAACGCCTGCTCGGCAGGCTTGACCTATGCGCCTCGGTGTCAAGCCTCCGTTAACGGCCGCGTAGACGATACAGCGTCACCTTGACACGTGGATTCCGCCGGGCAAAGTCCAACAGGGCCGCCCGATACGTTGGCCAATGCCCTCCGGCCAAGCCACAGCCAATCCTGCGGTGTGCAAACACGATTGCGCGCGTTAAGATTGATAATAAGAATGTAATTATCACAATAATAACAGCATGAGCATTGATATAGGACCGAGCCAGTTCTGAAAAGCCCAGGCAGACCGGCGTCGAAAGAAGAAGGAGCAAAACACGTACTCGTGCGGAAAGGCCACCGATTTGAGGTTCTCGATGCGTTCCAGCGCCGTCAGTCCCTGGGAAAACCATCTGTTCACCCCAAAGCATAGCCTTTTGCCATGAGCCAGACGCAAACACATCTCGCGACAAACAGCCTGCACTCTGCCTTGGCACATCTTGTCAAACCTGATGCGATCTTCTTGCCGCTCGCGGTGCCCTGGTACACGCTGCCCAAACAAGGCCACCACACGCCTTCTAGTATTCCCGATATCAGCCAGGCGGGACGTGAGGGCGGGGTATCGCCGATGGAAACACCGCACAAACAAGCGACCTACTGCTCGCCCATGCCACGGATAGCAATTGTGCCCGGCGTGTCCTTGCGCTTTTCTTTGTACCGCTCCTCATACACATTGGCGTACGGGTAGCGCTGAAATAATGCCTTGGCCAACCCTACGCGCGCCATCCAGGCAGCCCCGCGTCATGCCTGAACTCAGCCTTTGCCCTCGCGCCTAGCCACCCACTCACCTCGGGCTCCACGACTCAGACAGTTGGCCTGATGAACAATATACTGCTCCGAAGCATCCAACAAGTCGCCCTGGCACTCCTGCCAGTTGCTCGGCGGTGGCGATGCCATTCCGTGTTTTGTTGCTCTGATCAACCCACTTGATCTAATTCCTGTCTAGACAAGAAATGTTGAAGTCTTGATACACTTTGAGAGTAGTCATGTCAGATTCGTGATTAAATTTGTCAGACCAATTATGTCAGACTAATTACCATGTCAGACTGATTATGTCAGCTTCATGCGTTTGCGGGCGACAAAGAGATGGCAGGGGTCCTCAATACTCGAGCGGACCACGGGCAGGGTCCTTTGCTCCACGACCTGCCGCACAAGATCCCGAGCCGCCACGGAGTGAGGCGAAAAAGAATGGACACCGATGAGGAATAGATGATTCTCAAGAACAGGAGAAAGGGAACAGTCCCAAACCTGCCAGCCGTGATCCTCCAGCCATGTCGCTTGCTCTCGATACATGATGGTGACGAGCACACCGTTGGGTTTGAGCACCCTGTGCATCTAAGTAACGTACCCGGGGCCCCGATGCCAGCGGCCATGAGAAACAACCGGCAGAAGCATCGATTCCTGGTGGATCCATACCCGTGCAGCCCATGTAGGAGCACACCTCTTCCAATGCCATGTCCGCCGGTGTCACTGCTTGCTCGTACTAGACTCAAACGTGGATACGCACACGCCATCAGCTTGCTCCGCACAGTGCACAGCCCGCCACCCACACCCTTGGCTCCGTGCCCAACCCCTTGTCCTTTGGACAGCCAGCATGCACGTACGTGCTCAATTTCCCGCCATGGATCCAGCAGGCCCTTGTCGATAACGCAGGCAAAGCTTCCATCTGCAAAAGGCAACTCGAGCACATTGCACGACGTATACTGTGGCTGTCCCTGCCACAAGAGCGCCGCGATTGTATCGGATACTTAGAAACCACCACAGGAAGCAAGCGAGGCGTTTGGGAAGAGCGGCGGGGACAGCAGCGAGCTGGGCAACTTGATGCTTTTGCTCGACTACCCTGCTCAAAAGCAGCGGGAACTGACCGCGCTCGTTGCCCCGAGCGCGGCTTGCGCCCGTGCAGCTGCAGCGGCAGTGGCTGCGGGACACAGGTCCGTCACTGTTTGCTGGGCATAGCCATCCTGTGCCATGCACACCGGCAGAACACTCAAGCCGTTGCCAACGTGCAATATCTGAAGAGGCTCTCCAGCGAGCAAGACGATGAGCCTTGGTCGTGAACAAACAAGCTCAAGGCATAGGTTGCCGCCATCCAATCTCAAAGCATGACCGCTGGAGAGGGACGCACACGCACCGGTACGGACGGGCTGGGCAGCCACTGCCGCAAGACGGGGCGCAACGTCTGGTAGTCGATGCTCCACTCCTCGTAGTCAGCACCGCGCGCCAAAAGCTGTCCCACCCACGCCTACCGTGAGATCAAACGGCAGCTCGCCCTGCACGGCAGACTAGATCAATCGCAGGCGACCAGCGCGCTGGCCAACCCCATCCCCACCGTGTCAAAGTGTTGGTGCCAGTAGCCCTCGCTGCCAAAGAGGTGCCCCGTCGGAGCCTCCGCCTGCAAAGATGGCCCCGTGCTCAGCGCCCCCGCCGCCCCTGCCAACCCAAGGACCCCAACAGCCATGCGCCTACCCAACCACCCCCATCTCGCTGCCATCCCCATGCCTCCTGCTTATCCCTCGAGCTATCCAGCAGTTCCGCCTCCGACCATCCGTTCCCATGGACCGCGAAAGGCGAAATTGTCAGCATAATGATACTACGATCTGACAATCTCTCTCTCTCTCTCTCTCTCTCTCTCTCTCTCTCTCTCTCTCTCTCTCTCTCTCTCTCTCTCTCTCTCTCTCTCTCTCTCGAATCTCTCGATCTCTCTCTCTCTCTCTCTCTCTCTCTCTCTCTCTCTCTCTCTCTCTCTCTCTCTCTCTCTCTCTCTCTCTGATCTCTCTCTCTCTCTCTCTCTCTCTGG
>NW_001865044.1:498021-567628 GCF_000002865.3 Monosiga brevicollis MX1
TTTTGAGATCTTTCCAGGGCGCGCTTTTGAGCTGAATGGAGGCGCTGAGGCCTTCTCGTTGGAAAGGAAAACGCCCTGGCTGTGTACATGGGACTGCATCATGAGGGCTTGTTTGGATTTTCGAGCACGTGTGGGGCTACTCGCTACATGCCTGTTGCTCTGGTTCAGTCCAGGCGTTCGCGCCCAGCCGTGCAACATCACTGATTATGGTGCTGTCGGTACGTTCAGCAGACCTTCCGCACCTCCCTGCACTCGATGTGACGGCGCATCGTCATCGCCATTGCACTCGTGTTTCTTCCGTCCCTTGCCACATACGCCCCGTCCCTTGACATGGCGACAATGATCAGGCAACAATCAAACGGAGAACTCGGCTGCCATTCAAAAAGCCATCCAGGCGTGCGATCACGTGCTCGTGAACGGTCCGGGTGCATATCTCTCCAAGCCCCTAGTGCTGCGAAGCAACTTGACCTTTGAAATTGACGTTGGTGGGTGAAATGCTCCCTCTCGCTTTTATCCAAGAGGCAAGCCTTTCCTCCGCCTCAACCGTGGGACCACCCCGCTTCTGATTCCCGACACCATGCAGATGCCATCTTGGTAGTGTGGCACGACATATCCACCTACCCCAACGACACGCGTGGCTTTCTCGCGACCCCAGAAGAGCGCACGGAAAATCTATCCATTCTCGGAAGCGGCACAATTGATGGCAAGTTCCTGAGCCCTCCCTTGCCCTGACCCAGGCCCTGCGACCCTGCTTACTCGGCGTGAGGCAACCTGGCGTAGGCCAGGGCTGGCGCTGGTGGCCATACGGGAAAACCATCTCCCGACCCGTCCTGATCCACGTTGACGACGCGATCAATCTCAATGTACACGGACTAACTCTCGTCGATTCGCCGGGCTGGAATACCCGCTTGTGAGCTGCCACTGCTCGATGGTCTCCCAAGCGCTGGCCACACTTGACAACGCTGCATCCTCACCCCGATGTTGGCGCATTCTGCTTTCTCGCCGCGTCCCCGACTTTTAGCCGCGGCGAGCATCTCAACATTACGCACTTGCGCATCGAGTCGGGCTTGGACAGCTGCGGCGGCTACACCTCGGCACCCAACACCGATGGCATCAATATTGGCGGTCAACACATCTATGTGGCCGATATTTTTGTTCACAATGGCGATGATTGTATTCCCACCAACGCCTACGAGTGTGTATGGCGCAGGGTCGCCCCCCGCCTGCTCCGCTGCTGCACCATGCCTTGGTTGCGACGCTCACCTCTCCCTGCGCTTGCCTCATCCCGTACGGCAAATCTCGCGCCGGGCGCAGGTCATCCATCTATGGGGACCGGGACTCGTTTGACATTCTTGTTGAGCGTGTGCACTGCGAGTGCGGCACAAACTCGGCCGTGGCCATTGTTGTGCCCGGTAACATTACCGTTCGCGATGTCATCTATCGCGACTTTTTTGTTAATGGCACCAACCAAGGTCTCAATCGCGCACTTGCCCAAGAGTGACCTGTGCTCGCGCCACGATCATATTTCACCCCCCGCCTTGCCTGAACCAACTGTGGCTAAACTGACAGGCGCAGGAATGAAGATTGACGAAGCGTATCATACCGTCTTGGGCCAGGCTGTCAATATCACCTGGGAGAATTTTGAGATTCACAGGTTGGCCGTGCAACCCAACGACCCAGGTGCCGGTGTTTTGACACTTGCCCAAAGCTTGAAGCGCGCTGCTCACCGGCCACACATCTGCTATATTTTTGCCGTGCAGTCCTCGCTATGCCGGCTTGTACATCAACGTCTTTGAGGAAGATGCCGTCAGTTGCGAGCCACGCCCAGGCACCCCGCCTGCCCATTGGCTATCTGCCTCGCAAATGTTTTATCGTAACATCACAGGCTACGGTAGGCCTTGAGCTACGCGCAATGGCTGGAATGGCGCCCGTGTGTGTGCCCCCACCAGTACCAATGCTCTTGGCCCTGGCTTTGCCGTCCTAACTTCTGGATGCCTTCTTTTGTGTTACATCTTTGTCTTCTCTGCCATGTCGTGGTCAACAGATTTGCCCACCGCCGGCTGCTTCAACTGTGCGGCGAGCCGGCCCTGCGAGGGTCTCCACTTTACCGATGTCAATCTTCACAGGTAAGAAGGACCTCAAAGATTCTCACATGCACCGCGCACTCTATTCGCTCTTTCCGAAAACATCATGCCGTTCATCATCAAACCCTACCTCGCCACAACGTTCTCAGCAAGGCCGGTTTCGGCTGCCACAACGTGGCCAATGTCACCTCGAGTGGCACCAACTCCCCAATCCTCCACGCCTGTGGCAACAACACGGGCCACAGCCAGGCTGCACTGCAATCTTAACATGTTGACTGTCACACCTGTTGACGTGGCTGTTCCGTGCGTCTGTCCCCACACCGTCTGCACCAGGTGCCCACTCCCACTCATCTCCCATAGCACGTGCAAATATTGTTTGGGCCCTGATCTCAGCCCGATGACCATGGCATTTTCTCATCAAAACAGAGGCCGATACGCACACAAAGGCCATATTGGAAAGACAGAGCCTGAAGCAGACAACCAGAGGCCGAGGGATCAAGGTCACCCAAGTAATCAGGCGACAAGTACGACGACAAAGAAAGAGATGGCAGCCACACACACACACACACACACACACACACACACACACACACACACACACACACACACACACACACACACACACACAGAAAGAGAGAGAGAGAATTAAAAATTTTAAAAAAACGAAAAAGATGTGTGTGTGTGTGTTTTCAATTTTGATTCGAGCTCACCTCCCACTCTTCATTTGGAAGCGCCCTTTCATCCGCCCTCAACTGGTCTTGGGAGCTCGCCGTCCCGAATTTGCGTGGACCGAGGGCACAGAAGGCGTGCGTGGCGAGCTTGAGCAAAGCTTGGCTTTTGTGGTCTTTTCTGGTCCAGGACGATGAGTGACGGCTTGCCCCCCTTGTCGGCCATCGCCGCTGGCGCCCGCACGGGGGTCGTTAAGGTACATCACGCCGCAAAACATCGCTGTCGTCGGGACAAATTGTACTCGGCTAATGCCACATCCCTCCACTGATGGTGTACTGGCACCCCGTGCTGCCTCTCACACGGCTGTATCCTTACCCGCATAGCAACCACTCGAGATCAAGGGCAAACGCCGCGCTCTCAAACCCATCCCCGCCGCTCTGACTCAAGCCCGCCCAACCACGGCCGCAGCGTCCTCCCATGACCTCTCTCGCTTCCTCGGCCAGGTCACACCGGATAAGATCGAAGACCTCCTCCAACGAACTGGCACCAAACTACACGCTATCCGCCAGGCTTTACAGGAAGCAGTACGGCCTTGCAGTACCTGGCTCCTTTGGGTTATACGTGACAGAAGCCGCCCGGCTTGCTTGCCTCGAACCAGGCACGCCCCTCGCATCTGAGCTGAAAGGACCTTATTGACTGCACCCCCCTTCCCTTAGGAAACGACCGTGGTGCTGCTGTCCCATTTCTGGCTGAGCGAGATCTCAGATGAGAATCGAGATGAGCTCCTGGAGATGGAGCAAGAGCTCTTTCTCGAAGAGCTGCGCCTGCTCGCTCCCGTGCGTGCTCGGAGATGCTCAGAGAATACAGTCTTGCTATAGCATGCTTCATGCAGCTGCAGATGCATGCGCAGTCACTACCTCACGCTATTGCTTTCACCGGTTGCCTGATTCAGGCAGGTATCTCGGACCAGGAAGCACGCATTGTCCTGCGCGTTTGCTTCCCTGAGATGCCCGGTACCTTTTACGAGGAGGACGGCGCTGGTCAGTGCGAGGGGACCTTTGCACCAGTGCGCGACAGGCGTCAATCTCCCTCCCATGTCTCGAACTCACCCCGTTCATTCTTTTTTTCTGAACAGGGTTTCTGGATATGCTGCACGTCACACTGGCACAGGGCTCCCCGGCTTTTCGCCAATTTTTGACTTCAATCACCTACGACAGATGCGTAAGTTTCGTGCATGGTCGATTCCTTTGTGTTCTTTTAAACCCTCGCTGTCTGCTTCACTACGCCTCCTCGCCAGTCACACGCCATCACTTGGCCTTTGCAACGCTTGCGTGTGTGTTGCCCTTTGGGGCCGTGACCTCATATCGAAACGCTTCTCATCGATGAATGCTCCATTGGCAGAGCGAAGAAGCCCAGAGCGTTCTATTGGCCATTCGCTCCTTCGCCATTATCTCCGTTCTCTACGCCATTGTTTTATTTTTCCAACGCCTGAGCCAACATCAGGTGCATCGCACAACTTTGCGAGCCCACTAAGTTTTTCTACCGGTTGGCCGGGGGGGGTCGAATCATCCGAGTCGCCCAGGGCTTCCACCTGACACCTCGTGTGATGATGGGGCTGCTGAATAGATTGAACAAGGCTTTGCTCGACCTGGCACCTCGTCTGGCAGCCGCAGCTACAGTCATCGGCCCCTGACTCGCACACAACAGCGCGGAGCCACCGCAGCAGGAGGTGGCCACCCAGAGCAACTGAATGATTCTTTAGCCGATTCAACAAGTGAAGTTCGCCTTGCGTCCCAACTAGCCCCGTTGCCTGCCATCTCTAGCGGTCGGAATTCATCAGAACCCAATGAGGCTGAAAGTGTCAAAGAGCAAGCGAGCAACGCTGCAGTGCGCGAAGCTTTTTTGGCTGCCGAGCTCGGTCATGCCGATGTTCTCTTTTATTACTTGGAACGCAATCTGGTCGATATGGCAGCTACAGATGAGCTCGGTCGTAGCTTACTCTTTGTTGCCGCTGTGAAGGGGCACATGGACGTGGCCACCATGCTGCTGGCCAACGATGCGCAGCCTTTAATCAACCGGTTGGTCGGGTCAAGTCATCGCGGCCCGTTGCATTCGCCCTCTGCCTTTTACTTGTCCGTCCGATCATAACCCATGGATCCTGTTTTGGGCGCCCGCACGGCGATCATAGCCCTTCGCACAAAGGCAATACCCCGCTTCATGTCGCCGCTAGTGGAGGTCATTTGACGCTGGTGCAACTGCTGGTTCAACATGGTGCCGATGTGGACGCTCCAAACCCAACCATGGCCGGTGCCAGCGCGCTGCAAGTAGCTGAAATGATGGGCCACGAGGTATGACTTGTTTATCACCTCACCTGTGCATGCTACATGTGTCTGCCTATACGCACCCGAGCACACGCATCGTCTTGCGCTTGCGTATTGGTTTGAGTAGGATGTGGCCTCATTCCTCCGCGTCAACGCCACGACCTGCGGCGCACCCTTAAACCTGGATCCGCGTCCTCCCACTGCCCAAGCCAGGTACGCTTGTTCCTTCTCAACCCTCAAGGAGAAGCACACCCACTGCCTATGGCCCGATGTTCATCAAATCATGCCTTTGCTCCGTCTTTTGTCGCCATCATTTTTGACAAACCAGGGCACGGGAAGCTGGCCACCCTGAGGTGGCAGAGACCCTCGTCCGAATTTCGCGCATGGCGCTTGACTAGCTTTGACAGGATACGCTTTCCAAACAAGATATCAGGCACCCCTTTGCGCAAGCGATGTGGGCAGAGTGGGCAACAGTAGTAGGGCCACCATGGTGCGCCAAAGCTCTTGTAACAAACAAGGCTTCCGATAGCAATTGTTACCGTGCATCAGCTTGTCGCTCTTGCTCTTCAACAGCAAAATCAATTCAGGTGTTTCTCACCCGCCTATCCGTATGCCCTGCCTCAGGCCTGGGCCCTTCGTCTATGGTTCCTCATACTCCCCACCCAATTCATCCTCTTTCACGTCCTGCACCACGGCATCGCTGGGCGCTGGAGTTGTACTAACAGGGCGCGATTGATCTTCGAGATCATCATCGCTTGCCCCGTCAAGCACAGCGCTCGAAGCAGGCTGAGCATCACCCAAAGGGTTTAGGGCTTCGGCCAGCGGGTCCGCAAAGCCAGCTTTTTCAGCCAACAGCAGGGCCCGCTCCTCGATGATATAGCTGCCTGAGAGCAAGCGTGCGACTGCGCCAAGCTTGCCGTCTTTGCGGCTCTTGCGCCCAGTTTCTAAAAGCTGGCACATACAAAAGGTTGGAAAGGCAAAGGCAACATGAGCAAGGGAGCCAAAGCAAGCACGCCTTGGGCCGGCCATATGCAAGGCACAGTACTAATATTCACCTGAGCAGCCGTATAGCATTTGATGTGATCACTAAAGGTGTACTTGGCCGTATGAACCAATTGTGGCTCATCACCACGACCCGGGTGGCGTGGCCGCTCGTAAACGCTGATGACCAGTCCACGTGTATTAGACGAGTCCTTCTCGACGTGAACACAGGAGAGGTCCGCATGCAACCTGCAAGGCCAAAGACAGGCAAAAATATCGTCTTGAGCGAGACGTGGTTCTCAGCCCCCTTGCCGATTCAAAGGCCGACTGACATACCGCACGATTCCGTGATTGATGGTGCTGTGCTCCAACACAATGAGGCGCCATTCGTCAAAGCTGAGCATAACGCGTGTTTGGCTCGTCTTGCCGTTGTGCGTGGTAATGGCAAAACAAGGAATGATGGCATGGTGCTTGTTAAAGGGGAGAGTATCTCGAATTGCCACTGGCCAGTCCGGCTGGGCCAACGGCAGCTCCTTGTCGTGCTCACCGATCACGGCAAAGTAAAATTTGCGCGCCACCAGGCAGACCTGAATGGAGCGTCGCAGCTTCTCATCATTTGTTGCAGGCAAACGCAGCTCAAAATCAACCCCTGGCAGCCTCTTGCTCGTGGGTGGCATAACAACTCTGTGCAATATACAATGGCATCAGCCCGTAGGATGAGCCTGGTCCATCAAAGTCCACACCAAAGGCTGAGTCAGAGATGGACAGAGCTTGCGAATACAAACTTACGTGGCGCTGCTCAACAAGCGGACAAGACGCAGTGGTTGGAGGCGCTTGTGCTCGAGCTCAAAGATATCCAAAAACTTGCCCGAGCGGTCTTCTTTTTTGGTCATCTCGATAGTGTACATATCCTTGAGCTGCTTCAAAGTCATGGCAGCGACCCGCATCACAATGTATTGATGCTCGGGGATGAGTCTGCAGCAGCTGTCCGAGTCTAGGAGGTGACTGCGAGATGCGGCGCGCCCCGTGGTTGGCGAAGAGGAGCCCACCAAAAAGCGGTTGACGGCGTTTGAACGCAGCAGCATATGGCTGGGCCCGTTTACTGACGGTGGTGCACTTCCCGTGCGCTCTCCACCATCCAAAGAAGTGGCATCCGACATCTGAGTGCTCGGCGAGGACAGATTCGAGGTCAGAGAACCACGTCGAGGCGTGCGCGTCGGGGTGGGTGAGGACACGGGCGTGGTCAGCATGTTTAGTAAGCGAATGGCCAGCGTGAGTGTGATCAGCCGGTACTGTGGTACATTATCCTCTTTCTTGTCATCGTTTGTGGCAGAGGGAAGACGCATGTCCGGTGCCAGCGTCGAGGCTCGCGCCATCAACATTAACAGGGCCGTGGCCAGTTGCTGGTTGTAGTCGCCAATGGCGCCATCGGGGGCCATGAATTCAAGGCGACGACCCCGCAAGGCCGCTGCGCTCACGTTTGGATTCTCCATCATGCTAGACAAAAGCATTAACGCCGGCAATGCCTCCGTATCACAACGCTGCTCGGCCGTGTAGAGACAGTCAATGATGGGCCGGAAAAAGATGGAGCCGCTCATCTTGTCGTCGTCTCTGCTTGAGCTGTGGTCTTCCTTGTCCGCCTCGCGGTCGCTTGGGCGCTCATCCTCACTCTCATCGTCATCGCTGGCGTATCGCGAATGCTCGTGCTGTGCAATGTCGTAATCGCTGCGACCGTAAAGCAAAGTGGCCACGATGGCGTGCAAGAATGGCGAGTCCTCAAACACGTTGAGGGCCTGTGCCAGAATGAATAGCGCCGTTGCTGTGGACAGCGGCCGTGCAAAGTGCCGGGAAATGGGGCCTTCGCTGGTAATCAAGCTCCCACAATACAAGGGCACAAATAGCTGCTCGAGGAGAGCCTTGCGCAGATCCTAGAACAAGCACGAGATATGGACCGTCGCAGAACAGGTGAGACGGGTAGTCACAGCGCGAATAAGAGGTTGTACAAGCACAAGAAAGCAAAAGAAGATTCAAAAAAAAAAGATGAAGTGGAAGGATGATGATGAGCGCAACTCGATCCCAAGCTTACATCGGCCAGTTGAGGCAAGACCATGAGATCATTCATGTATTGAAACAGATCAAGGTGCTCCACGATCAAGCCACCGGCCAAACCACTGTGGCCATACAACGGGCAAAGCCAGGGGACGGCATTAACATCACAGAGGTTGCATTAGCAATTGTCCCACGTGACAGCCGGCATGAAATCAGCGAGCGCGAGCCGGGTGATGTCGCCGTACCTTTCACCACTACGAAGTGCCGCGTCCAGTTGCAAGCTGATCTTGGCCGTTGATTTGACCAGCTGAGACAGGTGGTGTGGGGCCCCTGTAACGCGAACGTAATCCTGCAGCACCTCTTCCTTCACTGTGCATCGTGGCACCGTGTTTCACCGCATGAGTAAGCGAAAGGGTAGGCAGGTGGTGCTCGGTACTCGAGTTGGTTGGACAGAGGTTCGATGTCATCGGACCTTGGAAGATGAGAAGGATCAGATTCCGAACGGAAGTGCGAACCATCGCATCAGGGTACTCGAATAATTTGACGGCCTCGGTGTAAAGAGGAAAGTTTTGCTGGTGCTGTAACATAACGAGCCGCAGGGCCGTGGTGAGATGCTCCGCGGGCTGGAAGAAAACCAACAGTTTTTTTTTTTGTTTTTTTTTGTTTCCGAGACGCCAACCTCGTTCCAAAAGAGGGCGACCGTGTTGGGATTGAGGCGATGAGAAAGCATCTTCATGAAGGAAATGTAGTAGCCCAGCAACTCTTCGTCCAGCTCAAGTGGGAATGGGAAACTAAGGATGTCGTTCACGTGGTTCTCTGATAGAATGTAAACTGAGCATCCAGCACGGGTGAGACAGGGGTTGCGGGTCGTGGGCAAGACAGGCCATGATACCATGCGGCAGCAAACGCGCCACATACAGAGAGACGTGGGCGTCTTGAGGCTCTCGAAGAAGATGCACAAGACCTGCAGGCCTATGTTTCAATATGGGTGTGAGCCACATGCGCGGGGAACAGTCAGCACGTCATGATTCTTGACTGTCTGGTGGGTTGATGAACATCTGATCAAGCCCTCGAGTGAGGAGCTCGGTACATCAGTCTGTCCGACAGCAGGGCGAACGATAAGCACCTTGCTTGTAGATGGAGATGGGCGCGTCCTGGCATAAAAGCTGGCGAAGAAAGGCCATAAACTGATTTTCCATTGCAAACTCGAAAATCTGTGACACGGGAACAAAGTGTCGAGATGTAAATGATCGGCCAAAGCGTCACACGGTGGGGGATAATGACATGCCGGACTCGACGCAGCCTGGTTTACCCACCTCAGGACAGTCGTTCTGATCACCCCAGACCACGATCTCGACGAGGAGCTGAAGCCCCTCCAAGATGAGAGCCTCACGCTCGTGCGGCTCATTTTGTGCCCCCGAAAGCTCTTGCCAGACGATGCTGGTTGATGCCAAAACGCGTTGTTGAGTTGTTGTGTGATCATGAGCAGGATGGGATGTGAAGATGCACCAAGCAGTGAGCTGTGAAAATCAGGCCAGCAGAGGATGGTAGTGCGAGCAGCCGAAGGCCTGCTTCACAATGCCAAGATGAACGACAGACTAACCGAAGCTGCTGCAACGAGAGACGATTCTTGACACGCTGGATGATGAATTTGGGCATGCTGCCGGTCAACACTCCGACGCAAACAGATCCGAGCTCTTTCGGCTCAAGCGAGGTCGTGGGGCAGTATCGTCTGCGCACACTTGCACGGCTGGGCCTGAGACTGGATCTATCGGCGCCAGGCCATGCCGATGTGCTATCTTTACAACCCCGTCTCCTGATTAACCGGTAGCAAATCCTCTGATCACAGGCACCGAGTCGTAGTAGAGGAGGTGTGCGTAGATCAAGCACAGGTCAAGGCTGGAGGGTTGACAAGTGGCAAAGCGCGCGAGATCGGCAGCATCAGCAACATTCATCCTTGAACACTCGGCAGCGCAAATAAGAATGCCATCTTCCACCACGCACCTATGCCCCGCACCGCGCACCTCTGTCGCTCCTCCACCTGCACCAGCACCAGCTCCTGCTTCACCCTCGTGGCTGCCGTAGAAAAAGTCAGTGCCTGCGCGATCACAAGCCATAAGGGGGGCATCTGCGGAAGTGTGATATCTGATACACTTTACCGCTGGTTGATCCCGCATGTCGTTTGGTAGCGCCTCTCTCTCTCTCTGTCTCTCTCTCTCTCTCTGTCTCTCTCTCTCTCTCTCTCTCTCTCTCTCTCTCTCTCTCTGTCTCTCTCTCTCTCTCTCTCTCTCTCTCTCTCTTCTCTCTCGCTGTGGCTTTTGCGAATCGAAGCGGGCACCTGTTGATGGTGGTGGTGGTGGCGGCGGTGGTGACCAGGTCAGGCTCACGGGATCAAGGATAGGGGCGTGAGGTTGGCGTGCGTGGTGTGGAGCTGTTCTGGCTACTGGATCAGCGGGTGGAGATACGGCCAGGTGGAAGGGTGCGCTCTTGCAAATCCCCCAGTGTCTTTGTGAGGTGAGAGAGCACATACTGATCAAGCTAGGGGCCGAGCTTGCCCCATGCTCCATGGCTCAAATGTCCTGCTTTGGACTGTCTTGGTCTGCCGCTCAGGCGTAGCAGAGCCGTCATCTCGACGTCTCACCCGGTATTCTGCATTCTCCACTGTAAGGCCCTAGCTGTTCCAAAGGAGCAGCAACCTTTGCGTTGCGAAGAACTGGAAATAAAAAAAGCTCTGCGAAACACGACAGCATGGCGCTCAAGGCGAACAAGCGCATGCTTTATGTGGGCGGTCTAGCGGAAGAGGTGACAGAGGAGGTCTTGCGCGATGCCTTTGTCCCTTTTGGCGACATTTTGGAACTGCAGCTACCTCTTGATTTCCAAACCCGTGCGTCATTGCTTCCTTCTTGGGATCGAGCCGCAACATTTGACTTGCCGGCAGTTACACTCACACCCATATCGACTCGCAGAGGACCACAAGGGGTTTGCGTTTATTGAATACGCAACGCTTGAGGACGCAGAAGCTGCCATTGACAACATGGTAGGTCTGTCCGCCTTGACCCCGTGTGCCCCCTCCATGAGGGTACATTCGCGGGGAACTACGTTGCCAGACGTTCACCTTGAGGCTCGATCAACGCTGACTCGCCCCTTTTTGTACCTGATGATAGCATGAGTCAGAGCTTTATGGCCGAACGCTGCGCGTCAACGTGGCCAACGTCACACGCAACCTCAACCTTGCCAAGCCATGTATGCCTCACGCTCTCCACATGCCACGTCTTCATTTCACGTGCCTCAAATGCGGGAACCCCGTGTTTGATGGCTATTGTTTGGGGATGGCTGTACACCTGCCCACCTCCCCGTTGCTTCTGACTGCATTGGCCTGACTGCATTGGTCTGATGGCACTGGTGTAATCTCTCAGTGTGGCAACAAGAAGCTTGGCTTGCCGAGCATGGCGACGTGGCTGACGGGAAGGCAGCTAAGGACATGGAGACAGAGGCCCTGGCCAAGCTACAGTCCGACAAGGACACCGATGAAGGCGAGCCCATGAGCAAGCGCGCTCGTTCTGACAACCCCAAAGTGTATTTGGACATCAATATTGGCAATCAGCCGGCCGGCCGATTGGTCATCGAGGTTTGTTCGGCACACTCGCCTCCGCCCAAACCTGCAGCACAGCTGTCGTTTTACCTCGGATCCCCTCGTTGCAATTGGCTTGCAATCGAGAAGCACCCGCCCGGTGCGTCCACTCATCTCCCCCCCCTCGGCCCCTAAACTCCTGAATGCAGCTGCGTGCGGACGTTGTGCCCAAGACGGCCGAGAACTTTCGACAGCTATGCACCCATGCCAAAGGCTTTGGACTTCGCAACAGCATATTCCACCGCATCATTCCTGGTGAGTTCAAAAGTGCTCTAGGCCTGTAACTTCCGTGCCATCTCCTGCCCATGCCCTTATGCCAATGTGACTGTAATCGCAGGCTTTATGGCCCAAGGTGGTGACTTTACGGCCGGCAACGGCACAGGCGGTTCGTTGCGTTCTTCAGAACATCAGGCCGCGTGTGGTCTTTGTTTTATTCCTCTCAAGTCGTCAAACCTGACTGAATGCTCGTTTGCTCGTCTTGTTCATTGCAGGCAAGTCAATCTATGGTCGCACTTTCAAGGACGAGAACTTCCAACTGCAACACTTGGGCCCTGGTGCGTACGCCTACGCCCACTGAACAACAAGACGAGGTTCTGTGTTCTCTTGCATCTTGGTATCACGGCTAGTCCTGAACGATTTCCCGCCTGGATCCTTGACATGATAGGCACGCTGTCCATGGCCAATTCGGGTCGTCACACCAACGGCTCGCAATTTTTCTTGACCTTTGCTAAAACCGAGTGGTGCGTGGTCGCGCACTCGCGCTCCCTCTTGGGAGTTTAAACATACCCTCCCCTGCCGGTTGGCTTTTTCGCGTGGAATGTCACACGCAACATGTGGCCCAATCTTAGGCTGGATGGCAAGCACGTCGTGTTTGGTCACGTGATGGAGGGCATGTCTTTGCTGAGTCAACTTGAGGTACACGATACCCTGCCTGAGCCGTGTCATTCCATCGAAGCGTGGCCTTACTCTGTTCGCCTCGTGCCTGCCTCAGGGCGTCGGTTCGGAGAGTGGTAAACCGAGCAAGAAGGTGCGCATTGTGGATGCTGGAGAGGTATAAGCCAAGGTTTACATCCAAAGATAAAAACGTCATCAAGCCCCAGCATTTCGATCCAAGGCTTTTTCGACCCTCGGGTCGAGCCAGACACAATTGACTGGTCGCACACTCTCAGCTTGCGCCCCCAGCGCTCAGAAGCTCGACCTGCACGGAACGTGCATGTATCAACACACACACACACACACACACACACACACACACACACACACACACACATACATGCACATACACAAACTCTGTCTCACATACTTGTTCACGATTAAGTTTGCTACGCTAAGCTGAGAGCAGGGCAGAAGTTCAGGGAGTTGTCAATTTGTCGATTTTTTATTTTTTGAAATGTTTGCATGTAAATGCTTATGGAGGTTGCAACCACAAGACTATCGGATCATTCCCACCGCGCTTTCATCTTCTGTTTCTCTTCACACAAAGTCAAAGGGTTTTCAAGAAAAAAAAAAAAAAAAACAAGAAAAAAGGGGGATGGCTGGGATTGAGACCGAATTTACTTGCTTGCGGCGGATGCCTTGGCAGTAAAGTAGACCAGGTAACCCAGCACAAACATGGCAATGAACTCGGCGGGGACGGGCAGCGAGAAAGCCGAGGGAACCTGATTCAGACAAGGTAAGAAGACAGAAGATAAAGATGAGAAGGATGCGCACACGACCAGAATCAGAAGGGAGGAGAGCACATACCGAGTAAGGGACGGCAATGGAGAAATCAGCCTCCGACACGGGCTTGGCAGCCTAGGCAAAAGCAAAGAATAGCAACCGCAATATGACTTGATATGAGAAAAGAATTCGCCGCGGCTTTTGCAACAGGCACAGAACAGAGATGCAAAGATTGGGTTGGGCGGCGGCGGAGGTGAATTTGCATCGTTACCTCCTCAGCGGCCTGGAAGCTGGCGGCGTCAAAGAAGGTGACGACGGTGGTACCAGAGGACATGTCCTTGTTCTTGGCAAACCAGCTCACCTACGCAATGAGTCAAGATCGACACAAGTGAGCCACATTATCCGCGGCAAAAGCACGCATGGTTCGTGGTGCGCTGTCTCCCTCCTGGTTGGGGCCCAACAAACCTGGTAGTCACCGGTCGCGGAGCTAGCGACGGGCACAAACTGGCCGTTGACATAGGCGGTCAGAGGCTCGGTCTATGCAGGTAGGCAAATGTGAGTGCTTGTATCAACACACACACACACACACTCATACACGAAACGAAAAGTGCATCAACATTGCTTGGTACTTCGCATCCACAGGGATCGAGGATTTGAAGCAGTCAGAAAAGAACAGACAAGGCTTGACGACGTACCACACGCTTGCCGTTGCACGAGACGCTGAACTTGACACCGTACGAGGTCTGATCGTACATGTTGGGGGAGCCAGTGATGGAAGGCTCGGACTTGACGTCCGGGTTGCTGCAAATGTCAGCTACGCAAAGGTAGCCCCCAAGCAGCCAAGCGGTCATGTGTGTGAGCGTGAGGTCTGGCGGAGCGGAATGTTTGGATCGCCTGCAAAAGCGAAGAGGAACCCGCGAGCAGGGAGTTGGAAGCCTTTTCAAAGGGCTGCAATGAAAGCGTACCAGCAGCAAAGGCGGCCAGGGCGGCCAGGGCGAGCACAAGACGCATCTGCGAGGACGAGATCGTTTCATCCGTACATAGGAAGGGTACGAGGCAAGGATGAGAAGAGGGCTTTGGCAACGTCATCGCGAGATCGCGCCCGTGCTGCGCACGCCAGGCAGCATTCAAGTCTTTGTCGCCGGCCGTGCCGCCACTTGGTGACATTCCATTCTCATTTGCTCACAGCCTTGTATACATACCATGCTGGTGGTGATTGGACGGAGGAAAATCGGTCGAGTAAGGACGGGGTGCACTGCCATTGGGGATCCAACAATCAAGCATGAGTACCACGTGGCCTGCATTTCCGCCTCGGCGGCAGCCCGGCTCGTCAGAGAGGTGCCACTGGCTGCCAATGGAAGACAGAGAGCCAGCGAGCGCGCACACACCGAAAGGAGAGAGAAGAGAATGCAGTGGTTGTGTCGACGTACGCAAAATAGATGTTGAAAACAGGTGTTGTGTGGTGATTTAGAATGGCTTGGAAGCGAGATGGTGAATTGATGGAGCTGCTATTTTAGCGCCCCAACGATTTGAAAAGTTGCGGCAGAAAGACAAGGTTGACAGAAGAGCGAAAACGTTGAATCAACATCGGAAGTCGGGCAAGTTGACCAAAGGCGACGGCGACATTGACACGAGACCGCGGCCGACGCAGTCGAGACACAGCTCATAGGCAGTCATGTGGCAGCTTGACGCAGTTCGGCGCGACAGAACGCCACCGCCAAGAACACAAACCGCTTGACATTGGCATAAGATCTTAACTTCCTACCCAAAGGCCGCTACCATGTGTTGTTCCGAATTAAAAGGGGCGGATGATTGATCGTCACAGGCATCTTAATGTGGAAGAAACTACAGTTGACGCAGATTGGCCCGTATTTATCACTTGTAACGCCGCAAGGTTTATGTAGCACTTACGTACCTTCATGGCAATGTGGGATGCCAACCTTTGTTTGGCTATAATTTTCTTTTGTTCTTTCTGCCTGATCTCTCTATCTAACTCGCTCTCTCTCTCTCTCGAATTCGCGCGCTCTCTCTCCCTCTCTCTCTCTCTTCTTCTTCTCTCTCTCTTCTTCTCTCTACTTCTTCTTCTCTCTCTCTTCTTCTCTCTCTCTTCTTCTCTCTCACTTCTTCTCTCTCTCTCTCTCCCTCTTCTTCTTCTTCTCTCTCTCTCTCTCTCTTCTTCTCTCTCTCTCTGTGATTTTTCGCTCAACAGCTCGGGTTGCCATTGCGATAGGTCGCGCGCAAAGCGTACAGATATACTTTTGAGACCACCACTGCACTCCTTTTTTTTTTTGCAAGGGAGGGGGAAAGAGAACTTGACCCACGACTGTTGATCAGCTGACGTCTTTCCCCGCCTTGTCGTGCGCGGACTGAAGCGTCGTCTGTTGATCCGTCGGAGCTCAAGGTCGCGAGGCTGGTACTCGAGGCCATTTCTGCCCTCTCTGTCAAAATCGGCAGTTGGCAGCTGGTCCGCCCCACGAACGGGCGCCTTTGCTGAGTTGCTGTGCAGCTATCATTTGGACACTGTGGCTCTGCACCCTCTTGACAGCACCGACATCACTTCCCCTGTGCATTTGCCAGCATGTCCCGTGACGCACAACGCCTCGAGGCCCTGCGTCTGCAGAACGCTCAGCTGAAGGAGCAATCCCAGTTGCAGCGCATCACCGTTTCTGAAGCCAGCAAAGGGTAAGCAGATCCTCTTTTGACTCTCTCTCTCTCTCATATGGGTGCCTCTTTTTGCCTGTGGCGCGCCTGCCCAGAGAGAGGGGTCGGGCGAGGCTGACACGGCAACTGGAACTCGAGGTGCAAATGAACCTGGTACCACTGCCGAGACCGCGCTGAAGTCATCCTGTTTTGCACTTGCCTGGCATAGAATCATGAGCTACTGCAAGACTACACACGACCCGTTGGTTCCGTCCGTGTGGGGCCGCGTTGAGGACAGGGACAACCGCTACATTGACAAGCGGCCCCTTTGCACGCTTTTATGAACGGTGCCCTGTTTCTCGACCGGAGTACGACGCCCAGTGCTGTGACTGTGGCCAATTCCCAGAGTGATTCTTCAAGACTGTCCACCTCTGGTCCAACTCTGCTGTGGGCAAAGTTAGACTGTTGGTATCTGGTCAGAGAGCCCTGGGTCGTGCCTCTATCCTAGCCCGATCAGCTCTAGGCATTGCAGTAGTGCTGGTGCTGTCAGTTGTTATGTTGCCCCTCTTTCTCGGTCTTGTGTTGGTGTGTTTGTACGTAGACGTGTGCTTGATGTATTCTGCACGCACTTCTTTTCTCCTTGACGGAGACGCGGTGCAGGAGGGGGGGGCTGTGCCTATCCTTTATGTCCTTGTCTCTCTCAACTGTCCCTGGGCGTCTCCATGGTAAACCACCAGCGCGTCGGAGGACCCGGCTGTGGAATGGATTTGAACCTTGTGGTGTAGGCACTGTATCTGTCATTGCAAAACAGGCATTTGCTGGCCCCTACTCCGTGTGTGACCTGGCTGTCGTCGTGGTTAATACCCATCTTTTCCTGTTTCTTTCTTGCCTACGCCGAGAAAAGGTTTTGAGCGTGTGTGTGTGTCGTTATTGTCGGCTTGTGAGTGTAATCGTTTGCCTGTCTGTTCGCCGCCTTTGAGTGACGCGTTCCTCAGCTATGGGTTGTATCTGTTGACGGCTCAACTCTTCACCGGCGGCCCACCTTGCCTTGATGCAAACTTATGTTTCTTCCCATTCTGTGCAAGGCCATGGTGAGGCAGTTCACTGCTGGATTAGTTGGTACTGACCACGCCTTCTCCCATGCACTTCTTCTTCTTCTTCTTCTTCTCCTTCTTCTTCTTTCTCTTCTTTTTGAATCCCGTCTTGCTGTCCGGCCTGCCTCTCGACCCTGCCAATCCGTCCATGCCCGTGTCCGTCTTCTCCCTCCTCTCCTGTAGCAACAATAATCCATGATTCAGCATCTCACCCCCAATGCAAATCAACCACAAACACACAACACACACACACACAGCAACACTTGGTAATCCAAAGACAACAACCACACCTCATCATCATGACACTGACGAACACAGAAACTATTTTGCTTCCAAGCAGCATCTGACGTGGCGCGCTTCTCTCTCTTTTCTCTTCTCTCTTCTCTCTCTCTATGTGGCAGTTTGCGCGTTGGTTCAGTGACAAGGACACCGGAGATCGGGGTACGTTGAATGCACACCGCGGCAGCTCATGTGAATGCAATGCCAACACACACGCACCATTGGATAGGACTGACAGGGGAAGAATGGGAAATGGACCTTGCAAGAAGGGTGGAGACAGATGTCGGATCGCGAGGCGGCAACCCCTTTCGATCTGCTGGGAGCATGGCTAGGGCCCTCAAACACCTAATTTATTATTAGGGCCCACACGGCTTTTTTTTGAGTTGATCACGCACACCATGATTATGAATGGCTGCGGCCCGGCATTGGGCTTTGCCAGCCTGTGCTTGTGTTGTTTGTTCTACCATATGCGTTTGCTTTGATCTTATTCCGCACCCTGCCCCTCCGATCTCCGTTCCCGGTGTATTCCCGCAGCACCATGATGCGAAGCCTTGTATTGCTCGCGGCTCTGGCCGTGGCCGCTTTTGCCGCCGACTGGAAGACGGATGATAACGTGATTATCGGCACCGACGATAATCTGGCCAAGGTCTTGGAAGCCCATGAGTTTGCCCTCGTCGAGTTTTATGCCCCCTGGTGTAAGTCGAGTCAACAACTTGCCTTTGATCCCCCAAACACGGAGGACGTGTCTCTGGCACTGCACTTGCCTTTGGCCCGATGGATACTTGGCTCTTCTATCAACTTGTGCCCATGCTCACCCTGTTCCCACCTACACCCCTCGCCCATCCTGTCATCCACGTACCTTAGGCGGTCACTGCAAGTCGCTGGGTAAGCTCTTTTTCCGCGCGCTGGCCATTTGACCTGCTCATCGCCACACCCCTTGGTGCTGCCACGCATACGCATGACTCTGCGCCTCACTTTGTGTGCTCCCACCTCATTAGCCCCTGAATACGCCAAGGCGGCCGGCCAGCTCAAGGCCACCGATGCTAGTGCCGTCCTCGTTAAGGTTGATGCTACCACTGAGAACAAGTTGGCTGAGCAGCACGAAATCCAGGGTTACCCTACCCTGAAGTGGTTTGTCAACGGCAAGGCCTCGGACTACACTGGTGGTCGCTCGGCTGCCGACATTGTTGCCTGGATCAACAAGAAGTCTGGCCCCCCCGCCATCCCCGTCACCACCGAAGCTGCCCTCGCCGCTGTGACGGAGAGCAACGATGTTGTTGTCCTCGGCGTTTTCGCCTCGGAGACTGATTCCAAGGCTGAGGCCTTTATTGCCGCCGCCAAGGATTCGGAGCTCACCTATGCCATCTCTACCAACAAGGCCATCGCCGACAAGTTTGACCTGGCCGTTCCCGGCGTACGTGCGCCCCTACCCCCTCTCAGTCTCTTTTGTCCGCGCCTTGGTGCTGCGGCGCCTTCGCCTCACGTGTTGGTTTGACAATTTTCCAAATGCAGGTGATTATCCTCAAGGACTTTGATCAAGGAAACACCAAGTTTGAGGGTGATATCGAGACCGAGGCCATTGCGGCCTTTGCCGTGGCCGAGTCCCTCCCTCTAGTGATTGAGTTCAGCGATGAGACCGCCTCCAAGATTTTTGGCGGTGACGTCAAGAGCCATCTGCTCATGTTTGTTGACACTTCTGACGAAGAGTTCCCCAGCCTGAAGAAGTCGCTCGAGACTGCCGCCCAAAAGTACAAGGGCAAGCTTCTTTTCATCTACATTGATGGCAACAAGGGTGACAACGGCCGCATCTTCGACTACTTTGGCGTGGATCAGACCCAGGACGTCCCTGCTATCCGCGTCATCAACTTGGAAGCTGACATGGCCAAGTACAAGTACGAGAGTGACCTCATTGATGATGCCGGTCTCCTCGAGTTTTGCGAGAAGTATGTGACTGGCACCCTCAAGCGCCATTTGATGTCCGAGCCCACCCCTGAAGATTGGGATGCTGAGCCCGTCAAGGTTCTCACTGGCGAGAACTTTGAGGCTGTCGCCCGCGCCGACCAGGACGCCTTTGTCCTCTTCCATGCCCCCTGGTGCGGTCACTGCAAGTCTCTGGCCCCGATCTGGGACAAGCTCGGCGAGAAGTTTGAGGATCAGTCCATCGTCATCGGCAAGATTGACGCCACTGCCAACGAGGTCGAGGACATTGCCATTGAATCCTTCCCCACCCTGATCTACTTTTCCAAGGGCAAGGAGGCCGAGCGCTATGAGGGTGGTCGCGATCTCGATGCCCTCGTGACCTTTGTCAACGCCAAGGCCGGCGTCTCGGTTGAGGTCACCGACGCCGACAAGACCCAGGTCGATGATGAGGCTGAGGAGTACGACGCCTACGAAGACGACAACCTTGAAGGACACGACGAACTCTAAACCCGCTGTCTTTGTCGTTTGTCATCGCCGTCCCTGAATCGATGCTTGCGTCTTCTTGCTCGCCGAGTCCCGGCATAAATATTCTTGGTTCCGATGTGGCGGGAAACGACACTTCTCTAGTCAGGGTTTTATCGCCAGTTTGAATCACGAAAGCAAGGGAGGATTTTTCCCATCCCAAAAAAGAAAAAAAAAAAAAAAAAGAAGATGAAGAAATGGCATTGGACTTAATTGGGTGATTGATCAATTTCATACGCGTTGTATACTTGTCATCCGGCCCTACCTAGACGTGAGGGTGATACGGCATGCTCTGCTCAAAGCGCGTGTAGGTGCGCTTTTCCAGGGGCTGCTCTTTGAATTTCTGCAGTAGAATCTTCTCCCCCTATTCGCAGACATCAAGCAAGATAGCAGCGCACACGATCGGCATGAGGCAGTGCTGTGCCCTCCTGCACATCTCACACCATGCCACGCAAGCCATTCGGGCGTGTCCGCCCTCATGCATGAATTGACAACGGACCTCAATCACATTACAACCCCCGTGCCAGGTCAAAGGCTGGTATTGGCCTGCAGGGGCATCCCGGCGCTGCGTGTCAAACAAGACCGCTCGTCCTGTAACAGGCAGGTCTCCAAAACGTCAGTTGCACGTGTGCGCGGGAGGGTTTGCCGCACAGAGTAGGATGGCCATAAACTGACCGCGACGGGGCTCGATGGATACGCCGTACGCGCCCTGGCAGGCCTCCGACAGAAGATCGTTAAACTCATGGTCGTAGTGCACATCAAAGTCGACATGGCGCTGAAACCCCTGAAGTTCGCCGCCAAAATTGCTGGCAAGGCCCTGTTCAAAGTCAGCATGTCGCCGTGCCGCCGATCCAGCGCGTGGGGGTGAGCCACACAGTGGAAACACTGTGTGTCCGCCTGCCTCTACGTCGCTTAGGTACACAATGACGGTGCGGGCTCGATGCGGGCGCAGGTCGCTCTGGTGGGTGTCATGCAGATGCATACGCACGCACGCGCGCGCGATGAGCATGCACATTTTCAAAATTGCATCGCACTGCCAGCGTGTTCATGCGTACCTCGTGGTGAAGCCCCCAGGGTACGACGTGCCCCTGGCGTGGCATGCCGATCTTGGGACGCATCAACGCAATGGACAGGAGGTCCTCGTGTGGGTGAGGCTTGATACCTGCCAAAGTGGGGGGGGGCGGCGGCAACAAACCCAGGACGATGGGTAAACCTGGCGAAGCTGACAACTTGTTGAGCCAGGTTCAGTGGGCTATTGTTGTGCGTCTTGCCTACCTGTTGCGCGAGCGATACGAGCCTCGAGAGCATTCATCACCGAGTCCTGACGCACGAGCTGCTCCCAGCTATCCCATCCGAGCAGCGCGCCGTGAGAGGTGCGCTTGCGCGCGAGCAATCGGTGCGTTTTGGCAAGCTGGCACACACAAACCGGCCATAAAGCGTTCGGGGGACCATGAAATCAGGCCCGCCGGTAGATGAGGGCATCCAGCCTACGACGCGTAATGTGCCGTGTGCCGCAGTCCCGTTATTGCACCCGTGTGTGGGCTTGCCGGGCCCTGTATGGTCCTCAAACATACCTCCTGCTTGCGATACTAGCCGCAGAATGTGATCAATCTCTGCCTCGGTCACGAATCCATCCGCGATCCTGCGGTGCGCCGAGGAGGAGGCCGGACTTGAGAAGCTGTGTTGTTTGTGTCTCTTGCGGTGGCAGCGTCTGTGGTGATGTTGCTTACTGAATGCCGCACCGCTGATCCAGCAGGGTGAACGTCTCGTTGGGTGCCGTGAGCGAGTCCTGCAGCGTGTCGACGTGCAGTATCCATCCTAGGCCTAGACCAAGCACCAGGGTGACTACCGCCCATCTAGTTCATTCAGCAGGCCCGGGAGAATGAGAAGTGAAGCGGCAGACCTGCCCTCCTGAGTTATTTGGGTGTGGCGTCTCGACTGCGATAAAGTACATACAATGATAGATTGGAGTTGCACCAGCCTGTTGTCTGCGAGTGAAGCGTGCAATTTTTGAGTCCAAAATCGTGGGAGACTCGATCCATCGGTCGCTCCGCTCCGCTTACCTCTTGCCTGGCTGCACCATTGTCCCGTGTGCCCGTGCCGCTTGACCGTGATCGCTTGCGGTTTGCCATGGTCGTTGTACCGCGCTGCGATCGTATTCTGCAGTCTAATGGCATCTGACGTCAACGCGCCAGCAGCAAACAGCGGGCAGCGTCAACCGCCCACGTCCATGCATCACACGCCCATCGATTCTTCGGATCCTCAAAATCGTGGAAAAAAAAACTGCGGACGTGATCTATTGCTCTCCGTGCTGATATTCACTCAATGGACAACAGAGAGAGAAAGTAAGAGAAGAGACTTGATCGCTGCTTCGAACGTTTGATACTTCTCTGGTTTTCATGATAAGTCTGAGAGATGTACATTGAAAGAGTAGTAATATGCACTGTGCAAGTTGTTTGACACAAGCATAAGGCAACCACACGCGTGAGCATCGGTATGCGAGCACAGAGGAAACGCACCAAGCCACCAACACCCCATCCGAGCTGGCGGAAACACAGAGGCACGCATGCGAACATAAAAAATTAATCGAAAATCAATCGAAAATTAAGGAGAAATTACTGGGTTGATATTGCACGACTCAATTATGGCGCTTTATGGCTCACACGGACAGGAGCGGCGTGGCACACGCACCCAAACCCCAATCTAGATTCCATGGCAAGGAGCATTTACGAGTGCATCATAGCGTGCCTGGCTGCCAGTCGCGGTTCGATGCCGTGCTGGCTACCACCACTTCAAACCGGTCTTTGCCTACGAGTCGCAGACCGACCGAGGCAGGCAGATGGTGTTCAACGGCAAACGCCGCCGTAGATTCCAGCTGCAAAGGGAGTGACGAGGGGCAAAGTCAGGAGCAGGCAATGAGGCGGAAGCTCATCGATTTGGCTCAAGGGCCAAGCATCTGCGTTCGTTGTCTGGGCCAGCAGCACGCGCACGCGTCTCTTGTCCTACAGACCTTGACGAGTCGACAGGAGTCACAAGCCCAGCGATGTTGCCGAACACGCTTGCTGACGACGTCACCCGCACAGCGATAGTGGTAAACACTGGCGCAGCTGTGCAACATCAAGTCAGAGGGAACGAACAATGAGTTCGCTGCAAAGCCACGCGCAGCAGAAGCTAAAAGCTCGACATACCGAGCACAGGTGACAGTCGGGCCGGCCTTGGGCTCCCCGCACGCCGCGCAATTCACCTATGCACAAGCAACACAAACACGATGAGTCCAAGAACCAAGGCAACGTAGAAAACCGGCAACAAGAAGCACCATCATCACGAACAATCACACAATAAACAAGAGAAGCCAGGTCAAGAGACGGGGAAGGACGCAGCCGAGGCAGTCACCAGCAACCCGTAGACAAGGCACGCAATCAGACAGAAGCCGGGCCCGAGGCGACACCGCACCGAAGAGTCATCGCCCGATTCCAATGAATCATCAATCGGAACAGCAACAAGTTTGGGCACCTTGCACGGGTGCTTGGTTGTGTTCGAAGGTCTTCGTGGTGTCTCCAGCGCCGGGGGATGTGGTCGGGTGCGCCTGCTGACAGGCTCGAATCGTTCAGGTTGAGCCGTCGCATCAGGTATAGAGACATCGACAGGTTGGATGGCAGGAGCAGCGATGGTTGTGACGAGCGCCTCAATGCGAGCGGCGGGATTGCCAAATGGCAGGTCCTCTTGGGCAGGAGAAGGCGGGGAAGAGTCAGAGTCGGGGCTGTCAATGATGGCATGCATGGGACTCGAGGGTTCTTCTTGAAGATGGAGATCAGACGGAAGGCACGCGGACGGTGAAGCTTGCAGGGTAGTCACTTGCTCGGCACAGCCAACTGGCTGCTCAACCGGAAGCCACAAATCCGGAGAGCACGTGGTCTCATGAATAGTTCGTGCGAATTCATCGGTAAACACGTGCCCACACCCTTGGATCTGATGACTGACCAGAGGCACGATGCAGCATGAGTGAGAGCCTGACGGCTCGGAAAACCAAAAACAAGACAAACAGCCATAAAACAGGCCCAAAAATTGTGATGAACACCGGCGTTAGGACCCGCACCAGCAAGGAGAAATGTCCTTGTCCACGGGAGACAAGGTGTGGTCGTTGCACAAGTGGGTTGCCACCTGGAGTGTGGTACATTACAGGACGGAATGAGAGGCGATTTGAGAATGGGGCAAAAAGAAAAAAAAACAAAAACGGGGATGTGAAGAAACGCAAGGTATGCTCACGTGGCAGAGGCAAAGGAAAACGTACATTAGCTGAGCTGATGCGAGTTTTGCAGCTGTTCAAGGGGCACTTGGCAAGGCTGTCATTATCCGGACCATGCTTGACATGGGTCTGTACGATATGATGCACCAGGGCACGGTGCGAGTCCAGCATGGTGGTGCAATGTCGAACGCTGCATCAAAAAACAAGCAAAGTTCAGGCGTCAGACAGCAACCATCGTATCAGAGGCTGGCTCGGGTCTTTCACCCGAGAGGCATGTGCACGAATGAGACCGAAGTGAGTTGAACGCACGGGCAGGTCCAAACAGGAACGGTGTCGATGATGATCCACGACTGTCCCCCGATGACTTCTCGCCGGCCCGCAGACGAGGCGGGGTGAAGAGCATCGGCCCCCTTTTCTTCAACCTCATCGCTCGCCAGCTGGGATGGAGAGAAGGGTGCTGCATCAACATCGACCTAAAGGTGGCGGACAGTGCCGACAGGCCGGGTGAGAAGTCGTCGAATCTCACGAGGTTGGCACCAGCCGAGCTTGTTTCAATATTTTGCAGGCCTTCCTCAAGCCTCTCAAGCCAAGAGCATCTTATCAGGGAGGAGGGGGGGGAGAAGGGTTTACACCAGTTTTCTCAGTTACCTCGAGGCCTTGCTCAAGGGCAGCCCAGACGGCATCCATGAGCTCGCACCGCTCGCGCCGTGCGTCAGCCGAAAGGCGACACACTAGACCCACAGAAGAGATGAGAGATCCATCGCCGCGGCAGCCGGCATCGACCCCACAAACACTTACATGGTCTCGCCGGCATTGCGCTAGCTTCTCCCCCCTTTTTCCTTCTTCTTCCCTCGTCCTACACAGCCAGCGACCCGCCTCTGGAACAGCCTCAACCGACAAACCCGCCCCCCCCCCTGCCTCACCACCGCAGCGCCCTCCTGGTTTTTGCAACGGCTCAAAATGCTGACATTCAATACGGCAGCACACGAACCCAGTGACCTATGCAAAATGGATTGGCTGCAAGCGGGTGTGATAATGAACTTTGTGCGTGTGTGTGTGTGTGTCTCTCTCTCTGGATTACCCTTGTGATCCACGTGTACTGTAACCCACAACCGTGCCTCCTCTCTGACTTTATCCGGAGTGGCTGCACTTGTTTTTCTCTCTCTCTCTCTCTGTTTTGTTGTTGTTGTTGTTGTTGTTGTGCTCGCCTCTCTCTCTCTCTCTCTCTCTCTCTCTCGCTCTCTCGTCTGTGTGTGTGTGTGTGTGTGAGTGAGTGAGTGTGTGTGCTTTGGTCGCCGTCCATCTCCGGGGTCTCTTCTCCTTGGGCCTTGGGTGCCTTGGGGGGTGTGTTGGGGTTGCCGCAAGATACCAACGCTACGTGCTGGTGAGTCAGAGTGTGAGCGGGTCGTTGGTAAGTTTTGATCGATCTCGGCGCACCTTGTCGCAAAGTCAGCAGCGAGTACATGGGTACACGATGACCGGGCCCTCGATGATCCCGCTCGTCTCCCACGTTCGCCTCGTTCTTACTCCACCGCATGTCTCCTTGGACCCTCCTTTTCAAGGCAGCAGTTTGAATCGTCACCGCCATCATGCCCTTTGGTCGCAAGAGCACCAAGGTGAAAAAGGACAAGGGCAAGAAGAAGAAGGGTGCTGTCGAGCGCGGCGATTTCATGAGCGAACCCACCGTACGAACTGCAGCCGGCGCCCCTCCCCTTCCCTGCCGCTTGCGTTATTTGCTGTGCTCAGAGTACGTTGGGACTCAACCATTGGCTCTACTGTGATCAACTCTTTTGGGTTCTCGTTTCGATTATCATCTGGGCTAGGGTGGATGGCTTCATGATCAGCAAGCTCTGAACTTTGGCAAGGGTATCTTCTACTCCTATCCCGTCCGCTATGTGGGCTCGATCCAAGTGGTTCAGTCCCTTCGCTCCCTATCCACCCCGGAGAAAACTGCCATCTGCCGGTTTGTACAATGTCACGATCAAGTGCTTTGATCTTTCTTTTTTCTTGGGGGGCGGGGGCGGGGGGCGTTGAGCGAGACAATTTGATCAAGAACCCTGTTGATCTTCCGCGCCACTTCACCCGTACAATGTCCTGAAAACGCAGAGAGGCTATCAATCGCACGGGTGAAGCCGCCAAGCTCATCAAGGTCAAGCGCAAAGCCCCACCCCGTGCCAAGGAGTTCCTCGCAGGTACGGTCGGCCATTCGCTTTGTGCGTGGGTACCACAACGCCTCATTCAGACTGATGCCCACTGTGATCCCAACCCAACCGCGTAGACACACCGTTCTTGAAGGTCCTGGACCTTAAAATCAACATCTCTGCCAAGGGCATCGTCACTACCTCAATTCCCAAACGCGAGGTACGCACCTTGGCTAAAACCCCATGCTCAGCTTAATTCTGTGCCCATGTCCCGAGGCGCACCCACTGATCCAACTCCATGGGTAGATCTTGGCCAATGATCCCATCGCAAAGATCAGCTTTGCTGCTGGTGGTGTTGACAAGAGCTACTTTTGGTTTACCTACGTGGCCAAAGATCGACGCGACAATCGCTGTACGTGATTGTCTACCTTAGCCCTTGGCACTTGCATTTTGCCTGCCAACAAGACTGCTTGATTGAGTAGCTTCGGGGGCAGGGTGGTTGGGCACCACGATGGTCATGGCTTGCTGACAAGAGTGTGGTGATTCTGGTTGATATGACTTTTTTTTTTGAAAAAAACAAAAAAAAAACCTCTGCACACACAGATTGCCACGTCTTTGACGGGGGTGCTCTTGCTGATGATATCTTAGCCACGCTTGGCCAAGTTTTTTCGCTTTTGGCGGTTAGTCTCAATGCACAAGCCCACTTACTACGTGACCTACCTTAACCTAATCACTCGCCATGTGCCAATCATCAACGCTTGGGCAACCTGTAAATCGCAGACCAACAACTTGCCCGTCAAGTCGGCACCGCCCTTGCCCCCCAATCACCCTTCTTTGCTGCAAGGAGCTGCTGCGCTGGCCGCGGCGCCCAAAATGCCGGAAGGTAAGGCACAGCTCATCGCAGCATCCACCGCATGGCTATGATTAGCAGCATGGTGCCCAGGCATCCGGTTCACTCATGTGTGCATGCATGTATTGTCTTTCTTTCGGCGGCTCAGGGGAAGGTGTGAACATGGTGATTGCTCAAGAAATTCTCCAGTGTGAGTGGTTATGACCTGCCAATAGTCATACGTCAAATATCAAAGCTCATGGATATCATCTTTGGCTTTTCCATGCCGCGTGTCCTTTGTACCCACTGATGCCATGTTGTCGACACTCCGGCCCTTTCCTTGGCTCGGTTTGTTCTGATCTGTCCAGACGGCGACGATGAAGAAAACTACGAAGGAATCGAGGATACGGGTGCGGTGAATCCTCTCATGCAGCAGGAGCTGGCCGCCTCTGGAGAAGCAGCGCCAGCCGCCAAACCTTTGGAGAACTATGAAGAACTCGACGAAGATGCCGGAGCTTTGTCTTATGGTGACATGGCACCCATTTCACAACCGCACGTGGTCCCTCGCGAACGCACGGCGTCCCAGCCTGCCATCGCCGGCAAGCGCTCGGCACCGCCGCCACCCACCCAGCAGCCCATGGACGAGTACACGGAAATGAGTGATGCCATTGAGGAAACCGCCTATGGAGGCGCCATCGACGTAAGGATTTATATCTGAGACGTGCATGCTGTTGCGCTTGCTGCCGCGTGCTCACCTCTTGTGTGCGCCTCGTAGCTCTACGAGCACCTGCAAGGCCCCGCCACAAGCAACGGCGAAAGTCTGGCCAACTTTCTCAACGTCAAGGCCTTTTCGCGCAACATTTACGGTGATGATGACGAAGACGCCTCGGACGCCATTTATGGCGATGGCACGGTGCGTCTGGCAGATGGCCCTTCTCAGTTTTTTTTTTTTGTGAGCGCTGCTCATACTCAAGGATATCGGACGCTTTTATTTCTTTATAGGTGGGCTGGTCCTACTTGGATGTCAAGCCTGAAGCGGATGATACCTATGGAACTCTGGCGGACTTTGCCTCGGGTCTGTAGGCCAACTTCTAGTTTGCTCGCTCCCGTTCTACCACCTCAATGACTGCCCACCCTACTCTTTTGTCATTTTGTTGTTGTGTAAATTCCCCTTCTTTTCCGAGTCTTGTTGGCCCAGGCCGTGCTGTTTGCTGATGGTTTAATCGTCTTGTGATAAAAGAGTCCAAATTGTGCTATCAAATGAGGTGTCTTGCCGTTCCAGAAGGGCTTTGGAGCAAACCGCCAGCAGCCCACGAACATGACAGGCAAAAAGATGCTTGCCGAGCACAACAACGGCAAGCAGTTGACGAATACACGAGTCGGATACATAACCAAACAAAACGAGAGATCCCAATGTTTCCAGTACGGGTGTAAGGGAAAGACAGCCAGCAGGTGTGGTCAGCAAACAAAAAGCTCTGAAAGTGGTACCACCTGTGCTGCTGTGTTCAAAAAACAAAACAAAAGAAACAAAACAAAACAGGAAGAGAAAAACAACACAAAACCAAAAGCGAGGCAGAATTCTTTGGTCACGGAGGCAAGACGAATCTTGGCTCCAGCCTCGGCGGAAAGACACGCCGTCTGACAGGTCTCTCGTCCGGCAGGTTGTGAAGCGTGCGAGGCGTGGAAGTAGCGGGGTCCAAGGTCGCTTGTGACTCAAGCTTCCGAGTCTTCGATGCCCGATGGATCACGTTGAATCCATTTTGTCTTGTGTTGCTCGCGGCCAAAGCCTTCATCGTAATTGCCCTTTGACTTGAAGAGCTGATGATGGCGAGCATAAGGCATGATGGTGGCGATGACGTGAGGAAATGCGGGCACAAAAGGAGCAGGGCATGACAGAACCACAACCGAACACACAACCGAACACACAACCGAACACACAGACACACACACAAACACACACACGAGAACGATGAGAAGCTGCAAATCAGGAGCGAGATGCCCTTAAACTCTTCAAAACGACGCCACACACCTGCTTAAAGTGCGGCTTGCAGTACAAAGCACCGGCCAATGCGGCAAAGCCACCCAGGCTGACGGCTTTGTTGCAGACAGAGCAGCGGAAGCAATTCTTATGGTAAATCTTGCCATCAGCCTCAAGTTTCTCCATGGCATACACTGCCTTATCGCAAACGGCACAGATTTGTCGTTGTGGCGGTTTCCAGCCCGTCTTGCGAGTTGGCGTTGAGGCAGAGCGATCGCGGATTCCAACACTCGCGGCTGAAGGGCACCACAATCCCGATGAGCGCAATCTGTCAAGGGGGGTGCCAGATCGTCCTTCGCCAGGAAAACTTGACAAGGACAGGTGCGCAGAAACCAACCGGTGTTGGGGTCTTCATCAGTGCTTGACTCGCCCGGCATCTGGAAGCGCTTCAAAAAGTCGGACGGCTTGACGTTTTCCCCAATTCTGGACAATGAAAGCAGAAGCAATAATTTGATCAGGCAACGCTTGCACTGTAGCTCGAAAGAAGTCTGTTCGCGGAGCACGGCAATTTTGGCAGGCGCACGCTTACTCGTGGTTGGAAGACAACGAGGACTTTGGCGTCGTTGGCTTGACCATCATCTGTCAAAGGTTGGAAAAGGCAGCGTAGGGTGAGGCGTGTTTGCTTGTTTTTTGAGAAGAGACTCTTGGTCGCCTTTCCCCGCATCCTTGCATCCTTGATTCTGTACAGCCTGGGGCCGACGTATTCACCCAAACGTACCGACATGGGCCGATTGCGGCGCAAGCCCGAAGCCTTTGGTCGCAGGCTGCTCTCGGGTGCTTCGGCCGATTTGACAATTTTGGGCTCAGCGTCTGCATCTTCAGCCAACTCGGGCGGCGGTGATGCTGTCTTGCGCTCGGGTGGCGGGGTACTGAAGGTGACTTGCTGCTTACGTTGCACACCGGGCGAGCCAGGTGCCGCCTGTGGGGAGGGTGAGGCCTCACCCTGCTGACGACGAATCATGTCCGAGGGCTTGAGGTTGCGGGCTTCGTCTTCTTGCTCCTCCACGACCGCTGGCTGAGCTGACTGGGCCGATTCGCGTGGTTGACGGCGCCGCAAAGAGGCTCGAGCAAAGGCAATGGGGTTGACCTCTTCTTCGGGTTTCTCGACCGGTTTGGCGGGGGGTTTGCGTGCCGTTGCGCGCAAACGCGTGAACAAGCCGGGCTTGGAAGTTGATGCACCATTGTCTTCGGTCACCTCTCCCTTGGAAATCTTCTTCGGCTCGTCCTTGGAGGATTCTTCAGGTGCTTCCTTCTGGGCCTGCTTCTTGGGCTCTTCTTTGGTCAACTTGGACTCTGCTTTGGCCTTGGCTTTGGGTGGAGCCGGGGCCGCTGCACGGTGCTCGGCGGCCTCCACCTTTTCGTGCAGCTCAAGTTCTGCGGCTCGATTCAAAGCGGCCTTGAGCTGTGCCTGTAGGGCTTCGGTCTCTTGCGTGTGTTTGGCCTGCTGATCAGCCAGTTCATCCTGTAGCCGGCGAATATCTTCGTCACCGTTGTCACTTGCCGGATTGGCAGTCTGTTCCGCCAACTGGCGACCCAACCAAGATGCAAAGTGGGGTGCGCGAAGGTTAAGAGGCGACGATTAGACGACAAACCTCAAGGCCACGAACCAAACCTGTGTCCATGCATACAAGCTTACCTGTGCTTCGAGGGCCGTGCACTTGATCTGCAGAGCCTCATGGTCCTCTTGTAACATTTCATAGCTCTCTTGCAGGGAGGCGAGGGCATCTTGGGCGTCGCTGTCGGCACTGGGAGCGGGGGCAGAGGCGGCACTGGTAGAGGCCGCAGCCAGATCTTGCTTGAGACGTTCGACTTCTTGGGTCAGGGCCTCCACCTGCTCTTCAGCCTTGAGCTTGCCCTTTTTGTTGGCTTTGGCTAGTTTTTCAAACTTGGCACTTTGAAGCTCAAGCTCTTTAATGCGTAGGTCTGCGTGCGACTCGTGCTGAGCCTTTTTGAGGATTTCAATGGCCTCCTTGGCTTGCTCCAGCTGGGACTTGGTGGCTTGAAGTTCATCTTGAAGTTTCTCACGCTCCTTGTCGCCAGATGAACTGCCCTCACTCGCAACAGCGGCTTGGGCCAGAAGCTCATCTCGCTCCTCCTGTGCTGCCTTGAGCTTGGACGTTGCTTCATTCTTGTCGGCTTGCAGCTGATCGATTTGCGCTTGCATCTGCTCCTTGGCATCTCGTAGCTCGGCCAGCTGACCGTTGAGCTCCTGCACCTCAGCAACCAGCTCCTTAGTGCGCGCATCTACTGTATTACCCTCCGCTTCAGTTTCAGAGTCGTCCTGAAAAGGATTGTGCACCTGTTTCTTGACCCTGGTCCGCGCAGCAAAGAGGTTGCCGGCCTCCTCCTATCGTGCATCGGGGAGAGGACGGTGTGAATGAGTGACATTGATACCATAACTCGTCGCATGGATGACCTGGTCGAAGCGAGCTCAGTGTAGCATACATCGTGATCATGGGCATCATCAGCTAGAAAGGGATTGAATGATCCCCGGCGCCCTGATGGCAGCCACCACAGCGGCGACGATGAGAATCCAGTCTCAATCATAGAAAAAACAGTGAGAGACGAGGGCGGTACGGACACGAGACGAGGCGTACCAGGAGCGGTCGTGGCCTTGGTGGCCATGATGCATTCAGGTCAAGTTGCAGGGGCATGCACAGACAGGGATAGGTGTGCTTTCTTTTGCCGGATCCGGTCCCAGCCGTCAACCCGTAGTGCTGCACTGCCGTCGGGACCCACAAACCAAAAAACGAAGAAGGTTCACTGATGAGCGTAACAAAACAAACCAGTGCATTCGCTTGTTTTCTGCAGAACCACTGTCCTGAGTGCTCTCTCTTCCCCACGGGTAATCTACCAAAGCTCTTGCTTAAGCAAGTGTGTATCTGATGCGTTTAGGTGCGTGCGCAAAGGCTCTTCCTGCTCGCCGTCCCGCTGCCAGTCCGCGCGACTTTAGCGATCGCGCGTGCGAGAGAAGAGAGAGAGAGAGAGAGACAGAGAGAGAGAGACAGAGAGAGAGAGAGAGAGAGAGAGAGACAGAGAGAGAGAGAGAGAGAGAGAGAGAGAGAGAGAGAGAGAGAGAGAGAGAGAGAGAGAGAGAGAGACAGACACACCTCTTGAACAAAAAAAAAGGGAAAAAAAATGTTGGAACAACACCACAACAACAACAACAAAAGATGTTGGAAAACAAAAAGCTTTATAAAGGCAGCAACAATGTTAGCCAGTGCTACAACAATGTACATGCAGGCGTGCACTAGAACTGCTAAAACCACAACAGTCGCGACATCTAGTAGTCGCAAGGAGGAGGAACAATCATCGGATCAATGTGGTGTGGCGAGCACGCCAAGTCGCAAGCAGGAGGACGGACGACTTCTTGGTTGGATGGATGTGCCATCGCCGGTCAGAGTTGAGTGGCTTGTAACTTCACGAGTCAATTTGGTCATCTGAACAGATCAAAGGTCAGGCGCAGCCCGTGGACACCACACCAACTAGCGGGGGTGACACTTGAATAGCTCTCTCAACTCCATCTCATGGCGAGAGATCGGAGGAGAGTATCAAGGCATAAAATCATCACTTATTGAGTTGTTTAAAAAATAAAACGGAAAAGGAACGAAAACAAGCAGAGAAGGTGGGGGTGGATGGATCCTCGAGGGTCCATTTGCCTTTAGCCCAGACCCTCCAATTCATCATCTGCTTGAGTTTGGACAATGTGTCGGCGACGGTGGCGCGAGTTCTTGGTCGGCACCGGCTTGGGGGAGGACGGGGCATCCAAAGGTGAGGCCGGCGCGGCTTCTTCCTCCTCTTCCACCACCTGAGCGGTTCGGCGGCAATCGCGGCAGGCAGCGGCATCTGCTGCCGTGCGCTGAATCCACGGCTTTGCATTTTCTGAACGAATACTGCTGGCGGCGACGGGCGTAGACCAGGCGGGCGACTCGTCCGAGGTGAGCGGGCTTGCCCCCGAAGGCGGCGAGGTTGTGGGCGAGAAGGTCTGCATGTTAATGCCCGTGAGGAGGTCATCAATACGAGGCAGACGGTTGTTGCCATTGGCCGAGGATGAGCCCGAGTTTGAGGGAATGGCATCAGCCGACGTGTCGTAGGATGGGTAGCACACGTCGTCATCGGGCGATAGCTGGGCCAAATGTGTTCCCGAGCCATGCGGAGGCGAGCCCGTGCGGTATAGGTTGTGCATGCTTGAGCTGGTCGAGACAGAATGCGACGAGAGGCTGGGAGAGCTGCTGCGTCCCGAGGGATAGAGGTTGCGCAGAGCGGGCAGCGGCTCGGACGTCACAGCAACCCGGGCAATCGCCTCGCAGAGATCATCCAGGACGGGAAAGTCGCCAAAGTGCTGTTGACGATGCTCCAGCACAATCTCGCCGCCCTGACCCACCACAAAGGTAGCACCAAGCTGCATGCCATCGTCGTCGCGAAAGTCGCCCAAGGGCACGTCTTTGGCAATTTTCAATGAACGCGCTACACGCCGATCGGTGAGAAGCGCTGCCATGCCACGAAACTATAATAGCACAACAAGACAAGCATGGTCATCAATGAGGGGGCGGGGGCGGTGCAAGACGATGGGCGCGGGCGAGTTTAGACGGGAAGGGGAAAGGAGGGGAAGGAAGACCCGGAGCGAGCGGGGCCCAAGGTCGCGAGTGGACGTACAAAGCCAAGGTTGGGCAGTCCAAGCTTGCGGTAAGAAGCCCGGGTAAGGTCGACGTAGATATCACCGTCAAAGAAGCGACCATCCACAAAGGCTTGGAGTCCATAGGCTTCGTAGCCCACGGCTACCAGGCGCACGCCGGCGGCGTCGGCGAGGGGTTTGAGGCGGCTCAGCTGGAGAGCACCCCAACGACAAAGGCGGCAGCCAAAACGGCGGAAGAAGCCCACAATGACAGGGCCATCTTGCCACAAGGATTCAAAGTCGACGTAGTCGCCCGAGATGACGTCTTGCACTTGCAAACTGCCAATGGAGGACAACGAGCCGTTTTCAGTGCCCTCCACAGTGGGCGGGCTCATGGCGGGTTTGTCTGAGCGGGCAGGGTCCGTTTGTTTGTTGCGTTGTTGGTGATCAGAGTAGATCCAGCTCGCCAGCGGGCCTGCTTCGGACAGGTCGGTGCCCGAGTAGTGGTGGCTGTCAAAGGCACTCTGGCGAAGTTGTTCACGATACGGAAACGACTCGAAATCTTCAGCGTCGTCGTCGTTGTCCTGGCTGGTGAGTTGATGACGGCGTCCGGGTCGACCAGGCGCGATGGAGCCCCCCGTCGAGCTCGGGGAAAGACAAACGCTACTGCCACAAGCGTCGCTATCGCAGCAGCTGCTACCGTCAATGTCGCGAGCACGGGATTGGTTGCCTGCGGCTGCGATGAGTCCCGGAAAGACAGTTACGTCAGGGTCTGAGTCGACAACGTCAGAGGGAGTCTTGGCCAGCGGTGAGCTGGGGGAGGTGGGGCCGGGAGTAAAGGCCGTGCGGAGAAGCGATCGTTGAAGCAAATGCACAGCCCCGCGGGAGGCGGAGGCATGCACAGAGGCCCGAGACAAGACGTCTGGTGGCCGCGACAAGCTAGCAGGACGTGGCTTGGTGGTGGTAGTGGCGGGCACCGACATGGAAGCCGTCGGAGCAAAAGTTTGGTGGGATGGAGAGTCTTCTGGAGGGCCCGCAAGGTTTGAAGATGTGATCGAGAAGCTTGGAAAAGTTCTCCTCGGGGATTCCCGAACGGCAGCGAGGTGGGACGAGGCTGCCTGGTTGTGGCCGGCAAATGCCGCCATGTTCGAGAGTCGTGTGGCGAGTTTCAATCAGGAACCGTGCACGATCGAGAGAGAGAGAGAGAGAGTGTGTGTGTGTGTGGGAGGGGGATCAAGGGAGTGTGCATGGGTTGTGGGGGGGGAGCGAATGATATCATCAAGTGGGGCTGGGCAAGGGTTTGCCTGTGGGGAGTCTTCGTGTCTTTTCAAGTTGTCGGGTCCAAGAAGTTTTTCAGACCGAGTGTTGCAAGAATCTGCCCATGTTCCTTTTCTTCTTCTTCTTCTTCCTTGCATGTGTGTGTGTGTGTGTGTGTGTGTGTGTGTGTGTGTGATGATGAGCACTGTTAGGGAGAAGGGACAAAAGGAATGACAAGCACACTCTGACGCACTGCGAACACATGAAAGAAACTTGGCAAGGGATGACAAGATGTGGAGCGGGAGAGTGTTCAGGAGCTGCAAATCTGGCCATCGGACGTTGGCATGAGACGAGATGGGATGCTTATCGCAGGGGTCGCAAGACCGCAATGACATCATCATTGCGGTCGGTTGTGCCCACCCCATCGTTATTAAATTGAACCTTCTGGTGGAGTTGGACTGATAATTCTGATTAATCATTCATCGTTGATGCTACCTTGGTGCCGTCGGCACATCACCAGAATCTCGGTACGCATGCCCATGGCGCACTGCCCTTTTCTGTCCCTGCCTTGACCCTGGTCTTTCGTTGGAAAGGGACACCAAGATCAAGCTTAAGTCGTTTGGGCGTTCATGAAACAGTTTAGGAAGACTCTTGAAGCATGGTGCTATTGAGCTTGCTGACAAAAATGAGCTCCAAAGTGGAACACAGTGTCAAGATTGTTCGTGACGATACTTGCAACACGTCATTTTGAATTGTTTTAACAGGGTTTTTACCAAGGATGCCTCTTTGCTGTCATAATGACACCTGTCATCCACCTGTCAATCTGACATATGAGGTCAAGGATGCTTGGACCACATCACAAGACCGAACAAGATATTGTTCTCACCTCCAAGAGCGAGCTCAGGGAGGGAAAGCGGGCAGCGCTTCAGGCGGCATTTCAGGCGAGAGAATGACAACCTCACTGGTCAATTATTGATTACAACAATACCACAAACAACAATGACACGTCCTGCTTGTCGCGACTACAGCCGAGCAAACACACGCGTTGGTTCAGCGCCTCTAGTTATCCCAAATTTGCCGCTTGTACGCATCATACGCCATGTCAAAGTCCATGAGCGCTTCACGGATTTGCTCCTGCACCAAACCAGCCGCATCGGGCGCCCGAGTGAGCATGACAACCTTTAGGGGACTCCCTGAAGAAGCGTCCGACGCAACGAGACCCAAGCCCACATACCGGGCTAAGGGCATCAGTGGCTTTCATGGCGCTCAGTACCTCCAACCTGGTGCAGGAAGGCAGTTCAGCTTGAACGGGCATGCAAATCGCAACGACTAAAGCCTCGCTGCTCCAGGAACGGCATGGCGCGACGACATACCACTTGAGAACATTGCGTTTGGAGATGTGATCCGGCGACAAGTCATCCAGCTTGTTGAGCTGATCCATCAGCCCAGACACCTCATTGTGCAGCTATCCAGCACATAAAGACCCGGGTTCTGAGGCAAGAGCCAGACCAGCACGGGCCCGAGACAGCCAGCGAAGGAGAAGGCGGCAGCGAACAGCCGGGACAAAGCAGGCTACCTTGTCCACATCGCCAATATCCATGGAAAAGGTATCTGTGATGCTAATGAAATGCTGGTGGCCCCCGCAACCCATGGTGGATTTGAATGAGGCATGTGAAGCCGGAAAAGCTGGAAGATGTCTTTGCGCGGGTGCTGAACAAGCGCTTGGCTCGAAGACGAAATGTAAAAGGAAACAAGAATACCTCGGTGGCGGCCATAACGTGTCGACTGCGCTTGACATGGTCTGCTGAAGGTCCACTGCCAAATTCTGTTGTGGCTGGCACGCCGACTCGAATGCGTTGCAAAGCGGCGGGACATTCCAACTTTGACAGCCACAGCCACCCACGCCCAAATGCCAAACAAATGAGCCGAGCCCGTGCAGGATTTGAGAGCCTGCCTAGGTTTTTTTTGCTTTTGCTTTTGCTTTTTTTTTTCCCCCATGAGCGCGATGCCGCAGGCCCTTGAGGACCCAAACTTACTCGGTATGTTGCAGCAAAGGCCGGAATGTCATTGGCCACATCCGAGGGCAGTAGATTGCGGCAGGCCTATGCAGCATCCGCCGATTCCAACACATCAGGAAACGTTGCGCCCGCGGTCCAAGACGGCGTGACGCGGCCATGGTACATCAGCTCAGTGACTCGTCACGAACCTTGAAGCGCGTGAGAAGCTTTTTGCACGTCTCGGTGTACTCAGCCTCGCCGATGTTGTCATGTACGTAGGCGCGTTCAATATGTTCCAGCGTGAGTAAGATTTCATAAACAGCCGCCAGATTGTCGAATCTACGCGCGCAAGTTGGCAGTGTTGTGAGCGTGCGCACAAGCTCCTGGATCGACTGGCAGGGCGCGCCCCGGTCACCGCCCCGTGCACACACGCGCGCCATCCACGTTCGGCACGCATCTTGGTTTCACGTTGTGTGGGGCGAGTCTTCACGCTCAGAGGTAACCAGCAAGATCTGGCCAGGGGCCGCCACTCACTTTTCTCGTTCCGCCGAGCTACGACACAGCTTCACCTCCTGTCACAAAGCCATGGTCGCGAAAGCGTGGGGATATGAGGTTGTGAACCAGGGATTGATGGATGACGGCGCATGCTCGCCAGAAACCCTGGCGTCTACCTCACCTGAAGCAGATGTTCGGGGATGGGCTGCTGCTGGCTTGCAAACCCGGCCGCCATGTTTGCAGGGCCCGGGCTGGGAATGTGTTTTCAAGGGCCCCTGACAAAGAATGTGTGCAAACCCTAACTGTCCAAAACCCGTCAACCCAAAATTAAAGCAGACAGCTAGCTTTTGCCCGTGTCACGTCCTGCGAGCAAGCTCTTCCAGTCTATCGATCGTGACGAACGTCTTCCCGAAAAAAAAAAGAGGAAGTGAGCGAGAGCCGAAAAGAGAGAGAGAGAGAGGCGTTGCGTATGCACGAAGACAAGACTTACAGTATTTTTTTGTCTGACAAACTTGTCAGACAAAGTATGACTGGCATATGCACAGACATCTCATGAGAACGGCGGACTCGCGGCACGAGAACAGTGCTTTTCTCAAAAGGCTCATTCGGAGATGGGCCGCAGATTCTTTCTTGTGAGTGGGCCACTGATCAGTTTTGATTTGAAGCGTGAAGAGGGGATTTTTGTTTCAAACGACTGGCGGCTTTTGGCGCACCGGACCCAGCTGTTGGACCGGGGTGGCCTGAGCTCAGCCGGCGATGTGGCATGAGAGCTCGGCCGGCAAGATGTGGAATGAGGGCTCAGCCCCGTTCACTGCTTTTACTTCCATGCCAGTCTTCCGTCCTGACAGCGGCGCCCTTGCTCCCGGAATGCCAACGGCGGCGCAAGCCGGTCCCTCTGCTACCGTAACACCGGGGCCCGCTTCCACGCCTGCTGTAGCTGTGGCTGCAGCGCCTGCAACCGTCAAGAACAAGCTCTCCAAAAAAGCCCAAAAAAAAGCCAATTTGCAGGCTCAAAACGCAGCCAAGAACGCGTCCAAGCAGAAAGCAAAACTTCAAAGCGACAAGGTGGCAACAAAGCAAGCCAAGAAGCAAGCCAAAAAGCAAATCGAGAAGCCAGCCGAGAAGCCAGCCGAGACGCCAGCCGAGGCGCCAGCCGAGAATAAGACCAAGCAGCAAGCCAAGCAGCAAGCTAAGCAGCAAGCCAAGCAGCAAGCTAAGCAGCAAGCTAAGCAGCAAGCCAAGCAGCAAGCCAAGCAGCAAGCAAAGCAGCAAGCAAAGCAGCAAGCCGAGACAGCTTTAAAGCAAACCGAAAAGCAAGCTGAGACACTAGCCAAGAAGCAAGCCGAGACACTAGCCAAGAAGCAAGCCGAGACACTAGCTGAGACGCAAGCCGAGAAGCAAGCCGAGAAGCAAGCCAGAAGGAAAGCCAAGAAGCAAGCCAAAGCCGTCGCCAAAGCTGCCCAAGCTTCTGGCAAAGGCATTCCCGCCGAAGCAAGGACCGACAACAAGGTCGATGCCGAGGCGGAAAAAGATGCTGATGCCATCGCTTCAGCCAAGCCTACGCACAAATCGCGAGGTTCAACCCAGGGAACAGCAACGCGAGACGTTGACTCGTTGCCAACCGAAGCTCAGAGCAAAACAAAAGCTCAGCCCGAAGAACAAGGGTCCTTGCAAGTTGAAATCACTGCTCAGATTTCAGATCACCGTGAAATCAATGCTGAGAGCAAGAAAAACCCCAAGGCAGAGTCTCAAGCAGCTGATAGTCAGCGTGAGGCTCAAAGCAATGAAACGGCCCAAAACGCAGATGTGGCTACAGCAGGTGCGCAGTCGGCCACCACGCATGAAACGGTTGATCCTATACTAGATCCTATCCACGATGAATTTTTGCAGTATCGTATGGCCGTCCTCGAGCGCCTGGTAGGTCGCCGGCCTGTACCGCTTCGTCCAACGCTCTCGCCTCCAGAGCCGTTGTTGACCCTCTCAGTTCTGTGCACCATCTTTTTAGAAAGCAGACGTCGCCAATAGTGTTCTGCAAAATACTCGACCGGTGTGGGCACCGCTGGTTCATGTGATGCACAGCTTTCTCGATGAGAAAAAGCTTTGGCACGACAAGTCTGCCCGAACCAGCATTTTTGATCTTGGGCGAGCGCATCAGAATGATTTACGTGAATGGTCGTCTTATCTCACGGCCATGGCTCGTTCCATGTCCTTCTTCGTCACGCTTGGCGACCTTGTGGATAATTTTCTTCATGCTCACAAATACACGGGCTACACGCTCGAGGACCTCGCGTTGCCCGAGCCAATGTATCACCCAGATATCATCCGGTCCTTTTACCTCGATCACGAACGCGGCCAGAGATTTTTTCACAAGGTGCATTCAGATGCTTGCTTCCCAAGGAAGTGTGGTTTGGGAATAGCAAGTCGCGTCACCTTCAGTTGTCATGTGGCGGAGCGTGCCTTTTTCTCGGATGAAGATTACCCTGACTCTGTTCTCGTTGGATGTGGGTTCTCATGCAATAGGACGCACTGTCTCTCAAAATAACGGATATCGTAGACTTTCTCACAATACCCGAGCGTATCGCACCAAGTACAGACGAGGCCGATGAGCGCAACTGGGTGCAGGTGGTGCGTGCAGTACCCCTTGCGATCCTCTTCCAGTCGCGAACAAGGACACAGCTCCCCAGATAAATGTGCAAAGGCAGTTCTTCAACTCACGCTGATATGCACGCAGAGCTTGCAAAAAATGATCAATCAAGTCCTCAATTTGCAACTCACCGAGGAAGATGAGCGTCAACTGGACGTTCGTGACTACGGCGTTTTTGTCGTCACGCGGCATAGCGGGCAATTGTGGCATCTCGCCCCGCGCGCCGCCATGCGCTTGCGGTGCGAGTCCTTGCATGCTCGCACCCTCGGGCGCCCATCCACATGTGTACGCCGCATTCATGACCTCTCCTGATTATGCTTCTAGGCACCTCCATGGCCAAGCTGCCCGTGGAATTTGGACGGTGAGCAGTCGTCGAAGCTGGATGAGCCATCTGCAATTTTTGTTGCCCTCAAAGGCGTGCATCGACGATCGCTGGCAACGACGACTGGAGAAAAAACTGGCTACAAACTCTCCAGAATTTAGCAGGCAGGCGGCCTCGGCTCTCTGTGCTGCCATGGCCGTGCTCAATGAAGCTGCCAAGAAGACGGAGGCCTGTCCGCTGCCTGTAGCCGTGCTACTCAGGGACAGCGCAGCCATTGAGGTCGACTTTTATCGATCGCTTTCAACCCTTTTGGATGCGGCACGTATGGCACAGAGTGACCACACAGCCTGGAGTGAACGGTCGGATGAGGACCTACAACAACTCTTTCCTGCTTTATCGACCACTCCATTGATTTTGAGTTCATTGCGTCGCTTCTTGGCCGCACCATCAATCAGTGCCCTGCTTTGCGTGGTGCATCCCATCTACCAGCAGCTTCTGCTTTGCAACATGCCATCTGTCATCTCCGACATCAGCGGCAATGGCTCAGCCGAGGCTATTGACGACCATGGCTCAGCCGAGGCTAATGACGACCATGACTCAGCCTTTTCCATGGCGGTGACTGGGGATGCCCCAGACGGCACAGCCACAGCTGCAAGTGTTGACAACGGCGAAAAGAACCCCACCGACGAGCTCGGAACTAGCGAAACGCAGCCGGCGCAATCTGAGAGGGTTACCTCAAACCAGGGGCCTCCAGCAGGCTTGCCTTCGTACCTCGATCATCTCACCACTTCTGACGAAGCTCAACACACCTTTAACAATCTGGTTCGTACCAAGTTCCCAGCTTTGCTAGGATTGAGTAGCACGCAAGCGTCAAGTCTCAAGGCCGTGCCAATTGATCCCGAGGATCAGCAAAGCCCAGACCGTCCAATTGGAAGCAACGACATGGTCCAACCTGATAAGGCTAGCGAGGAGGAGCTGATGACCGCCTTGGTCGCTGAGGCTGAATCTTTGTTGAGCAGCAGCATGGTCGAGCAAGACGAAGCTTTTACAGCGACAACTGAAACTTTTGCTCGTCTCTTAATGAGCGCCGGCCAAGCGCTGGACCACGCTGGTTTCTCGGATCAGGGGCGCGTGGATGCGCTTGCCTTGGCACAGCAAGCCAACGAAAAGGATTTGTGGTCAGCACCCATCGCTGCCTGGTTGTCATCCGGCCCAGGCCCCTCCGTGCGCCAAGCTCGTCGACCACCAAGCATGCTGGAGCGTGCTTGGTGGCAACGAATGGAAATCGACGCGGCGGATTCAGCAGCGACTCAGCTTGCGCGGCAGGCCTTGTTGACGACGACAGGCAGTCAGGCGTCGAGTAGTCACGAAGCATGGGAAGTGCCCGTGTCAACTGAGCTGCAAGCTCAATCTCTTTTGCTTGTGCCTTGTGCCGTGATTGCGGCGCGTTGGCCTCACTGGTTGTCGCACTTGGCTTTGCCCAACCGTGCCACCGGTGCCGTAAGCGTATTTGAGCATACGCCAGCGATGGCAATGCCGGAGCTGTCCAGGTGGTTGGCTGCGGCGCCCCCACTTACCCCTCTGAAGCAATTTCTTTGCTGGAGCGATCTGGAGCAATCGGAGCTAGCCGTGCACATTTTGGCAGCCCAGTCCAGCTTGCAAAATAGCGGTGCTTGGTTTATGCTGACGTCAGGTGGAGAAGTTTTAAAAGTCAACAACGTGGACTTTACCGAAGCCTCGGCATCCCATGCAGATCCACATACCGTTGCATCAGCACTTCTGACCCGTCTTCGACGTTGCGAGCCGGGTGGTTCAAGCCTCGAGCGATGCATCAACGATTTGGTAGCTTTATATCACCCCTGCCCGGCCATGTTAGAGGCATTGGCTAGGCTGTTGGCATCCCAGCTACCGCCCGCGCTATCAGCTGCTCTTGTTGGGCAACTTCTGATGCCGGTGGCCAATGCACTCGAGAGGCGTTCAAGTTTGGAGATGGAGTTGACGCAGAACATTAGTTGCTTTGCACATTATCGCATGGCCCAGCTTCTTCAAGAGCAAGGCATGATCTCAGGCGTGGCCATTCAAATGCCACTGCAATTTCTACCTTGCTCCGAGCCCAGTACCAAGAGCAAAGGACCCCACCAAAGTGAAACCGAAGCAACTGATAATTTGGCGGAGTCACCCTCACCCTTGGACGAGTCCGAGGCCAGCAAAACGCCGTCGGGTTTGAAAGACGATGATGGTGTTCAGTTCTTGGCCACGGCTTCTGACGAGGAGGACGGTGTCTCGGGCTTGGCACTCTCCAGTCAAACTGTCAACGGTCACATGACACCGGCCATTCAGCTGGATCAGATCTTGGATCAGATGAAGCGCGACCTTGGGCTGTACAATGAAGAAGGCCTTTCCCAGCAACTTCTTCACAAAGCCACCATTTGTATGCTTTCCGCTTGCGTCCTCTCTTGCACCATTGCACCCCCCACACGCCACCCCTTGATCATTGATTGATTCGTGCTGCAGCACTCACGCAACATGCCACGCTCATCTGCATGGCCATCTTCCCCGATCAGTGGTTGCCACAGATATGTACGGCAGTGACACACATTTTCTGATGGAGCTCATTCAGAATGCAGCCGACTGCACCTACACCGGCGTGACGCCCTGCTTGTCCATCATTGTCAAGCGTGACTGCGTTGCTGTCGAGTACAACGAGGTAAGCATACTTCCTGCCTGTGCTTCCGGCTTAAGATGCGCCTGTGTGAGGAGTGAGACCTGCCGATCCTCAAACTTCAAGCCGAAATAGACTTCGCGCATGCCTTATTCCCTCATGGTCATATTGTTTAGGATGGATTTGGTCGCGAGGACGTGATGGCCATTTGCTCAATTTGTAGCTCCACAAAAGCTGGCGGCAAACAAGGCTTCATCGGTACGTTTTCTCTTCTCAAATATCCACTTGTCCTCTGGCTATTTGCTTTGCCAGCTTGGGCATTCATCCAAAGAAAAAAAAAGAAGATCTAACGAACACAATCAATATCACACCTGGGGAAACAGGACAAAAGGGCATTGGTTTCAAATCGGTCTTCAAGGTCGCCACGCAACCCGAGGTCCACAGCCGTGGCTATCACTTCAGATTCAACGCTGAGAACCCGAAGCTTGGTTATCTAGTGCCCGAGCGCATCGCCAAGCCGCCAGACTTTAGTGAGGAGCGAGGAACTCGCATCGTGCTACCCCGCTCTGCCGTACGCAACAGTGGCACATCCTTCGCTTCCATCGATCTTCAGGACATTTCGCAAAAGCTGTTAACCGCATTTCAACCGGACATGCTCTTGTTTTTACCCAAGCTGCGCACAGTCAACATCGTTGACGGTGACTGCGCGTTCGACAGCAAGCCAGACACGCGCAGCGTACATGTTGAATTGCATGGCTCGCAATGGCGCGAGCTACGGACAACCCTGTACAGACCTGCTAACGATACCGTGTCCGAGACACGATCCGAGTTTTGGCTCATGCATACCGTCAAGCGAGAGGCTGTGAATTTACGCCAACACGCAGCCGAGGCCGAGCTCACGGTGGCACTTCCCGTCGTCTTGGATGAAGCCTTGCTGGGCCACGAAGCCTCGGATATGCCTGGTTATCAGCGCGTGTTTGCTTTTCTCCCTATGAAGGAGTTTAACCTGCGTTTTGCTGTACATGCAGACTGGCACGTGCCGGCTTCGCGCGAGGACATTGACAGTACCTCGCCTTGGTATGTATAGCACGGCCACAAAGTTATGGAATGGACACAGAGTCCTTAGCTTTTGCACGCTGCACACACAGTCATTCACGGGTCATTCACGCTATGTGTGTGTGTGTGTGTGTTTGTGTGTGTGTTAGGAATAAATTTTTAATCCGATTGGTGGGCGTGGCATTTGAGGAGCTGGTGACAATTGCCCTTGCCTGCTATCAGCAGCAGTACTTTGCTAAAGAAAAAACAGGCGAGCAAGAGCTGAGACTGCAATGCCTCGACCCAGTTGCCGGACGGTTGCTGTGCCAGCGCTTGATCAATGCGGTGCCTGTGCAGTCTGAGCTTGTCCCACCCTTTGAAGGCGTGGCGGCCGACATCTCAGCCCGATTGAGGCAAGTACGCTTTTTGCCCACGACAAGCAAGTCTTTTTGCAGCCCTGCACAAGCGGTGGATGCGTCTATGCTGTGGGAGCATCTGAGTAAGGCCGAACAACGGGTCTTGGGCAAGGCAATTGAATTGACGGAGGGCAGTTATAGCTTTTTGCATGAAAGTGTGCATTTGGCACCAAAAATTCGCCAGCAACTGCAAATTCAGACGCTGGATGATATCTGGCTGCAGCTTCTGCCGTGGATCATTCAGGTGCGCAGGCTTTTGTCCAACCGTGCCTCGTAGCGACTTGATGCTGCTTTCGCATAGCTTGGCATGTGGTTGCTTGTGTGCCTGTTGCTGGCAATCATGTGATTGACTCATGGCATACGTGTGGGCGAACACGCGTGCTTGTACATATCGTCTTGGGACGGTCTCATAGGTCATGGGCACTGATTCGAAAACCGATCAGTTTCAAGCTGGGCTGCGTGTGTTGGCGCTTGCTTTGACTCGCATCGAGGAGGCGCTCAAGTACCAAACTACGGCGATGCGCGTGGCTGCCATCCACCAGCTCAAATCACGTACGTCATTCCTCTTGTACGTTTTGCGCAGAGGTATGACCTAAACTTTCCGCCTTGCATATGGTATTGTAGTGGCGTTCCTGCCTTTGTGTAGCGGCCAGTTTGTTTCACCCAGCAGTGAAGATGTCTTCATGGTGGACGCACTCGCGATGACAAACATGGGTATCGCACAGACATCTCTGGAATTGTTCAAGGTACGCCCTTAGCCTGCAGACGCCCGAACGTACAGATTGCAATTGGTTTGAATGTTGATTGACCGCGCGGCATTCATCTCTTGTGTTTTTCAAAAGCATGCACCGATTGTGCACCTGGACTTTGTTGCTGAGTTGGACAAGCGTCGTGGCGCCATGCAACTCTTGCGTCGCTGCGATGTAACGAGGTAGACAACGTGCTGCAGTGGAATCCTTTTCTCCCTTCTCTTGCTCTTTTCTTGTGTGTGTGTGTGTGTGTGTGTGTGTGTGTGTGTGTGTGTGTGTGTGTGTCGGAGACGTAAATGTAGGAGACGTTGCACACATCGGCCAGTGGCGCTGGAATGAGCCCATGTTCTGTTTCATGTTGTGATCGACTCTTCTCTCTTGAATCGTCTCCATGTACTCATGTCGGCGCACAACTCGACCAATCCTGCAGGATCTTGGGCCACTCTTCCGAGCGCCATTTTGTGTTGGAGGTCCTGCCGCGCCTTTTGTGTGCCGCCCAATCGGCAAACCAAATTGTTGATACAACCATGCTGGTAGCGCAGCTGGGGTCACGGTTGAAGATCCGACCAGTCGAGTTTGTAGCTCAGCTTGTCAAACAATCAGCTGGCTCACAAAGTATGCTGCCATTTAGTACACCGCGTGTGGTTATTGTGTGGAAAGGCACGCCTTCAACAAGCGAGTTATCTGTGTGCTGACAGCCACTGGTGGACTTTGTTCTTGCTGCTTTGTGTCTAGCTGCCTGGAGCATTGTGGGGGAGAGCAACGTGATAATTAAGATTGATGCCTGCTACCGTGCTTCACGGAGTGGCGCAGGCAACTTCAAAGGCATCATGTTGCGCGAAGTCGGTACGTTTCAGGCTCTGGATGCCTTGAGGTTTGCTTCTTGAATCAGCGCGGTTTTCATCTCGAGCCATCGAATTTGGACGTAGATAGAGCAGCTTCCCACATCAAGAACCTTCTTCCAACGTCGTGGCAAAAAGACATTGTTGTCTCCTCGCCTCGCTATTATGCTGGGCCTGCGTCAGGCCGAGTCGAACGCGTGGCGTATGTGCAGGAGCTTCTGGAGTGTATGGGCTGTTTTCCTTGCTTACCTTTTCAAGCGTGCCGGGTGTCAGCGTCCGTTGCCCAACTGCAAGAGCAGGGCAACGTGGCTTCAACAGCGGATACCACGGTCTCGGACACACAACCTGCTCTATGGCCATCACCCGACGAACAGATTGAGCTGACATACTACACTTCGCCCTTGCTGGAGCAACTGGTAGACATGTGCTCACCCTCAGATGGAACTGTGGAGGAAATGTAAGTTGCCGGAAAAATACATGAGGTCGAGAAGTTGAATGCCTGTGAAACTGTCGGCTCTGTAGCTGATACGCCCATCACTGCTCGATTCCGATCTTTGGCTTGCGATTTGTAGAGCACAACTCCACACCAGAAACCTCAAATGCCTGCTAGATGTCTTTCAGCGAAAACCTGAGCTCTTGTGTTATCGGAGTGTTCAAAACGGCAAAACTTGGCAAGGATTTAACTTGGCGCTTCGCAAGTACGGCCTTAAAGTGCACTATCGTGTGAATGTGGTGAATGCTTGCTTGGCCCATGCTTTATATGGTAGCTTCAGCGCTCATGTCGTTTGTGCCTTGCGCATATGCCAACTACCAAGGGTGCTACAAAGGCTTTGGCTGAACGGTTCTGGCCCAGCACCATGTCGCCAACTGGGCACCCTCTACGAGCATGAGAAGGCCGAGCAGCTGGGTGAGTGCTCAATAGGAAAATAGTAGCAGTGGACACCAATGTGCTGTTTCACACACTCATTATGCCGCGACTGGTGCCACGACTATTATTCTCAGGAGGGTTGTTGCCGTCTCATCCACTACTGTCGGACAAGTTGTTACAAAAAGCTTCTTTCAAGACGATTGATCTGGGTTTGCAAACCATTAGCCGCAGGGGTTTGGAAGCCGAGTTGCAGCAACGCGAGCGACAGCGCAGCGACGCCGAAGAGGCAGGCGAGCCCCACCCATCTGTGCATATGAGCATGAAGCAAGCCCAAGCGTGGGCGAATTGTTTGGCCCAAAATTTTGAGCAAGGTTCCGCGACACTGATGGACCTGCCGTGCCTTTTCATGCCAACCACAAAAGCACCGTCATCAGAGGGAAATGGACGCGGGACAAATCTGGCAGAGGTTCAGCAAGACGTCAGACTTGAGGGCGAGCTTGTTTCTTTGCGGCGCCTTCGAGTGAGCAATTACACTGCCACCTCAGAGCCTGATGAGTCCATTGAGGGTTACGCTGGGGCCTTTTACAATTTGGTGATGGCATGCCGACCTTATCGGACTGCCCAGTCACGGTCAGTGTATGCACTTGCAGAGTCAAGGGTTGGCCGGGTATCCAAGAAAAGGTTGCATGATCCCTTTGCTCTCACCCCTTTGCTGTTCTTTATTCACCTCACATGACTCATAAACTGCTGGCTTACCATAGGCTCTACAACCATACGGTCTGCAATTGTTGGTTGATGGATGTCTTGCGCGCACCATGTTTGAACGATGTGCGATGTCTCTCCATCCTGGTTTCAAGGGCTCGGTTTTGCGCAGGGGGGTTTTTTTTTCATCAGCACTCAACTCGACTTTCATGTTCCTGCTGGTCTATGATTAGATTTTGGAATTCTGGCTTGCTGTTGTGGCTCATCCGGAAAGTGACCGCCAGGACCACCTGGGACGTGTACATCTGACCCTGCGCTTGTTGCAAGCCTCGCTCTATGAGCTCGCTCGACCAAACCTGTTGAGTGCAAACTTTCTTCGTGACATTCCCACCAAATACCAGCCGTTACCCGCTCTCATGCCAGTGCGCAACGATGCGGCGGCAATGGTTGAGTACGGGCGCGAGGTGGTCAAATGCTTTCTCCGACAAGAAGCCTGCTTGCCTGTTGTACAGGGAGGCATCTTTGTGTGGCGTACACTAGATGAGACTTGCGTTTATCTTCAGAGCAACCAACGCGCCGACCTTCAGCGTGCAGTTAGCTTTCCAGAGCTGCGCGTGCTCACGAGCTTTCCATCTCTCTGCGCCGATTACGAACCGCTTGTCGCGCTGGAGTGTTCCTACTGGCAACCAGCCAATGTGATCGGCTTGTTTCGGCTTCTCGGTGTGGATGAACTCAAGTATGACAAGCACTTGAAAGCAGACGGTATGTTTTGGTAGTGAAGAAAACATGCCACGGGCTCTAGAAGCTCCCCATCTTTTGAGAGGCAGGGACAGGAAGCAAGTGCGTTTCCATACCAGTCACGGTTATTCGAACCCACTTTGCCGCCACAGGCATCAAGGCCAAGCTTCAATTGGCAGCATTGGGTCAAAACCTGCGCTTTGTCACTCCACAGCAAGGTGCTGCTGTTTCGGCTGCCATTGCCTTGATTCAGTCTTGGGTGAATGAGAACTGTCGCGACGAGCAGGCGCACAAGGTGTCCGAGTTTGCAAAACAAACTCTGCTTGTTCTTTGTCACCGTGTCATGTCCAGTCCGATTGTAGTACGTGGCAGCAAGGAGCTCAAGAGCTCTACAGTTGACAGGTACGACTTGCGTGTTAGAGGGGTATGCAGCACGGATGAGTATTGGTGCTGCACTTGAACTTGCTTAGATCCCAAACGAGTTCTTGCATGTCGACGCTCAAAGTGTGTGGAACGTTATGGTGACTACTGGTAGTGCTGAGCTGGCAATCGCGCTCGACTACAAGCGCCAAGAGGGCTTGACTGCCATGTATTTGGCCTCCAGATTGCCCTTGAGCGTCAATGCCGTGCTCAGCACCATGCTGCAGTTTGCAGATGGTTTTCCGGTTTGTGTGTGCATGGCATTGTGTTTGTCTAGCTCAGGGCTCTGAGAATCGGAAGTCAGGTGATGCCCAGACTCATTGCCGCGGGCCAATAGCTTCAAGCGTCTCTCGTCAGCCAACTACAAGGGTACCTCAAGTTGCACTTGCAGCCGGTACTGCGTGCAATTTTGCACGAGGAACAATCCTTACAGCAAGCTCTTCAAAGAGTGCCTCATGTAGAGTTCAGCAATAGCTGGATTCATGAAGTACGTGCGTCGCAATGGGCAGCCATGCCCGTTTTCTCGATTTACCCCACTTTTGCGAGAAACAATCATCCACTGACAGGAATGGTGTATGTGTAAATGTGTACATATCATGTTTGTTGTTACCTGCTCTTGTTTAGGCACAGAGTACCCCAGCAGCTCCAGGTATGCAAGGTTGACAATTTGTAATTTACATGTTGGTCTGTAACATTTTTCTCATCATTATTTGTTCGAACTACGGCAGAAACAGCGAGCGAGCCCGAGCTCGTGCACCCCATTGCAGCAGTACTGCCAGTTAAGCTGGATAGCGCAAGCTCAGCAGAGCGCAAGGTGGCACTCCAACGCCAGCATCGTGCCTATCAGCAGCGCAAGCAGCAGAGCGCGTATGTAGCACACTGACACACATATACCTTATTGATTTGTTGACTTGCCAGCTGCAGCGCCCTTCTATCCTTTGCTGTTTCGTCGCTTGAACGGCCTCTTTGTTGTGCAAAAGGCACCTCACATCCTTCAAACTGGGGCGCAACTATGTGGCCACAATAGTCAATTCATGCAAGAGCTCATAGTCACCGGAAAGATAACTTTGGGTGATGAAGTTCCAAACGTGGCATCAGGTCCGTCCTTTGAGGGAAATTTCCTTTGGTACGCTTGCTCCTAGTCTTTGCGCTCATGCTGTTTTTCGTTTCGTTAATCCACTGCATAGGGAGTGCTATGCATGACACTCACGGCAAGCAAGAGCCAACTTTGTTTTTACCTAGTACTGTCTCGTCGGATGCCACCTTCAAGGGTGACAAGGGAGGCGCCGTCGCGGATGGCAGTGCTTTCAAGGAAAGAGCCACCGTGGAGCTTCAGACCGAGACTGCGGACATGCAGCCTAGCGAGGAGCAGCCTGAGGAGACGCAGACTGACGGGGAGACGCAGTCTGATGAGGAAGAGGATCGGCCCGAGGAGGAGCAGGCCGAGAAGAAGCAGACGGACGAGGAGATGCAGACCGATGAAGAGATGGCCAGAGAGGAGCAAGCCGAGAGCCAGAAGAAAAAGAAGAAAAAGAAGACGGCAAAGAAGAAGCGCAAGGGCAAGAAGAACAAGGACGAGAATAGTGGCAAGCCGGCGCACGAGGATGAGGCCGCACACAGCGAGGCCATCGAGCCGCAAGAGCTCGCGAAAGAAGCTGCAGATGAGTGGGCTGACAGCGTGCTTGAGGGGACGTCTGCTGAGGTGAGTCAGTCTTGATCCTGATCACCTATCTCGATCATGTAGCTTGTGTCAAAATTTTCCGGTTATCAAACTCACAACGGGCTCACCGTCTTCAGCGACCAATCTTGGAGGCCCCAGTATTGCCAGAAGATGGCGGTCAGAATGATTTTGGATGGGCAGACTCCAGCTTTTCCCTTGCCTCGGTAGGTTTGCTTCACTTAGTTTGGATATGGTTTGAAAGCATATGAGGCTGCACTCGAGTTTCACATTGCTTTCGTGGGTGAAAGGATCATAAGAGCAAGCGAGCAGGTCGAGATGCAGAGCAGGCGGCTTTCCAGTGGTTTCGAGATTCTTGGGTCCCCAAGCACATGCCCGGCAGCAGCTTGACCTGGTACAATGAAGAGCAGGAATCCTTCAAGCCGTATGACATTTGCATTCAGTCGAGTACGTGGGCCATGAATTCTGCTACCTTTGGTCGTTTGGCAAAGGGTGCTCCACCAGTGAGTAAATGACACTGACGTGACCACCCATGGCGGGCGGCTCAATTCCTACGTTTCCCTAGCCGGCTCTCAGATGGTTTTTGTCGAGGTCAAGACGCGCAAGCAGGGCAGCAACGTATTTCGCATCTCTAGCAATGGTTTGTTTTGCTCGATGACTCGTGTCCAGCGCAGCGGGAGGAGTCATGGCTTGACTCACGATACTCGGCGTCACAACGTGTACAGAGGTGGCGTATGCAGCATATTGTGAGAAGCACCATCATCAAGGCATGCGCTATGTGGTGGCCTTTTTATCCCGAACTCCATCCCATTACGACATATGGCTGTACGACGAACGCACTGTGTTGGACAGCTTGTGTTTCTTTGCCGGCCGTGGCAAGGAAGGGGTTGCCCTCACCGATGCAGCCGATGCAGCCGATGCAGCCGATGCAGCCGATGCAGCCGATGCAGCCGACGCAGCCGATGCAGCCGATGCAGCCGAGACTAATGACAATGTCGTTCTTGATGTTGATGGCGTTGCTACTTCCAATGCGACACCCACGGCCTGAGCGAGGGCCGTTACTTGGTTGGCGAATTCGACGGACTTCCTTCCGAGTGATTTCTTTTGATGTTGCTGGTATCGCTATAGTCGGGATTGCAGATGTTTTCGCCGTTGATGTACGAAAACAGTTCGTTGTCATAGAATGGGCTGCTCAACTTATTCAGAGTTGACGTACAGCAAGTGCTTGTCCATGAAAAAAAAAAGCAACAACGCAACTTCAAATTGAAGGAATTTTGAAATTTTAAAATTTTAATTTTGCTTGGGCGTCAAGTGTGTTGTGTTTGTCAAACAACGAACCTCGGACACACGGACACGGACTTGGGCCACGGGCACGAGTATACGGGCACGGACACGGACACGGACACGGACACGGACACGGACACGGACACGGACACGGACACGGACACGGACACGGACACGGACACGGACACGGACACGGACACGGACACGGACACGGACAACGACTTGGGAGTGGGGTGTCTTTGTGGTGTATGGGCAATGGCATAGCAGCAAGTATGGTGTGGTACGTTGTCGAGTAGCAGGCGACATTCGCTGGTAGATGTGAGGCATGTCGCGCGACCTGCCCTGGCGCCAGGCGTGCCCAGACCTGGTCAAGGAGCGACTCGAGGAGGCCAAAACCACGCGCTTTCTCTATCTGGGACGACAGGGCCCAACCTGCTTTGTGGTATGTACTCCTGGGATCCTGCAGCCAGCTGCGCCCCCGCTGCACCTCACGCCTTTGCCCGCCCCACTCTAGCTCAAGGCACCGGACAGCCCCAATAAGCTGCGCGTGCGGTTTGGTGGCATTACGAGCTGTGACTGTCCTGAAGGTCGGCGTGGCCAAGAACTATGCCTTCATGCACTTTGGATCCTTCTCAAGGCAAGGCTCTGCCCGGTCACGCGACGCCACAAATTCGATTCGCAAGGGCAGCCCATCGCATGTGTCTCACGACATCTTCGGTCCTTCATCATTTCGCCAGGTCGTCAAGCTGGGTGAGCGCAATCCTTTGATGTGGCAACGCGCTCTGGTGGATCGTGAAGTTCAACAGCTCCTGCGGTGCGGATCTCGATCCTTGCTACCCCTCGTGGCCTCGTCTCCTCGGTTCTGAGTTTCTCACTGTGAGTTGGACTTTACACAGCCTACTGGATCTGCAGACCAATCAAGCTGGAGCGCGCAACTCAATGCAAGGCGCTGAAGGCCACTCGAGCTATGGAAACGAGCATGGCGACGCCACTGGCAACGTTAAGACTATCCAGCAGCGCCCTGTTGAGGAAGGGGATGTGTGCCCCATTTGCCAATGTGATCTTCTTGATGATGATTTGCCCTACATTTACTGCCACCAAGGTGTGTGTATGTGTATGTGCACGAGTGAGTGAAGGGCTTGTTGAAGGCGAGCTGCAGCGCCAGCGATGCTCACAGGCACCCGTTTAGGTTGTGGCGGCAATGTACACGGCCAGTGCATGATTGAGTATGCCAAACACGCTGCGTCACAGGGCCAACAGGTTAGCAATAGGCACATGCGTACGTCCGAGGCGTGGCTATCCTGTCTTGAATACAGACTCACACGCGCTGGAACTTGGCATTTGCCCGGAATTTGGGCGTCGATCCCGTGTTTGGGGGTTGCTTTGTTCAGGTGGCATCCTGCCCTTTGTGTCGGACCGACTTTGGTACACTGGATGAAATTCGACACCGCGTGTCAGATGGTCAGGGCCGCCGCGATGTGCGGGCACAGCGCCAGCAGCTCCATCGCGGCACTACCTGCCAAGGGTGTGCTGTGGCGCCTATTCAGGGGACCTGTTACCGCTGCGTTCAATGCAAGCGCTACCACCTTTGTGCTAGCTGTTTTGAACGCGGTTTGCATCACGAACACAATTTTACAGCGCGCGAACAACCTGCAGGGCCGGCACGCTTGGTGTCTCGGGCAGCTCTACCGTCTGCCCTTATCGAGCGCTTGCAACAACGCGAGCTGTCCGACGACGACTATCACATGCTCCTGTTATTGGACCAAGCTGCACCCGTCAGCCAGCTACCCACGGTGGCACAGCTCGAGCAAGCATGCCCTGAACATGCTTGCAGCTCGCAAATGTTTCTCAATCACCAGCAGCCACTGTCCTGTGGCATTTGCGCACGGCCGCTGCAGCTTCGCCAGCCATGTCGGGAGTTGACTTGCCACCATCGCTTTCACAAGGCGTGCATCGACCCCTATGTCACGATGCAGCGGAATGCTTGTCCCGTCGATGGTTTGACGGCAGTGGCCATGGATATGCTTGACGCTAGCCGCGTGGCTTCAGAACGACGTTCGTCCACTCGTCTGCGGCGGCGCTCCACAAACCGAGCGGCACAAAATCGCCGTGCCTCACAACAGACCATGGTTCCAAACAGCCGCCATGCGCCTTCCAGTGAAACTGGACTGGGCGTACTGCAGATTCATGGCGCGCATGCAGGGCGTGGAGTCGAGTCCGCAGAAATGACGCTTGGGCAGTCACGGCAGCAGAGCAGGGATCAGCCGCGGGAATTACATTTGCCGAGCAGTGAGCCACGGCGCCGAGTGCCACTTCAGCCAGCACGAGGACGGGTTTTACGTGTCACACACGCCGCTGATCCACAGCTCCCCACAGTGCTAGGACACGGTCACCGTGAGGCACGAACACCCGGTCACGCAAGGCCAGCGCCCGGACCTGCGGCGTCGCGTCAAGCCCATCGGGCTCAACAGACAGCCTCCCAACGCGCCACGGCTCACCCCGAGCCTTCGACGGCTTCATCAGCTCCTAGGCGTGGTATGAACCTGCTTCCACGTATCACAGGCGCGCCGTTGTCGTCAGCCCTGGGAGCTGCTTCCAACGCTCCGCGCCCCCGAGCCAACAAGGAGACGGGATCGCGTGCGCCCCATGCATCTTCTCTGGCACGCGGATTACGCGGACCAAATCAGCGTGCCTCTCAATCTCGACACGGGACCTCGTCCATGCTACCATCCTTGGTGGGCGAACGTGTGGTTGGTTCCGTTGCCTCATCCTTGACCTGATTCATTTCTATTCTAGCCGCAAGCACACCAACACGCTGAAGGGCATGTGGAGGGTCTTGTATCGACTCGTTGAGGGATATATGATTTGGTTCAGTTGTCACCGAGTGACGTGGGGTAATTGGACGGTGTCTTGAACAGTTTTGCTTGACACAATGCTTTCTTTTTGCCAGGAAACAATGGGGAGAGGGGCAGCGCAAAATCGATTCTAAATTTTCAAATTGCAGGCAGGATAACAATCCATTACAAGTCAGTCAAAACAAAAGGACGCGGTGCAAATACTGGGCAGACTCCTGCTGTTGAAGCTTCACACATAGGTTTCGGAATAGACCGGGCCACCTTGCTGGTGGCCGGTTGCCAGGGAGGCATCAGAGTAACGCATGCGGCCTGGCAAGACCGTCGGCGGGGCCATGTTTGTAGGAATGGGAGCATCAAGGTCTTCATCCAGAGGGTAGTAACTTTGCCCGTGTGTTGGGACTGTCAGCGATGGGCCATCATAAGACGACTGTGTGTAAGCGTCAACGTCACGGACATCCTGTGTGGAGGGCACAGGCGTGACTTGATTACGCTGCCAGGGCTGGGCTTCTACATCTGGCTTCCATGCGATAGTGTTGCGACGCCGACGGAGCTCAAGTTGATTGGCAATGTATTGCGATTTTGCTTGCAACTCGGCTAGTTCTCGTGCATCCTACAGCCCACCACAGACAACATTAGACGTGGCATCTCAGCCAGCCTTTGCAGCACGGCATATCGTCAGACCCGCCACGAAATACAGACCCGACGCGCAAGGCAATATGCCACAGGGAACCAAACGACGAAAACGATCACGAATGTAAAGATAACGGTGTACTCTTCTACCCAGCCTATGAAACAGCGATGATGATGAATCCTCGAATGCACGCGCGTGCCGTGAGTAACAAAATGGTCCCGACACGTACGCTGAAAGTCAGCCAGTGAAATGCTCTCTACCAAGTTGGTGAAGGAATCTCCTGAATCATCGCTGCTGTCGACACATTGTCCTTCATCAGAGCATGTCCCTTGGTCACAGGGGGAACCGGGATAGCGGCGTAAGGCCTCGACCGAGAAATCAGCACCACCATCTGTGAATGGGGCTTGGTTGAGCACCTATCAAACCATAGGCGGGAAGCAAAAGCAAAGAGCCCCCAATTCCCGGGCATGCAAAGGAGCAAGCGCGTTGGAAATTCAAAACAGACGTGCAAGATGGAAATATCAAGCGTTCAAAGACCAGGAAAGAGTCGTAAAAAGGGGTGCTTCTTGCGGCGAAACAGGTGAGGACAGCGCACGCACCACAGATGCATCTTGACAGGTGGCGAGAAAAGGCCGTCGTGGTTCAACAACTGTCGTACTCTCATCCCAGCCCATTGAACCCTGCGCGCAACGGGTGCAACGAGGAAACAAAATAAATAAATAAATAAATAAATAGACGTAGGCGAGCGAGCGAGCAAGAGAAAAAGAAAAAGAAAAAGAGAAAAGTCAGAGCACAAACCAACCTCAGGAAAGCACTTGGAGGCTGTCGTTCCAGTTCCGGAATGGGTGCGCTCAGCGTACACCTGTATTGGCAGTCAGGGCCATCATTGGACAAATATAAGAGCCGCATGAACGCATGCGCCGGAGGCTTGGGCATGGTAATTCCAGCTTACTGTGCCTGCAGGACACCAAGGGTCGGCAGTCGGGTCGTTCTACATGGCGAGGCAAGGGAGACGCATGCAAACATGCAACTGTTAGTTGAGAGAGAGGGAGGTGATCAAATCATAATTATCTTGCTCGCTTTGAGCTCATGAGATAGCTGTTGCAAGATATACCTTGCAGCAGAGAACACACTGTGAGGCGGTGGCCGAGCAAACACAAGGCTCTGCCCCAAAAAACTCGCAGAAGGGGCGGCACCGCTCGCTAGGCTCACTGGCAGCCACACAACGCCCCCGATTTACACATTCGGATCCTTCGGATTTCTAGTTTTGTCAAATACCGCGTGAAGCGTGGTCCGTGACCTGCTCGGCGTCTAGTCTATCGGTGACGGGGGGCTGCAGGCACGGGGTCTTTACTTGTGGGGCTTCCGGGCAATCCGGCGAGATGCCATTGCAGTAGCTGTCATTCCGGCAGTATATGTCCAGGTTCAAAGCGTCAAAACACTGTTGGTGGTGGGGCGCAGCACAAGTGGTCAAAGTGGGCGGTTGTTGCAACTCCTCCATGCGCAGCCACCCCAGAGCAGTCAAGAGTTCTCAGGCCATGCATACACACCTTGAAGCTGGAGGCAGCAACTTGACAGCTGTTACAGCAACCATTATTCATGTCGCTGCAAGTGGCGCCGCTCTAGCGTGTTGCCATCAGCACGATACAGATGAGCTTTGCTACATTTGGCGACCAGCCTAGAGTCCTCAAAGATAAAGTCGGCAAAAAAGCAGAACCTTAAGCTTGCAATCAGAAGTGCAGCAAGTCCCTCCAGAATAGCCCTCATCACATTCCTCATCGTCACTGGCATCTAAAATGGCCGGGTTGATGCCATTCACAAAGCAGGAAGCTAATGAGATGGAGAGGGACGAGCTTGAGCACCGAGATTCAGGTTCCGTCTTCTCCTACGTACCGTCAGTTGGTCCATCAGGCTCCAAAACGCGGTTACCGCAAATAGCCCGAGGAAGAGGTTGAAAGCAGTTGCCGCCCTGCTCCCAGCATTGCGTTGGACAGGCACAGGCACCACACTGAGCTTTGCTATTGTCCATCAGACATACGCTTGCAGGTCCACATATGAGGTCGAGAAAGGCGAGCGCAAGAGCGATGAAGAACCTGAGCAGCCAGCAGATTGCCCATGGATTCTCGCGAGCAAGGAGAAAAGTCCACGTTGTTTCGCTGGCTTCCATCGACTGCAGCTGCACGCATGACATAGCTGCCACCATTGCTTGAGACTAGACGAGAAGCAGATGGATGCAAATGCATGAGCCCCGCTTTGAAGTCCAGCGGTGCGTAACAGGAGGGGAAAAAGGGACCAAGCTTAAACAAGCATGAATAGCTGCTGTGCCTTCTAAGCTCAGCATCAGGCTTTGGCTTACTAGGCATGCACTCATTTGTCTCAGGGTCATGACTGCTACCTATGATGTCACAAACAGTGGATGTCAGCCTTCAAGACCCGTGTGGAATCGGTGAGCACTCGTGGCTTCAATGCGGAGAATTGACGTCGATCTGACTCATTCGTACCAAAATTATGGCCGACTTCATGCTGAAAGGTCAGCATCATGGCTGATAACGCAAATGTCATTGATGAGCACGAGTTGAACCGATCAATAGGCTCGCTGGGGAACACCAGGCCTAAACATACTAGCTCGCAGGACCGGCTGACCCCAGTTGAGGCTGCTTGTTAGACCCACATTCAGCCAGCGGTCCGGTTGGCCTGGGTATCAAATGCATGCGATAAGGTGCATGAGGTGCGACAAGATGAGAGGCGAGGCGTCGTGGAAGGACGGCGCGAGTCAACGGGTGCAGCTGCTCGAGGCAGGTAGGCCCAGCCAGCTTCCATTTAAAATTGCAAGAGCAGGAGCACTCACTTTGGTACCCGGCACATATACCTGTGCCACCACTGCTGCCTACAAAAGCGAGGCCTTGGACGCCGTCGTCAAAATCTGTCGAGCCGTGGGGTGCAGCGTCCACATCAAGGTCAGATTGCCTGTGCTGGGTGACATAACGGTTTGTTTGGTGGCGCGGGGCCAATGAGCGCGGGCGGGAGGACCTTGGTGGGTAAACAGGTGGGCCAAGCAGACATCGCTGTGGTCATAAGTGGACACAATTTGCAGTAGAAAAGACACGTCCCACGTCTCAGGCCTAATCCATCGTAGTTGCCACACACATGAGCACGAGTGTGGCAGCACGGGCGAGCCTACACACGGAGCAAAGTTGGGAGACGACATGACGCACTTGTAGAACGGGTCGGTGCTCGGGTCATCAAAAATTACGAGCCCCCCCACAGCCAGTCCAATGTTGGAGTACTCCTTGAATTGCTGGCGGCGCATGCTACTCGTTTGCAGAGGTATGTGTGTGTGTGCGTGTGTGATGCAGGGCCGGTGGTGGTGAGAAGGGCTGATCATGCGTCTTGCAAAACACATCGCGCGCACAGCCCCACAATGACAGACACAACAATCAAGGTTTGACACCAACTTTGCGTCGGCGTAGGCGACAACAGCAATAACATCACTGGCCACTGCGGCCATGTCCTCGCCAGCTTGTGTATAGTAGCGTGAGTCGACGAGCAGCCGCATAATGCACGTGTTTTGCGCGGCACTGAGGCCTGCACGACGACGATGACTGTTTACATCCGAGTGCAGTGGCAGCGTGCTGCCATGGGAGCGACGTGAGGATGAAAATCTTGGCAGATGGGCGTTTTGGGGGTAAAGACCAAGAGCAAGCCAAATGGATGATACCTCTGGTTGTTGTGAGCCAAGAGCTGATCTTGAAGCGTCAAGGCACGCTGCAGAGGGCACTTCATCGCGTGAGGCAATGAGGTAGCTGCACGGGAAAAGCGCACAAGTTGACGAGGCGTATCGGTGCCCCTCTCAGCAGTGATCGGGAGGCGATCAAGATGATGGATGTCCGTGCTTGAAGTGCGGTTCAGCCAATAAAAGCCGTGGCGAAGATGTCCCGTGACCGGGTCAATATCAGCGTAAACATAACTGTCGGGGTGGCCTATCGTACATGTCGCAGGATCGGATGAGAGGAGGGACAGCTGGGACCACGGCTTGGTTAAGGGGCCATGGAGGCAAAAAACAAGAACAACAACACAGCAACTCAGTTTTCATCGAGCAAAGAGGCGTGGGGTAATGCTTCGGTGAAGCTCTTTCAGGCCGGTGCATTGGACAACGGAGCGGGGCCAACCTTGAAAGACGCCATGGAAATGGGTGACGGCGGGCCGGGGATGCTGAATGCGCCTGTGGTTCGCAGTCACGCGCTCAAGAATAAAGTTGGGCGCCAGAATGGCCGAGTGTTCCCGCAAGAGAGCCGTCAGGTTGTGCTCCTGTGCATGACGGCGAGATGGACAAGAGTGGACCAGGTGAAGAAATCATAGGCATGGGTCGGTGGTGATGTGAATTGAGAACGAAGGTGCGATGGGGAGCGAGTCACGCACGGCATGGTTTAGAAACAGCGTCCAACCAGTGGGACCACGAGGCACGACTTGAGCTTGATGGTCAGCCAGCCTCTCAGCCTGGGGTGGGATGTCTGGGCCTCGTGACAACGTGATCGTGTCCGTTGGTGCATGGCTCAAAACCATAGTCAGGAGCAGCGCAAAGACGAGAAACTGTTGAATGGTGCCATGGTGGCGATATACCGGCTGCATCAGCCTACCACACCACATGACAGGCAGATGACCGGCATCCCTTGACCAGCGACGGCTGCCGCGTCCGACGTCGTGAGGCAAGGTGTGCATGCATCCACTTGTGAGAGAGAAAGATCGTTGTCAGGCACAAATGCATGACAAGCAAAGTGCATGCGTGTGTGTGTGTGTGAGAGAGAGAGAGAGATGAATTGGAGAGAGATGATTTGGTTTGAGAGAGAGAGATTAAGAGAGAGCAAAAAAAAAAAAAAGTCAACGATGTCACAAGCGTTTATGTTGTGTGAGGCTGTCGCGCAAAGGCAAACAAAAATGGTGCCTTGAGCTTGAGCCGCATGGTGTTTGAGATGACAAGCACATAAGGAGTATCGATTTGTTCTGAAAGGATGCGAGGGTGCAGGCGCACTATGTGCGGCTTCGCTACTGTCCACTCGAGGTCTTGGCGCGCGCGCGCACACACACACACACACACAACTCAAGCTCTCAGGGACAACCTAAGGCACACAGATGCTTCCGACAACTACCACCTCACACAAGAGCAAGTTTAAAAAAAAAGAAAAAGAAAAAAGCAAAAAGAAGAAAAGCATAACAACAGCACGAGGCTGCAAAAGGCAGAATAGGGTCAGGCTAGATCCAATGAGCGAAAGGGACAAACAGGCCCTTGGCAGTGCATTTGGGCTTGATTAATGGGGAACGATGTCGACGGCTAGACGATGAGCAGAGTCAGGGGCCACGTGTACTGTGACGTGGTGTGGACCAAAGGCTGCCAAGTTTTCCATTTCGATGCGCTCAACAGGGACCTGCATCCACATCTACGAGGACGAGAAGAGAGCAGTCCAGGTGGTGGGGGTGAGCAGACGGACAAGAGAAGTGCTCCGACATGAGCCGGCGCGTCATGGTTGCTCACACGTGCGCAAGGCATACCTGTGTTTCGAGGGCCTGTGAAATGTCTTGAGGTGTAATCTGGAAAGGCTTGCTCTGCGCTTTACGAAAGACCAGGTGCTTGGTTTCCAGATGCTTGACAATCTACAGCAAGAGGGACATCACGGCGAGGATGCACTTGCATGAGTGCTCTTGCTTGCAAAGCCATGACTGGGTGTGTGGTGTGTGCTGTCGAAGGCCTACGCCAAGGCCTACGCCAAGGCCTACGCCAAGGCCCGCGCGACTGGCAGGCTTGCAGCTGGTTTGAGAATGTCTGCAACGCACCTTTTGTTGTGTCAGGTCTGAGCGCTGGGACATGGCCTTTGTGGCGGCTGCCTGGCTCAAAAGAGGAGGCAGAGGCAAGAGTCACAGAGTCAATGCATGGGATAAATGAGGATAGCGCTAGCAATACAAAATTGCAAGCGAGAGGTCGCGCTAGCACGGGCGGTAGAGGTTTGAGATGGGCGCAAGACACAAACCGGGTTGAAGTACTGCTTGAGGTTGGCTGGGGTGGCATAGGCAGCCTTGCCTTGGGGAATGAGGAAGTTACGGCCATAGCCACGGCGCACTTGTACCCGCGCACCAGCTCCACCCAAGCCTGAAACACAGAGGAGTGCACCACACTTCCAGCATCAGCCAGCGCATCCCAAGGTGCATCACCTGCTTCGTTGAGGCGTACGCTACATACCATGGACGCCTTCAATTAGAACAACCTCGAGACGCGGCTCGTTATTGGGCTTGGTCCGGCGATTCGTGCGCGCCTTGGAGGACTTCTGCACAGTGCCAGCCGGGCGATGCATCGGTGAGCCGGCGCACAAGGTCACACGAAGCCTTTCAGTCTGTCAAACCATAGTCCTCACGAAAGGCTTGATTTACCTGGCGCAACGATGCATACAAAGGCGCCGCAGTGACAGCCAGCCCCACGCTAGACATGCTGCTGCTGCTGCTGCTGCTCAACGCGCTCTGGCGCAAGGCCGCGGTGGCCACCCCCAATAGCGCTGCCATCTTCAACTGGAACACACACTCGAGAACGAGAAGAAAGTCCAACACACTCCTCGCGGCCCGCAAACACATGTGTCAAGAACATCTGTTGTAGACAACCGGTGTTCCATCAAAATCTGACAACAGAGGTGTGCATGCGTGCATGGAGGCATGGTTGGGCGGACGTGCTTGCGATGGATGTCTGGCATTGATGCGTGTTGTTCATCCACCCCGCAACCGTTGTCGCCGAATTTGAAGGACGAGGGGCACTTGGCAGTGCAGTGCAGTGCAGTGCAAGCGCTTGCGACCCCCCCACCTTTTTTTTTTTTTTTTTCCTTGTTTGGGCTGCTTTGGAACTCGATTGTAGCCCTTGGTGTCTTTCGCATACAGGTGAGCTTCCTTCGCTGTTCTGTTCACAACAGCATCTGCCAAAGACTTCAATTCTGCACGGCCTCGTGGTATCGGCCTTCCGTGAGCGTCGTCAGTCTCACAGTCGCTTTGCGTCCTTCAGAGAACGTATCGAAACTAGGTCGTGCCCCGCATCTAAAGGGATGGCGCTTGGTCGTGGCCATGCGGTCCGCACCACGGGCATGTGGGTCGGCTATGGTCTCATGGGGTTCGCGGCTGTCATGCTCCTCTTCAACGCCATGTTCCCCAGCCCAACCGAACCGGCTCGTGCCCCGCGCCGCCTTCAAAGCCAGGCGGGCGCCAAGGATGCATCGGGTGAAATCAGATGGCAGTCCACCCGCGACAACGTGCCAGTGGTCGTGACGGCGTGCCCCCTTGATGAAGCTGAGCTGGCACTCACGTTGAGTTCCATTCTGCGAGCCAATCCTGCTGGCGCGGCCCCAGTCATTCACGTCATCTCCAATGACCCAGAAGCCGCGCACACCATCGCTTACCGCGCGCAGCAACAGACCGACGTCGAGGTGACCGTGTTCCCGTCCCCCATCTCCAGCTGGGCAGCTTTCATGGGCGATTTAGTCCATGGCCTCAACTCGTCTGCAGCTGGCAGCGCCGATGCCGTGGCCCTTCTTCCGGCAGGGAGCACCGTCCATCCCGATGGATTCTTCCCTTGGTTGCATGAGACTCGACGATTACTGCAGGCGGATGCCACCCTGGTGGGCGCCAGTCTGGCGTCGTTTGCCCATCGAGCCGGCGATATTGAGCTGCCCTCCATGTATCCTTTTGCACACACGACATGCCAGGCGCGCGGTGGCTTGGTTGCCAGCATATCCCGTTGGCAACAGCTGGCCGCGGCCGCGGCCGTTCGGGCCTCTGGGCAGGTCGGCATGCAGCAGCTCGATCTGGCCGCCCAAAGTTTATGCAGCGTGGAAAATCTGCTGGCGCTGTTCCCTCCGGCTGGCCAAGCTTGCATTCTAGACTCGCATGCCGGGGCCCTCAGCGCCGATGCCGAATCAACGCGACGAACAGGGGCGCGCTTTGCGCTTCCCTGTGCACAATGGGTCAATCGCATCCGCCAACTGCGGGTGAACGATCTCAACGTAGTTGACGAAGGTGAGCGCGTTTGGACGCCGGCTGCCCGCGAGGTATGTGGAGCAGAGATGACACCGCGCGTGCGCCCGTCGGGGCTCGAGTGCTGTCCCGTGGGTGCTACTCGTGACTGCACTGCGCGGCCCAAAACACCCCTGCGCATCATGTTGCATCATGCATGCGAGCTTCCCGCGGGCCTCCTGGTTCACACTCTCAAGCACCTGGCATCTGAGACGGTGGAACGCCAGACGGCAGACTTGGACGTGGTGTTGGTGCGCGGCGACGCCGCCGACTGTACCATTGCGCTACAGAGCCTCGAGCGTTGGCGCTGGGCCCACGGATATATCCGCATTAATCAAACAGATGACCGGCGCATCACGGGCGACCCGGCGGGTAGCCTGGGTGCGCTCTGGCCAGCGGGACCGGACGATGTGGAGTCGAGTCAGATTGATCTCTTTGTGATGTCTGGGCTTGAGGTATCACCCTTGGCAACAAATTGGATTCGCAGTACCCTGCAACGCTACAGCCGCACCCTTCCCGTGGGCGGTGCCACGCTGTTACCCACTCGGCACCAGGTTCGAGTTGAGCAAGCCGAGCTACGCCCCGTCATTAGCGCCATCCCACCGCTGGACGGGGTAGCCCTGTCGTCCAGCTCACGTGCTCAGTTTACGCGCTGGCTGGGGCAATCGCTGAGCCGCTCCACCCTATATGATTATCGCCTCAATCCTGAGGACGGCCTCTCGTTGACGGCTGCCTTTCGGCGATGCGTGGCTCTTTTTTGGCAGCAGCAGCATCAGTTTGCAGTGCAACCGAGTGGTGCGCTACTGGCGCGACGCTACACGGACGAGCAACAGGTGGCGGCGCCCCTGGCTAGTGCAGCGCACACGGTGGAGCTTCCGGACGTCCCTTCTGCAGTGGATGCCAACGGCGATCCGATTGCACTGTGTCTGCACGGGCCCTGCCCCTCTCATGCCACTTGTCAAGACACTTTGAACGGGGCCATGTGTGTGTGCCCCGTCAACGCCGCCGACTACGAGACATGTGTGCGGCAGCTCGAGTCCCCGTCAGGCTCGGATCGCCCCGTCCTCTTGACGGACGAGCAGGCCATGCACAATCTGCTGCAGCACGTGAGCGAGAACAACGCCGTGACCGTCATGACGGTGACCAGCGGCTTTGTGGACTTTGCCACCAATTTGCTAATGAGCATGACGCGGGTCGGCGTGAACAACTTTATCATCATAGCTGAAGACTACACCTCCTATCAGCGCCTCAACGCACGATATCCCCACCGGGTTGTTCTGCCTAATTTGCGTACCATGATGCAGGGCATGAGCGGCAGGAGCGGCGCCGATGTGGCCGATCGCACAGGCTTTAGCTATGCCAGCAAGCAGTACAATGAAATTGTGGGCCGGCGTCCGCGCTATCTTCTCGGCATTTTGCGCATGGGGTTTGACGTATTGTACACGGATACAGACACGGTGTGGCTCGAGAATCCATATCATCAGTTCCAGGCGGGATATGACATGCAAATTTCCAGCGATAAAGAGGGTCAGTACTTGGTTGGGTGCGCATGTTCGAGGGTGGCTGGCTGACTGGCCCATGTGCCCTGACTGCCTCTCGTCTTGCTCATGGCAATGGCTGATTGATTGTAGATGAGACCTTTGATCCTTGGCATATGTTGTGCACCGGCTTTATGTTCCTCCGCAGCAAGCGGGTGAGCAGAGTGGGCCGAGTGATGCGGCTTTCTTTCTTTCTTTCTTTCTTTTGTTTTTTATTTAATTTTGTTTTGGTGGGGATGGGGTTAGGGTGGGGACAGGCTCGGGTGAGCCTGGGCGCTCACATTCATCACTTTTGCGCTCACATGTGTATCTTCGATCGGGTTTGCAGCCGGTGATGGCTTTTCTAGACGAGTGGCGGCGCGCTCTGGAGGCCGCCCAAGGCGTGACGGTGAACCAGTATGTCTTTAACGACATTTTCAATCGCAAGTGAGTACTGCGCTGCTCACGCGGCATGACCATGCGGGAGCAAGTGTTGATCGACGGCCCATGCATGTTTGAGCAGATACCGGGAGCAAATCCCAACTCGCCCGCTGCCTGACCGCAAGTTTCCGAGCGGCGCACTCTACTTTGACAAGTACTGGCGTAGTGCTCAGCCGGAGCAACCCACGGGTATGTAGGACGAACGTGGCTACCGGTGTGCCATGGCTGATTGCGCTCATCATCTTGGCTGTCTGTCCTGTCTGTCCTGGCTGGGCGGGATTATCGTGTCGTCTTGCAGTTGTGCACAACAACTTTATCGTTGGTGCTGATGCAAAGCGGCAACGCTTTCAAAAGCTGGGCTTGTGGTATGTGGGGCAGAGCAAGAATGTCAATGGCGTCTAATCACCTGTGGCAGCAGTCACAAACTTGGGTGATGCAAGCGTTGTGGCCCTGTTATATTTCCGCGCTCTTTACTAGTCCATAGTGACGAAACCTGATACCTCGTTGTTGGTGGTTTTTGCTGTTGTTTGAGGTTGCATGAGCTATGAGCTGCAGCGCCAAGCGCTCCCTTGCTAGCCCTGCCGGTCGTGTCGTCGTGGTTGTGGTCGTGAGTTCATTATTGCCCACAATTTGCTCATGCCATACATCAATCACTCCTGCGACGCTGCAAACAAAACGCCCCACAAAATGTACATGGGTGAGGATGCAGCTTACACAGGATGACGCACCCATGGGTCCTTGTCATTTTTTCCAAAAGCAAAACCTTACAATGATGTCACTTTTAATCAAAAGAGGAATAAAACAAAAGAGACAAGCGTGCAGTAGCTTTTAGGTGCACGAGGCTGGGCGGCTTTGGCAGGTTGATCTGACGGCGGCATTGGTATTGGGTCTTGGCACACGAACACCACAATGCAAGCTGTGCCGCCGAAGCAAGGTGCAAGGGCTACCTCATGGTGCTTGGTATAAAAAGTTGCAAGGTTGCTGCGGGCGCGCAGCGGGATGCGAATTGCGAAACACTTCTTCATGACGAAACTGCCTGGACCAGAGGCGAATGCATCGGCTTGACGATGCTCTTCAGATGTGGTTCCTCCTCATCCCTGCATCCTGGTCTCTGTGGTGTGGCGATTCACTCTTGTCCCCAAGCGATAACAACGACAAAAACGTAAACGAGTGATGCGTCACTCTTGTTTCCGATGAGAAGTTGAGAGAGCGAGAGCTTGAGAGAGTTTGAGAGAGTTTGGGAGAGTTTGAGAGAGTTTGAGAGAGTTTGAAAGAGAGACTTTGAGAGAGTTTAAGAGAGTTTGAGAGAGGTCGAGGGGTCGAGAGGCATCGTCATCGTTGCAGTCCTGTTGCCGCAATAGCCAAAGCAGTCCACAAGCTGCTGCTCGGAGAGGGAGAGAGCCAGAGCCAGGGGACAGAGAGACAAAGAGAGCTTGAGGTAGAAGAGACAGAGGCAAAAACACTGAAAGAGCAAAACTTGCCTTTTCTTTAGAGGAAAATTATTGACATGTGAGACGATTCATCCAGAGAGACAAAGAAACGAGAAGTGAATGTGCGTGAACGAGTGACCAGCTGTCAACGGGACGCTCGGGCTCGTTGTGGTATCACGAGCCATTTTGTTCACCACGCCCCCCCCCCCCCCCTTTTAGCGCACCCCCGCTCACGACGCAGTTCTTTTGCCTGTCAGGTTTGTATCTGTACCCTTGGCTGCCTTCTCATCGATTGCCAAGGCACCATTCCATTTAGCACGCCCGGTCAGAACAATCAAGTGTTTGACGTGCATCTTGGATGACACTCTCATCATCGCGACGATGCTATCATCACAGAGCTCATTGGGCACAACTCTTGCCTGGACTCTCATTGACCCTGCTTTCCGGCCCTGATCAAAACACGTTGTATATCAGGTGTGGGATTACTCGTATCAAGCCCACGTTGCAGCCCAACTTAACGGTGTTTCTTGTGGTCTCCAAAGCCACGGTCAGTTCAGTTCCTCTCGACTGATCTTCGATTCAAAGCCGCAGAACGCCACGTTTAGACTGGCATGCGCGCACGACGCCAATGTGGTGTGTGAAGCAGAGACCTTGCATCTGAGTGCATACATGTGGGGAGAAACAGCTGCAAGGTAGCTTGCAACTCAGCCGATTCTCACAACGGCACCCACCGCGCTCCTTTCCGTAGCCCTCTTCTTGCTCCATTGCCACTGCAACTGACGAGCTGATAAAGGTTAGTCGATGCAGCGAATGAAGAGCGTTTCGATGATTTGCCTCTTACGCAGGCAACCAACCAAACGGTAGGTGACCCCACATGCAGCTAATTGTGAACTTGTGTGGTTGCACAGTCACGCCAATCTGGCGCGTCAACACGGCGCTCGAGCCACCCAACTCAGTCGTGGCTACCAACTTGAAGGCATGGTGTCGCGGAAGGGCATGCGTATGTGCCTACCGGTATGAAACCGTTACAATCAACAACGGGAACCGTTCCCTCCAAGTCACCCGCAGCATTGGCCCAAGACGCGGTCGAAGCAACGCCCAAAGATAGCGAACCACCGCCCACAACTTTGACCAGCACGTCAACCAGCGCCCTCTCAGCGCCCGATGGGGTACGTGGGGACCCATCATGCACGGCGCAAGCCTCAAATACCAGCGCCTTGCCCCCTACAATGGGCGATGTTGTCGGTCAGACGGCGAGCACAGTTCTGTCTGCGAGCGGCAGGGCACGAACTTGGCAGGATGGACACGGGCGTCAGAGTTCCCGCGCGTCACGTTCTTCAGCAGCGCCCACCTCATCGCAATATGCCATGCCCAACCTGACAGAAGTCAATGGACTTGGTCGCTCAGTTGTGAGTTTCGCACTGCAGGGGGCGGGGCATTGATTGCTATTGCCGAGTCGGCCTGGTGCAACTCTTCTCAGACGAATTGGCATTTGCTTGCTCCCTCTCATATTGATATTGTCATGCATGCATTAGGATCGTACACCTTTCCAGGGACATCGCACGCGCTCATCCTTGATTTCCGAGCAGCGCATGCTTAGCTCCCTGCTCTCAGTGCGCGTTGAGGATGCACCGCAAGCCCTGTTGGTCAATGCTGTGCCATATCGACCAAGCTTCAAACGGATCAAATCGGATATCATTCCTCTGAAGCACAAGTTCAAGCAGCAGCAGCAGCAGCAGCAGCAGAGGAAGAAGCATGACGCGCAAAGCGGAGCCTCAACACAACACCCGCCGCACGCAGCTCCTGTACATTCTGGACACCATTACGACGGGAACACGGCCTTGTTCAAAATGCTCAGTCAACAAGCTATGACACCATTACGCGCAGAGGTGGGCCCTGGGTCGCTTGATGCTCGGTCTCCATCCTTGCAATACTTGCTGCACGCACTTCAACAGCAGCAGCAGCAGCAGCAGCAGCAACAACTACAACCACAGCCATACTTGCCACCACAACTATATCATGGTCAGCAACAACAACAGCCAGACGGTCCGCAGACTCGACAGGTACTGCAGCTTCCTCATCAACAGCGCTCAGCTTTGTTTGAATCAAGATGGTTGCCAGCATTGGACGCCACGGAGGTTATGGCGACAAGTGCTGCCATGAACCTTGGAGCGAATCTCAGTTTGACGGCGCAGGCGTGGCCCGCACTTGCACACGACCAACACGCTCCAGTCTCGAGTTCTTGGAGCAGTGCTGTTTTTCGGGCTCAGCCATCTAGTCAAGCGCAATTGCCTTTCTGGTCTGCGGCTGCGCGCGAAGGAGTGCCCAGATCAGGAGCGCCAGATTCGAGTGCCCAGAAATGGCCAGCGGGCGGCAACAGTCATGGCCACTTGGCATGGACGTCCCCATCACCTGCCCTTGTGCCTTCCACCCAAGCTGGCTCGTCGAAAGGAACGCCTTGGAGTCAACCAACTCAACATTCTTAGCTGAAGCACCTGGACGGTTGGGATGCTGTGGACTCTCGCCTACGATGTAACCCTGCCCTGTCGTGCATGGCCAGCCTCCTCCTTTGAGACATTTGATATGTCACGTTACACCAGACCTGCTTGACAAAACCTGTTATCGACCTTTCTTCTGCCGCGTTTAAGAGTGCCAATTGATCAAACTGTTTTACAACTATCAGCCAGGAGGCTTTTTTGCATCCCACCATGCACGAGGCCGAGGGCAGCGAATTCACGTCCCCAAAAACCCGCTCCTCCTCGCTCCAAGCCAGAATCTTTTTCCATTCCGCTCCTGTCTGTTGGATGCCAGAGTACAGGCACGCTTGGCGTTGTGGATGATGTTGTGGCTGTGCTTCACACAAACC
>NW_001865044.1:567678-568214 GCF_000002865.3 Monosiga brevicollis MX1
GATTTTTTTTTTTTGACAACGTCCTTTTCAGTGTCTAATAAAATCCACACTTGGACCAACCAGCCTTAGGGCGTTGACAACAGGTGTTTCTTGCCACATGTCCCTGAACTTTTCACGACCTGGTCCCAGCCCTCTGACACTTGGTATCAACGGGTACCAACGTGTGCTCATAGGGAGAGAGAGAGAGAGAGAGAGAGAGAGAGAGAGAGAGAGAGAGAGAGAGAGAGAGAGAGAGAGAGAGAGAGAGAGAGAGAGAGAGAGAGAGAGAGAGAGAGAGAGAGAGAGAGAGAGAGAGAGAGAGAGAGAGAGAGAGAGAGAGAGAGAGAGAGAGAGAGAGAGAGAGAGAGAGAGAGAGAGAGAGAGAGAGAGAGAGAGAGAGAGAGAGAGAGAGAGAGATTCGAGAGATCGAGAGATTCGAGAGAGAGAGAGAGAGAGAGAGAGAGAGAGAGAGAGAGAGAGAGAGAGAGAGAGAGAGCCCCTTTTTTTTTTCTTGCTTTCCTCTCCCCCGCACACGGGACCAGGAGAACACACACATT
>NW_001865044.1:568264-638890 GCF_000002865.3 Monosiga brevicollis MX1
GAGAGAGAGAGAGAGAGAGAGAGAGCACCTTTTTTTTTTCTTGCTTTCTTCTCTCCTGCACACAGGACCAGCAGAGCAGACACATTCAAAGATGGCGGGACGAGCGGTACTTCTTCGACGCTTGGCGGCTGCCCCCGCGCTCCGTCGCTCGGTGCTGCGGTTAGTTTTGGCCCATCTTGTTCTGGTTGTTGCCGCTTGTTTCTTGGTGTCAAAAACCAACTGAGGCAAGGCTGCCTCAGTGCGCCCAGCGTGCCAGCTCGCAACCTTGATGGTGCGCTCGCCTTCCTTCGCCCCACCCCTCACATCTCCTCGTCCTGTGCGCTGTTGATCGCCTCGTTATCCTATGCCATTCCATCCATCGCTGCTTTGCCAATCGGGGACTCGACTGCAGGGCCAACACGCCCGCCTGCCGCATGTACTCGGACGAAGCCGAAGGTGCGACTTGCCAATCATTGAACTTTGTACAGAACCCCGTTCAAAGCAAAGGCTGCTGGGCAAACATGAAAACCATTGCCTTGAGCCACGCGGCGACTCCCGCTCTAGTTTTGGGCCAAGCCATAGACACTGCATTGATGGTTAATATTCTGTGCTTCTCCTTTTTTTTTTCCATTTCCTCTCAATAGCTGCTCCCAGCAAGACGTACAGCCCCAAGATTGAGAACATTGTGTCTGAGGTTTCAAGCATGACCATTCTGGAAGTCGCCGACCTTGTTGCTGCGCTCAAGGTTTGTACGGCACGCAACTTGCTCATGATACTGGTGTGGCAAAAGCTTTCTGACTTGGCATCCTCCTTCGGTTCTCCGCCCTGGTGGCGAACTGTTATCTGCACTGCCCCCCTTCTAGGACCGCCTGAACATTGCTGACATGCCCATGGCCGTTGCGGCAGCGCCGGCTGGTGGTGCGGCGGTATGTATACCATGTGCTCATTGATAAAACAGACCAAAACAGAACAACACGTTCCTTTTTGGCCGTAGCGAGGCAGCATGTGTACCCAACCGACAGCAATAGCATCGTGTTGTTCTTATCCCAAGAGCTCATGAATGCAACATGCGGTGCTTGCCATCTCGTTTGTGACCAATGCAGCCCGCGGCTGAGGAGCCCAAGGAGGAGCAGACTGAGTTTGATATCAAGCTGGTCAAGTTCGATGACAAGGCTAAGATCAAGGTCATCAAGGAAGTTCGCAACATTCTCCCCGACCTCAAGCTGGCCGAGGTACGCAAACATTGTAGCCCATAAGCCACCGAGTGATTCTTCATGCCTGGTTATGTCGTCTTTTTTTTTTTGGTGTTGTTGGATCAAGGGTGAGCACAGGGGTTTTTGAATGTTTATTTACAGTGCTGCTTCCCATTCTGGCCTGCCGTTAACTTACACCTGCTGCACGCTACCCAGGCCAAGAAGCTGGTTGAGGATGCCCCACAGCCCCTGAAGAAGGGCATTAGCAAGGAGGAGGCTGAGAAGATCAAGGCAGTGATTGAGGCTGCTGGTGGTACCGTTGAGATTGCATAAGTACGCCTGGCATGGAACCAGTGCGCCTCATGGGCGCGGGGTCAAAAGGCAAAGCCGGACATGGCCTCAAACCTGGAGTTGCCAGCGACTCAGCCCGACTTGGCTCTTTGGACATGGATTCATTGCAGTGTTGCTGCTCGTGTCCTTGGTGTTGGTTTCATTGAGAAACTGACACCACTTGCTCGTTGGTGTTGCCACTCTTACAGGCCAGGTTTGCGTATCATTCTTGTATTTTTCTTTCCTGTCTTTCTGTTACTTTCTTTCTACACACCCTTCCTCCCCTCTTTGTTTGGATATGTGTCAGGCTGTGCAGACACGCGCCTAGCACGCGCTCCTCTCCTTCATTTCACTTTTCCCCCCTTCCAAAGCACACAAGAATAAATCAAGCACAAATTCAATAGCCGATTAAACAACATTCTCAGCCGATTCTACTCTTTCTTTTCCTCTTCCCCGTGCAAAGCCTCCTCATCCACCACTCTTCTAGTCTCAAGCCTTTGAGTATCTCCTCTCCCGGGTGCCTCTCCATTCTCTGACTCACGCCTTGACAGGGGAGCGTCCCTGCTTTTCTCTTCTTTTCTCTACCAACCATTCATCATCTCAAAAATTTTTTTTTATCGCTTTGCATTTGATTTCAAAAAAAAGTTTCTCCCAGTCAAACGCATTTTTTTTGTTGATTGACTTCACCTGAAAAGCACGCTCGTGTTCCCGCCTCGTGGCAAGCGTCTTGGGCCAGTCGGTTGACCAACGGCAGTTGGAGAGCTCACTGGGAGGGGATTGAGAGTGTTTGGGTGGGAGGTGAAGCTGCTGTGACCAGCTAGCTGCGGCTCTTGATTTAAAGTCCGCGCGCCATGTGCTGAGCGGTGCTGGCTTCCTATCTGTTGACGGGACCGCGGCATCCTGACACCAGTCGCTTGAGCGCATCGCTCCACCGATGTCCAGCATCTGCTGATACCAACTGCTTGACAGCTCTGTCTTCTTTGCACTTTTTTCCCTTTCGTATCTTCACTGGGCGTCTCAAGGCGAGCGCACCGCTGCGTCATCACCGTCCTCAAGCATGAAGCGTGCCAAGCAGACAACGCCAGAGATGCGCCCCTCCATCTCCCGGCCCCGGCCGCGTGCCACCACCAGTGCCTCTACCAACGAGGGATATCTGGCCAAAAAAGAACCGTAAGACCTTTGTGTTTTAGTGCTGGCCTGATGCTGAGCACGACACCAGACCCACCTCACATGCTGCGCGTGTGCTGGCAGCGTCTTGATGAACGAGCTGGCCAAGCTTAACAACCGAAAACTTGCCGTCGCCGCGAGTGAGTGACTCCACCTTGCTCGATGCCCACCTTCCTCGAGTGATTCTAGAATGCATCTTTTGCTCATGCCTTGCTTTCTGCTCGCATTGTGCAGAGGAAGGACCCGACTATGAGACCGCATTGAGCCAGCTCGAGCACGAGGCCAAGCTTGAACACGCTGCCATTGGTGCGCTGAGATGGTTGGACTTTTTTGTCAAGCAAATGTGCAAGCACCTCATCCTCGGTTGTTTGCCGTGCATGGTGTGTGTGTGTGTGTGTGTGTGTGTGTGTGTGTGCACAGATATTTACTACAAGTACAAGCATGAGGATGTCGAGTTTATGTTTGCCGAAGCCCGAGCAGAAATCGAGCGCCGCATCGAGGTACGGGGCTTGTGCTCGGTGTGCCTGGCCATCTTTTCGCAGTTGTTTGGGCCAAGCATGGAGATAGCATACTGCTTTTGCTTTCAGCTCAACACTCTTCTGGGGCGGCCTGGCACAGGAATTGACGGATCAAGTCAAGCAGGAGCTCATCAGCGACCTCAAGCAAGAAGAACAGGCCGTTTTGCAACAAATCAAGGCTAGCGCCATCGATGAACGAGCCTTGGCCGCCAACATGCCCACGCGCCAAATGCGCAAGCGTGGCCACGACGATAGCAATGTATGATTGGCTGCTGCATGGCTGCTGCATGGCTGGTCGGGCGGTTGCTGGAAGTAGGCTTACACAGCTCACGCCCGGTGGTCTTTGTCCTAGGTCACCGAGCACGCGGAAGAGAGTGCAGTAGAGAAGTATCATGGAAAACCATTCGTTCATCTTTTGGCTGCCAACGACGACATTTTAGCCGATGTGAAGGCCATGAACAGCGGTGTGTCATCGGTTGCATGTGTGGGGCGCCCCGCCCACGCAGTCACACGGGAAGCAGGGAAAGGGTACGAGGGTGGGCGACTTTCAGCCAGGGGCTGATGCGACAGGGTTGCTCGATCGGGCCTTGCTTTGTTGGAGACCTTGCAACTTGTCTGACTCATCTTCTGATCGTCGTTCACTTTTTCACTATTAAGTCGCGCTCGCAAGTCGATCTCGCAAGTCCTCAAAGCGCAAGAGTGCTTCCCAGGCCCCTTTGCCCCCATCGGAACATGTATCAGACGTCATCTTTGACAATGAAGGCGACCGTCTCTACGTGAACGAGCGCTGGTGCGTAGGCATGATGGGGTGATGGCAGTGCTCAAATTGCCGCCACCAGCTGTTGCGCATATCCGCAGGCTGACGACTGTCCCCCCCTCCCCCCCGCCCCCTTCCCCCCTCCCCCCATTGCTTTATTCAGGTTTTATCGCGGCGATCGTGTGCAAGTGGACTGGCCCCATGAAACGCGGGCACGACTTCAGTAAGTCAATGAAAATTGCCCAAATGTTGAACTAGCTGCGGCTCTTGCCTTGGCTCACGCGTGCTAATCATCACCACTTGCGCATTGCTTGGACACAAGGGGGCATTTGCTGGTGTGCAATCCCATCATGGTGTGGATTCGCGTTGATGACATTGTGAAGATTCCACTTCCTTTGGAGGATTTTGAACGAGGACGATGCATGATGCGAACGTATTAGGATGTGGGTCGCCGTGCCTATGTGCGCCCAACGCGGAGGCAAGCGTCATTTGTTATGATATCTTGACGTAGAAACATGGGCTTTTGTGTGATCGAGCTAGTGGACTGGACAACAAGACACGACGTGTCAATTGACTATTCAACATCGGATTCATGCAGCACGCTTCTCGATCAGCTCGAACAGAAAACAGAAAAAAAAAGTCGAAAGAGCAAAAAGTCAAAAAGTCGAAATTGTCAGCAATTTCATGCATCATGTGCGGAATTCTGGCGCTGGTGACCGAGGTCGGGCCAGCGGTGCCCAAGGTCGTGGACCGGCAGATCCTGGCCGATCTGGTCTCCCATCGCGGTGAGTGCGAGTGGATGACGCAACACAGGGGGGATGGGTTTTTTTTTGGTCCTGAGCAAGCAGGCCACGTGTAGTTCAAGTCAGCAAGAGTACTTTTCGTCAAGGCCTCACGAGAGGAACTGATGTGTGAGCCACTGCAGGCCCCGACGCAAGTGGCCACCATGAGAGCAGCGTAGGCAACGGCCATGAAGTGCACCTCACAGGCCAAGTTCTTAACATGCGTGGGCCCGTGGTCGCTCAGCCCTTGCACGCCGAGGCTCAGGGCTTACACCTGCTTTTTAATGGAGAAATCTATGCTGGCTTGCCGGGCCTGTCCGCGAGAGCCAACGACAGCCAGGCCTTGTTAGCGGCGCTGGCCGCGTTCACGGAAGCTGCAGTCGCCCCCAATGGGAAGGCAAGTGACAGTTGTGAAACAGCCTACATGGCGGCGATATGTAGTGTGCTTGAGCGCTTGCGTGGGCCCTGGGCCCTCGTCTTGCTGGATTCAATCCGTCAGAAATTGTGGGTAGCACGCGACTACCTTGGGCGGCGCGCCCTGTCCATCTGTCGTGACGGCACCGATCTCTTGATCAGCAGTGTGTGCGATCAACTGCGACCCCAAGACCCCGCCAACCCAACGGACGAGGCCGCGTGGCGCGAAGTTTCTACATGCGGTGTGTGTTGCTTCGATCTGGGCGCCTCGGGGATGGTGTTGAACGTGCTACCTTGGAAGCTGGCCTCAGCACATGGGGCGGAGAAAAATGCTGCTGCATACCGGCGTCTTGTGGCACAGCTGCGACAACGCGAGCTAATCGCATGGGCACATGAGGTGGTGGGTCCCTCAGGTCGGGTCGTCGACTGGTCAGAGACACCAGATGTTCAGCCCGCCGTCCCAATCTGCCTGCCGAATCTGCAAGCGATAGCACCCGAACACCCTGCCGGCACCGAACCCGAGTTGCCCTTGCAAATGGGCCTCACAGACGCTTGGCCCTTTGAAGTATTGGCAAGCCTCACGGCCTGTGAGGCGGGCGAGGCTACACACTTCCTCATGGATCCGGTCGCTGTTGCGGAGAAGCGCGCTGCCACGGTGGCGCCGCTAACATCGGCCTTGCGTCGAGCCGTGGGCTTGAGGTGCCACGCGTTTCATGGTGACAGGTATCTGATTGCTGGTCCATCTTTCTCTATTTTGCTCCCTCTAGTTTTTGCATTGGACTTGCATTGGACTTGGGAGGGATGGTTCAAGGGAAGCATACATAAATGAAAGATATGACAGACCGGGTCCTCGATGTGGGGGAATGCGCCGTAGCCATGCTCATGTGACATCCGACCCGATTGGACGCAGCAATTCGGAGCGCCGGCCTGTGGGTGTGCTGTTCTCGGTATGACCAAGCGCAGGGCCACGGCATCGGCAGCCTCCGCACTTTTCTATTTTTTATCGTCATGCCTCTTCTCTTTTTCTCTATTGACGTTTGCACCCTGATGCGACCCCACATGGCTTGGTGGAACGGGGTAGGGCGGCATTGACTGTACTTTGCTGGCTCTTTTGGCGTTGGATGAGTTGGAGCCAGGCACGGAACTGCACCTCATCAACGTGGCTTTTGAAAATCGAGCTCGAAATCAAGCTCAGGGAGCAGACTTGTACAGGTGTCGTCTTGCCGACGTCGGGCTCCCATCCCCGTTGGACCTTTGAGAGCATGCACTCACCTCACCGATGGTCGCCGCAGCGTTCCGGATCGCCTCACAGCTATTGCTTCGTACCATGAATTGTTGCGTCTGCGCCCAAATGGTACGCTCAAGAGCCCGCCCCAGCCGTTACGTTGCCGCGAGCGACTTGAGCCTCATGCTGCTGGGCATCGTGGTATTGCCACCCACTGGGCTAGCACTGATACGCCTGATTTTGGTCAACGTACCGCGAGCGGAGCTGGAGATGCACCGGTCTGTTCATCTGCCCGCAAAGCCTATCCGCCTTTGTCCATGAGCGCGGGGGTGTGAGGTTCTTGCGTGTACCGTTATTCGGGTTGGGTGGGTATGGCAGGCCCCATGTGTGGCGCTTGGTGGCTCCCTTGGACACGGAGCTGGACGATAGCATTGGTTGTGCCCTTTGGTTTGCGGCTCGCGGGCATGGAGTGCTCTATGGAGAAGAAGATGCCAGTGATGTGCCATTTGTTTCAACCGCGCGAGTACGAAAGCGCCGACAGACCTGCGTACATTGGCGAGCTGTGTGCCAGACGGAGCTAATTCTTGACCGCCTTTGGGCGATATGCTTTTGGTCGGCCTAGGTTCTGCTGTTGGGCATGGGGGCGGACGAACAGTTTGGTGGTTACAGTCGTCATCGAAAGGCATTTGATCGAGATGGCATGCTCGGAGCTCTCTGCCAGGTCAGCTCCTCCCACATCGGAGGGCTCAAACGACAGATAAAACTTCTGCACACAGATGTCCACGTGCATATTTCACCGGTTGCCGATGCTATGAACTACTTCCAGGTTGAGCAGGACATCCGGCGGATTCCAACCCGCAATCTTGGGCGGGATGACCGGGTCATTGCTGATCATGGGCGTGAGGGGCGATATCCTTTTCTAGACGAGGCGTTTATGTCGCTCGCCAATGCGCTGCCCTTGGCGGTCAAGGTTTGTTCATATTGTGGGCTCTCCAGCTTGTCCGTGTTGCAGAGGGAGCGAGGCCTACTCATTACCAATGGTGCAGGCTGACTTTACTGGAGAGCGGGGCTTGGGAGAGAAAAAGGTCTGTGCTGTTCTTAGCCACTCTTTGTATATGCCCGTTTTCCTGTGAAACGCAAGTGCGTTTGCACATTCCTCACCCGTCATTGCGTGCCCCCGGAGCAGTTGCTGCGGATGATGGCCGAGGCCGTGGGCTTGGCATCAGCAGCGCGACTCCCCAAGCGTGCCATCCAATTTGGCTCCCGCATCGCCAAGATGGAGCGTGGCGCCCGAACTGCAGGCCATCATCGAATTGGGCCCAACAAGCCAGCTCGAGAGTAGGGTGAATTAGGACGAGTAGGAGAGGGTGAGAATGAGCAGCTCTAAGCGAAAAACAAAAAAAAAAAAAACCAAAGTTTTTCGAGAATTTCAAAATTGAACGCCAAAGTTGGACTCACACTGACGTGACATTTATAAGAGCAGCAGCGGAGAGCAGTGATCAACAGCCAACACGACACGACAGACACCCCTGCCTCCCCCGACACACCGCCACACACCGCGAGCTACCTCTGACTGGCATTTTATCCGTTCCGCGTCTGACCGGAAGGTTCTTGTTAGGGCAGCATTGTTTTCAGAGCAGCAGGTCATGTTGGCGTTTCGGATGAGCTGGGGCTGGCCGGGTGTGGCCGGGTGTGTCGTGATGGTAGGCGGAGCTGTGCTGCTGTGCCGCGTATACCATGCTCAGCGACGCAAGTCGCCACTGCGACGGACCATCTTTGACGACCTGCTGCGCGCCCTCAAGCTGCAAGCGCCTTTGGCCGAGATTGAGCGTCTCTTCCTACAACTCACGCTTGCAGAAGAGGGCGGGGTTGCCCGGGTCTTGCGGATGAGTTTGGCGACCGTTATCGGCCTGTGTGGTTACGATCCCACGGCTGATACCGACAGCGCGGCCCTACAGCTTATTCGCCCCGTGCAACAGTCGACGCATTGCCTCTTTGCCAAGCGTGCTCAGCTGTGGGGGGCCCCGACTGACTGGCAAGAGGGCTTGCCTGGCCATGCCAAACAAGAAGACCGCGGTCAGCAGAGTGGAGCAGCACTGCCTCACAAGGCGGCACAGCTCTTGCGTGCCATGACCTTGATGGCGGCGTACATGCACCGGATCGATGGATTTGTGATTGACTTTCACCACCCCCACAAATTGGTCACGGTGGATGACCACGCGCGTGCTGTCAACGACCTGCTGGTTTTTCTCAGGTGCGCACACATGCATACCATCGCTGTTCCTGTTGCTGTCATCGTCTCCTCTTGCTTGAATCTATGCCAGCCCGTGATGTCTGTTCATTTCTGCATGGGCCCCGGGTTTTCCACCGCGCACCACCGCTGGCCTACAGCACCCATGATCCGAGTGGGCGCCACTGCATGGCGAGCCAGCGCGTAGGTCGTCTGGGCTGGACTGTCTCTTTTGGGGAGGCAGAATACTTTGTGACGACATTTTGCAATGCTTATCATCCCGGCATCAGCCGACGCTGTGAAGCCGAGGGCGTCAGTCTCATTCTGTTTCAGCCTTATAATTCCTTCTTGTTGCACAATATTGGAGACGAAACCCCAAAGAGTGCGACCTGTTGGGACAACCCTCGACATATTCGAGATCGCATCCGGTACGTCATCTTCTCGGTAGCCGCTTCGGTTGTCTTCGCCCGCCTCATGGAGAACCCATTCGGCTGCGCGCATAGAGCCAAGTTTCATGCACATGGGGTATGGTATCCCATTGCGGAAGCACCACAGCTTTATCCAGCAGCTTACAACATTGTGCTTCCAAACAAGGCCGACGACAACATCGTGGTCGACTGGTGGTCTCAGCGCGGAGCCCGACATTTTTTTCTTCAAGAATCGGGTGACGAGTACAACACGCCGACACACGCACCATCGCACGCGCACAGGCCCATTCACATTTGATGCATACCAAGACACCCATCCATGATAGCATTCATTTTTTTTTTAGCGATCCGTAATTGACAAGCTTTGTGCACACTAGCGATCGTCGAGTCAAAACCAATGGATCAAGTGAGGGTGGAGATGAGGTCTGATAGACAAAAGAAGGTGCAATATTTTGATGCGTAAAACTGTCAAGGCCAGGGCTGCTTGGTGCATTCAACACATGACATCAGAGAACCGCCACATGATCAGGCGTGTGAAGTTGCTTCGGTAGCACCAGCATCATCACCGTCATCTGCTCGGCCAGCATTGTTGAGGGGCGATTCCAGGGCCTGCTCGGCCACTTCTGTGGCAATGCCCGGGGTCAGGGCTGACACGGGCACCGAGGAGTCGGGGGCCTCAGCGTCCTCCTTTGTGGTGTTGCCATGCCCTGCCAAGGGTGGAGATTCAGCTAGCATTGTTAAGGGCCCCGGTGCAGCTCTGACTTTGTGCGCCGCACCTTCCATGGACGCGGGGCGCAAGGTCGTTGTGGATGATGGTGGCGAAGGAAGGTCGGTGGACACCAAGCCTGGTCCGCTTTCACGCATGCTATCAAGCGCGGCTTGCTCCGAGGCAGAGAGTTGTGTCAACTGTTGTGCCAAGCCTTGGATGAGCGTATCTACGGTCCGCGAGATGCGCTGGCGAGCGGCAATGGACGCACGCAGCTCCATCTAATGAGGGAAAAATGGTGGGGGTTTGAGGCAATCAAATGATGCTGTTAGCGATGCATTCACTAATGCAAACGACCCGAGTGACAAGTTGCTGCTTTGCAAGCACTTGGGCACCTTGGTCTGCTCGCGGCAGGTAGCCTGGATGGCTGCGGTACAAGTGCTCAAATACTCGCGCGAGCGCAAAAGGCTGGCATCAATCTACGCGGCGCCACAGAACGATCTGTATTCAGGAAGGTGGCAGAATGACCAGACAACACTCATCCCCTCGGCCAGCCGAGTACTGATCGCGGAAGAAAAAGAAATGTCAGAGAAGAGAGATGTACCTGGCGCTGTTGCTCCTGTGTGGTCTGGGCCAAACGTGCTCGAATATCATCTTGCAATTCCTAAGACCAATCGCGGACACAACACGTCAACAAGAAAGTGCAGGCTGTCTCCAGGTAGGCTGAGGACAGCACATACCTGCGTGGCCGTCTTGGTTTGTGCTTGAAATTGGGTGTTCATGTTTGTCAAGGCCTGGCTCAAACCCTCTTTTTGCTCCTCTTGTAATTTGGTTGCCAAGGTGTCGGCTTGATCTATCAAGCCGGCAATCATGGGTAGTGGAGGCAGGATGGCGCGCCATGAATCAGAAGAGAGCTGACAAAGGCGGCCGATCACGAGTAGAGTGTGTGCAGGGGTCGTGTCTCCCTGACCGGTAGCGTTTTGGCGCAGCATCTCCAGGCTCTCCTCCTGCCAGGCTTGCAGTTGGGCTTGCAAGGCCTGCTTAAATCCGTCCACTTGCTCCTTGGTTTCTCGCTCCATTTGTTCGTGCTGGGTGCGTGCTGCCGTCAAGGTGGCTTCAGTGCGCTAAAAGAGCGGGCCCAAGAGCAAGGGGTGAGATGTTCGCTCATTTGTTGCTTTGTTGGCATGTGCGCTCAGCACGAGCGGTGTATAATATATGAGGTGGTCGTTGGTTGGTGGTCAGAGCCACGATGCATAACAGCACAGGGAATTGCACCTCGGCGATTTGCTCTTGGCGTTGAGTTTCACGCTGCTCAAGCTCGCGTTGAAGCTGATCGATGCGCTCGGCAATCAGTGTAGCACAGCGGTCAAAGACAGTGTCCGAAGTTTTCTCTAGTTGCTGGGCTGCAGCATCACGCTCCTCACGCAGAGCTTTGATAAAAGTCTATGCCCATACCAGGTCAGGTGACAGGGTGGGAGGTTGCAGGGCTCGGAAGATGTGTAATGCCGCGGCCGTCGGTTGCAGGGTGGCACACCTCTTGCTGGTTTTGGAGAGCTGCCACAAAATTGGCTTTGTGCTCGGCCAGAGTGGCTTGTTGCTGCGTACGGAGGCTTGCGCGCTCTTCCTGGATCCTACGGTTGGCATCATGCTAATCAGCTTGAGGTTGACAGCAAAAGCCTCAGAAGTGGGGGGCTTGCACCAACGCACGCTCGTCGGATGTCGGCCTCGTTCTTCTCCATGAGGGCCTTCATTTGTTCGGTCCAGCTGGCATGTTCCTGCATCACAGTTGTCGCGACCCAAACAATAACGGGGACATGCTTAGCAAGAACGTGCAGGATCAAGGATAGAGGGCACCAAGACAAATCGCTCGACGCTGAGAGAGCGCATTGGATGTTTATGACGACACGCCGACCTGGTCATGCTGAGCATTGAGGCGCTGTTGCTGCTCGCGTAAAGTCTCGAGGGCCTCTGCTTCTGCACCCGTTGCAGTGCTGGCCTGAGCTTGCAGCGCGTCCTGTCTCAATTATCCATCAATAGGCACATGAGACCAGATCTGTGTCCCTCAGCAGAGGGTGCTTGGGCGCCGAGGCGGGGACTGCTTGAGTCGAGCAAGCTTGGGGTTGGGGGGCGAGCATGACTCACGCGTTCAGCTTCAGCCTGCTTAAGGCTGGCCTGGAGTTTGCTCAAGTGAGCCTCCAGCTATGCAGACGGGCAGACGGAAAACCAATCAATAAACCCATGCCATGCTGATTCAAAGACCAAAGTAGGTTGCTGTTGCTCTCCGAGGTTAGCAAGAGGGCAAGAAACTCGACTCACATCGGTGATTTTGGTGGCATAGCGCTGCTCGAGCTCACGACGAAGCTCCTACACAAGATGCATCACTCTGAGTGGGACACGGGCACACAGCGAGGGGGAATGGGGTGGCGCAGGAAGGGCAGGAGAGCATACTGCTACATCAGGGACAGGTGGTCCAGCCGGCGGCTGGGAATTTGCAAAGCTTGACAGGTCACTGGGCTGCTGACTAGCCTCTGCCGGCGTTGTGCCAGGGGGCTGTCAAGAAAGAAAGGTGGTGGCATCGAGCCTTTTGACGGTGAGTGCTGCGGCTCCAAGCTCCAAGGTGTTCTGGGGTCAAAACGGGACAGCACGCTTAGTGACTGACGTACCGTCGTCGCTGGTGGCTGGTCTGTCGCTGGCGGCAGGGCAGAGCCAAAGGCAGCCCACTCATCCTCGTCGGTTGCTGGTGCAGTGACCGGCGTCTGCGCGGGCTGCGCGGGCTGCGCGGGCTGCGTTGTGGCCGGCGCCGACTCAAAGGCCGTAAAGTCTCCAAAATCATCATCCTCATCAGCCATCGTGTGTCGTGTCGGGGATGTTTTGATCGTCGCAGCGGAAGACGAAGTCAGTGAACTGCTCAAGGGAAATCTATCCAATGTCTCTCTGTCTCTCTCTGTCTTTTGTCTGTCTGTCTTTGTTTCTCTAATTCTCTCTGTCTCTGTCTCTAATCCTCTCTGTCTCTGTCTCTCTCTGCCTCGAAGTCTCTGTCTCAAACCAATTCAATTCTGTCTCTGTGTGTGTCTCTCTCTGTCTCTCTGTCTCTTTGTCTCTCTGTCTGTCTCTGTGTCTCTCTCTGTCTCTGTTGTTGATGTTTTAAGCGACGCGATCGTCAGTTGCGGCGCGTGCTTCGGATTCTGGTCACTGAGCCCTCTGCCATCGCTCTCGCCCTCGCTGTTCTGCCTCTGCTATTCCTGCTGTGATACTTCTTCTGCCCGGTTTCTTCCTGCGAGGTCCTCTCATCTCAGTCTTGAGATCGTCAGCTGTTGCCACAAGGCTTTTGGCTGGCAACTCATCGTCACCGTCGCTGCATTGCTGTCTGCGATCGGTGGGTCAATCATAGAGTCTTCGCTCTGTTGGTGGCGAGACAATCGTGACACAATGGAGCCACGTTTACCTTCTGGCCGCTGGGCCACGGCGGCCATGCTTCTGCTGCTGCTGGCGCTCAGTGGCTCGATCGTCGAAGCTCGCCCGATGGGCGCCAACATGACGGGTCGTGCCTTCATTCCTTTTCGCGTTGGCAGGTTCGAATCTCACCTTGTTCATCGCTCTGGTGCCCACCCGCCGATCGAAAGCAGAGCGGCCTCTGTTCACGCGCCTCTCCTGCTCGATCGCTCGTCCCTGCAGGGTCACACCGCAAGGCTGGCTCTTGAAGCAACTCGAGCTTCAAGCTGAGGGACTGGGCGGCCATCTGGCCCACTTTTGGGATGATGTCATGAATTCAGTTTGGATCGGGGGTGATGCCGATGGCGGCCTTCACGAGCGAGTGCCCTACTGGCTTAATGGCATGGTGCCACTTGCCTTTCTGCTCAAGAATGCCAACTCCCCGTTTGCCTACCATGGTATCAAGGATGTCCATCAACCAGATGACCAGCTTTGCCAGGCCAACGTCGACATGCAGAATCACGATATTACCAACTTTCCCGTAAGCATATCAAAGAGCCGAAATGAAGCCTATTACAGGCTGCCACCCGATGCTTCTTCTTGCCGGGCCAATGCCTGACATTCGCATCTCTGGCTGCCGCAGGTCCAAAGACCCGAAGACTGCCGCCAGTCTTGCCTGAACAATACTGCTTGCGTCGCCATTGTCCTCAACAACTGCACCAACCCCCCAACCTGCTGGCTCAAGTCTGGCATTGGCCGTGCTGACGAAACGACCTGCCGATGCTTTGGTGTGACCCGCTCAGCTCGTGTGCACGTGCACAAGTGCTGCCACTGCCGATTGACTCTGCCCGTCTTGATCCACGCAATTGCTTCTGTTCCTCACTTGAATAGGCGTTGTCAAGCCCTTCACTGCTGAGGAAGGCATCATGAGTACGCATCGTTCTTGAGATCGCAACTCCGGTTTGCCACCTAGTCCCGCATTCCGATCTCACTTGAAGCTCACAAAATGCAGATCAAACGGAGCGCTTTATCAACCATATTCTAAATGCGCAAGCTGCCAGCGGCTGGCTCGGCCCGGATGATATGCCAACAAGCGGTGACATGTACTGGGGCAACTTCCCCGTCCTGCTCTCTTTGGCCATGTACGCTGAAGGCAACCCCACCATGGAGGAGACCATTGCAACTGCCATGCTCAAATTCTTTCAAGAAGCCAACCGGTAAGTTGAGCGCGTGTCGGCCTAGACCTTTCCTTTGTCTCGATAACTCATGTCATCCCCCCGGCTTGACCTGCCCTCTTGGCTCTGTAAATTGGCGGCAACGGCCTCTCACTTCCACAGCCGCATGTCCAACGTTCCCATGAGCGATTGGTCTCAAGCCCGCGGCATGGACTTTGCTTTGGCCGTACAATGGGTTTTAGAAAACGCTCCTAATGGTCAGGAAGCCTTTTTGCAAGACTTTCTTGCTACCGTTCAGAACCAGGTATTGCCTAGTTGCTCGAATCTCGTTGCCCTACTCGCCACATCTGCCAGATTTGCTACCAGCGGCCACCCCCGACCGGCTCAAGCACGAGTGCTCTTTTTCTCCCGGCTTGACCACTTTGCCTAGACTTTGGACTGGGAAACCTGGTTTCAAGACTTTACCACCGGGGCCTCGCCACATGGTGTCAACAACGCTCAAGTCTGTTTTGAACGCTTGTTTGATTCAAAAGCGTCGACCATGCATGCGTCTCATGCACCCCTGGCCCCACCTCTAGGCGCTCAAATCATCTGGAGTCTGGTATCTGTCCACAGGCGACCCCAGCTTCACCGAATCCTCAAAGGACCGCATGCGAAACATGGATGATTTCTATGGCATGGCTTCTGGTGCGACCTGTCCCAAGAACCGTCCGCTTCTGTGGTCCCAAGAACCGTCCGCTTCTGTGTCGAGTGTCGAGTGATGAGTCCTGAGCCCAAGCGATTATTTATCACGCACGCCAGCCTTGTTTAGCACGACGCTCAACCCCACAATATGGCTTTTGAATAGGCATGTTTTGTGCCGATGAAATCCTGTGCGAGGCAAACGAACGCAAAATGCCCTCGCGTGGGACCGAGCTCTGCGCTGTCGTTGAGGCCATGTTCTCCTACAACACCTTGTTCAGTGTTCACGGTTTGTGTTGCGACTATAGCCCGTAGCGCCCTCTACTCTCAAACTGGCACTGACTCCAAGGGTGCATGCTTGTAGGTGATGTGGCTTTTGCTGATCGTGCCGAGCGTATTGCCTACAATGCTCTACCCGCCACCTTTGCATCGCCCCGTGGTGGTGATATGTGGTCCCACCAGTATCTGCAGGTACTCATGTCTGAGCCATGCTTGGTCTGGCAGATAGCCACCCCACGGGGCAAGTAGCTTCTTCGGATCAAATGCTCAGTTGGTCTTGCGCCGATCCGTGTGTAGGGCCTGAATGAGATCAATGCCCAGGTATCGGATGACCATGTTTGGACGCATGACGGTGGAGATGCGCAGCTTTACGGGTTTGTATGGACTGGTTTTGCCAGGCCGCCAGCTCTTGCTTGGTCTGCTCCCACAGTAGCTGCCCTCTCACCACTCCCGTTTTCTTGCCATGCTGCTCCAGTCTTGCTCCAAACTATGGTTGCTGCACCGCCAACTTTGGACAAGGTTAGCCGGGCTGATGAGTCAGGTTCCCATCGCAGCCCTTGCATGGCACATTTAAGCATTGAGCCTTGATTGATGATGGGATGAATGCGATGCGTGTCTTGCTCATGCTTTTGGGACCTCCGCAGGTTGGCCGAAGTTTGCCAACATGTTGCTGTACGAGCGCAACGATGGCTCGGTCGCGGTTGGCGCCTACGGCCCCGTGGCCGGCACCTCGACCAATGGCGTTTTTGTCAACATGACGACCGAATATCCCTATGGCGATACGGTATCCATTGCGGTGCACACAAATTACTCGACCACCCTGCACCTACGCATTCCCACTTGGGCCCACACCGCCCAAGTGGAGATTGACGGCTCTGCCGTCTCCAACATCACAGCTGGTATCATGAACCCGGTGAGCTTATGCTCCTGAGCTCTGCGCATGTTCTTGTCGAGGAAGTAAAAGAAAGCGTGACACCATTTGAAGGGCAAGAGCCTCGAGAACTCATGGTACATATGCGTTGGTCTGCGTGATAGGTGGCCATTCCGGCCGGCAAGCACACGGTTCTGGTCAACCTCAAGCCCGAAATTCGCCTCGAGCATTGGTACGACTGTAGCTTGCACCAGCCGCCCCAAAGAAGAGTTGAAATGCATTTCATTGCCCCACTGTTGGGTTAACCTGGATGTGAATCGCTCCACAGGTACTCGGAAGAGACGGTGAGCGTGCATCGTGGTGCACTCATGTACAGCCTGCCGATCCAAGGCAGCTACACAACTCTGGTGGAATATGCCTACGAGTCGAACGATTATCAAGTCTTGCCCACGAGCGAGTGGCGCTACGCCCTGGACGTACGTTTATCGCTACGGTTGGTACACAACCAGCTTGCGCAAGGCTTCTCATCATCGACCGGCTTGTCGTTTTTTTCTTGTCCTCGTGTGGGTCTTGCTCGGTGGGCTTGTGCTTTTTAGTTGGATTTTGACAACATAACGAGCAATTTTGAGTTCAGCAACCCTGGGCTCGGCAAGGACTTGGTTGCATTCAACCACACGGCCTGGGGCGCCACCATTGCCACCAAGGGTCGTGTCGTGCCCAACTGGGAGATTGCTCACAATGCGGCAGCGGCGCCTCCTGCCTCGCCCGTTTGCGATGGTTTGTACATCTCTTCGGCCTGCCTCGTACCGTACGAGCTTTTGGCCTGTGTTTTTTTACTTTTCTTCTCATCCCGCCCCTGCTGGACTTTGGATTGAATGGCTTGTAGACGTTCAATGCCAGCCAACTCAGAGCATTACATTGGTGCCATATGGCGGAACGGATTTGCGCATTTCCGAGTTTCCTTGGGCGTAAATATCTCGGATGAGGGGATGTCATCGTTATTAAATTGGCCGCTACACGCCACAGCCAATTGAGAAGACTACACATGCGTGCACTTACACGGGGCACTTGCACTCCCCGACACATCATAAGGCGCAGCTCAAAAAAGCCCAAAGCGTTCTCAGAACGATGGCAATGCGTGACATCTCTTTGTCGAATCATGGGTCTTGGGCCAGACCTTGCTGAGTCGTGAACAAGTGGCGGGGAACAGCTTGGCGATGATTGGCGAGAGGCATCTTTGTCCGAACCTCAGTAATCCGCTCTAAATCAATAGTGACGGCCAATAAGCCTTCATTTTCAGCATCGCCGTCCACAAGCACATCGCCCCAAGGATCAACGACGAGCGAGTGCCCATACGAGCGGCGCGTAGACCTGAACAACATCGGGCACGACGAAAGCAGCAATGAGGGGCGTCAAGGCCAGGCCAGGCACAGCGAGCCGGCGTGGTAGGCCCATGGAAAGCACGAGGTGGCGATTGGTAGTCTTCGCGGACTGACGGTGCGTGTGTGCCGGCTTGAGCGGCAGCAATGACAAAGCATTGTGTTTCGATAGCGCGCGCACGGAGCAAAGCCTCCCAATGGGCCTTGCCAGTGCTATCCAAGTGAGGGAACGAGTCAAAGAGTGCTCGAGGGAAAACGTAAACGGGCGGGGGAATCGGGTTTGACGCCATATGCAACATCATAAATACCTAGGCATAAAGGCGCTGGGGACTAGAAGCACATCGGCACCACGAGCACGGAGCTCCGTGTAGACTTCGGGAAAGCGAACATCGTAGCAAATGCTCAGCCCGAGAGTTCCCAGGGGAGTATCTGGCACGGTCACCAGAGTGCGGCCTGGTTGCGTGAAATCACTTTCCTGATGAGGTGATCATGTTTGACACATAAGGAGACAGCAGCCCAACACAGGAGAAACGGTTTGAGGGGGGCAGGCTCGGACCTTGAAGACGCCGTCGGCCGTATCGACATCGAAAAGGTGAATTTTATCGTAGGTGGAGCGAACTTGACCCAGCGGATCAACTATCACGTGACGATTGGCGATGCGCTTTTGGGGGTCATCCGTCTGAACATGAGCCCCGCCGAAGGATGCCCAGATGCTGTGTTGCTTGCAGAGGTCCCAGTACCGTGTCAGCGCGGCATGTGTCGTCGGCACGGCTCGAGACTTGGTTTCCTCAACAGGCAAGCCGATCCAATCAAAGGCCTCTGGTAAGAACAGCATTCGACATTGTGCCTTTGCTGCTTGTGCAAATAAGTCTGCGATGCGTCTGGCATAGTCGCCGCGGCATGAACGGGCGCATCAAAACCCCAACCTCAGCGCGGACTTTGGACAGTGATCACGACGCACCGAAAGTTATGCTCAGCATCAGCTGTTGTTGACAGCTGCAGCACGCCCACATTGACGCGACGTGCCATGCTCGCCACAGGTGCAGCCATGCCTGTCCTGCCGTCAGCGCTGCCGTAACCGCCCACACGTCCCGGCTGCTTGCACTGCAATCTTTTTTTAAAAAAAAGAAGAAGAAGAAGAAGAAGAGAGAGAGAGAGAGAGAGAGAGAGAGAGAATTTTCGTCGAATCATTCGAAAACATGAAATTGATCTGGATTGACAGGGCGCCGATGTTGAACATCAAAAGCGGTGGTGGCACAAACAATGGAGACGAAGAGGGGGAGGAGGTGATTGACCTGGTAGCTGGGACTAGTAGAGGCAGAAAGCCAACAAATCGTGGGTCTGAGGGTTGTCACAAAATAAACTATGACTGGTACCTGGGCACTTGATCGCCATGCGAATATACAAGACTTGGTGCTGCCTTACGCGGATTCGGGAACGCCATAGAGATCTCGCATGTTGAAGGGGATGAGCGCCAACATCAGCGCTTGTTCATAGTATGTGGTTCGTGTGACGGCCATGGAGGTCAACAAGCCCACGGCACCACCCCCCTGCTTGCTTTTCTTGGTCTTGAATACTTCGTCATTGGCGTGCCCCAGTTCCATGCCCCCCTCAACGAGCTGCTGCACGCGTGCCGGAAGCTCAAAGGTCCCAGTCTTGGCCTTGCCTTCAATGCCCGTCTTGGCTTCCAGAACGGCCATCCATGCAAAGCATGTGAGAGTGCGTTTTGGGGCCGCTGTTTGGCCTGGTGCCGGTGATGTCTCGCAGTAACCACAGCCACCCTCGAGACCGCAGTAATAGTCGGCACCGGGTGCAAGCTCCAGGGCGTTGCGGGTTCGATTGCGGGCCCCAGTCAGCGTCTCATCATCTCCCATGGGCTGGTCTGCCACACCCGAAGGCGCATTGACTAGAATGTGCGCAGCGTTGGCACCAATCCAGGCGTCAGCTTGTGGTAGCCGGCAGAGATGGGCTCACACGGGATCCCGACCCCCAGGCACTCACCGGTAGAAACTTCAATGGTGTCATCGGGAAACATGGTCGTAAAAGCCGCTTTGACAGCGGCAGCCTTGACTGGGTTGGTCGACCCCACAACGACATGAATAGGTGCCATCTTGCCCGGTCGGTGTTGAGCTGCAAGACGTCGCTATGGCAAGCTAGAGGAAAGTACACCTCGCTGTCAGACACAGCTCATGACACAAACGACGGCAGCCTGCCAGCTGGGCACCAGCCTTTGCTGTCTCGACCCTTGAATTCCAAGCAGTACGCCACCACCACCGACCTTTGGCGTTTGTGTCGAAAAGGTGTGCGATCCTCCTGAGCGCACGATCGATTTTGCAAAACGACGTGTGTGTGTGTGTGTGTGTGTGTGCGTGTGTGTGTGTGTGTATGTAACGGTCGGTAGTTGTCAGACGTTTCTTCATCTTTTGCTGCTCGTTTCATCTGTGTGTGTGTGTGTTTCGCGTCTGGTCTGGTATGGGCTGCGCTCTTCTGGCCCGCACTTTGCGCTCGTGCTTGCTCCCTTCGGGCGGATTGGGGGGCGGGGAATGGGTTTGATGTTTGAGTTTTGCTTTTGATTTGATCTTGGCCTCGGTCGTGCATCAAGCCTTTGGTTCGGTTGGTCTCAAAATCGTGCATCAATCATGGAGCCATCACCCAAGCGGACGCGGCTGGAGCCGGACCTGAACGGGCATGAGCCTCCACAGCCACTGTATCAAACGGCCTACCTGGACGCTGCTCCGACGATCGGCATTGGATTCTATCATGTTACCTGCGTCAACCTAGCCGCAGCCCCACAGCAACTTGAACTGAAACTAAGGTGAGAAGCTGCCCACAACACCGCGCTGCCTCAATGCGAAAGAAATTGTTGCCCATCGGTATGCATGTGATGTGCCGCAGCTTCCTGGCTGAGGCCGTGAGTGCGGGACGTGTCATGGTTCAATCACCCGAGCAAGAGCAATACCTCGCATCAGCTCAGGCTCTCTGTAACCATCGTAACAACGTTTACGGTAACAACCAGCCGTCGTCACTCCGTCTCTTGCGTTGCGTATGGAAAAGCAATTCTAGGGACGGCCTGGCTAACTGAGCTTCCTGTGATCAGGACAATCACTCCTCCGTGTTGCGGTGCGCGAGCGAGTTGCTGAGGATCAGCTGGCACCTTTTCATCCCGCCACGCGCGAATTGCAACCGGAGGGGCGCCTCACAGTGGTGCTTTTGGTTCACATCCAACCGCGCATTTTCGATATCCATACCGACTTTGACCTTTGGTATTCGCCTATATTTTATTGCTAAGGCACCCGTCTCGACAGTCCTGACACCTCGACGTGCTGGATCACCATCGCTCACTCGAAAACCAATGACATCTTTCCTTTCAGGTTTGTGCTCAGTCATCTCAATGCACGTGGCTACGTGCGCCGATGTCCACCGGTGCCCCTGAGCATCGCTGCCAAGCTTCGAGATGCCAAGCGACAAGGTACAGTCGCCTGCCTCGCTCGCGTCAAGTGCTGGGGAGAGACCATTTCATTCTTTTTTGCATCCTCTGACTTGATTCACACACACACACACACACACACACACACACACACACACACACACACACACACACATATCCCGCTCTCTGTTGCACACGCGCCTTCACTGTCTTGATGCCAACTGATGTCTACGGCCCTAGGCCAGGACTGTCACATTCCAGGCGATCTGCTGGCAAGCAACGTGCCAGCCCGTGCCTTGTCCGATCCTCGTTATTGGTTCTCCATCCCGGGGGTTCTCAAGCTCGTGGAAAACTCGGGCTATCGTGCCGCCTCGCAGGTAAGCCAATCCGCTTGAAGATGGCGGATGCTGGCCCCATCTGCACTTCGAGATCATGTGAGTCAGATACCACTTGCTGGCCCGTTGACCTCCACTGTACGTGGTATTGTTTAGCCTCGCAATATCGACGTCACCTTGCACGAGTACCAGCTGCAGACCTTGGCATGGATGATTGACCAAGAAAAGGATCCCCTGGGGCTCAACGGGCGCTTTTGGGAGCAACATGTCATTTTGAGGCCCAACAAGGTTCAGGCGTGACAAGGAAATCAGCCGATTGCTCTTATCATTGGCGAAATGATGGCGTACTCCTCAACCGACCTTTTCCGTTTGTTTGTTTGTTTTTTGTTTTTTAGACGCCTTTTACTTTCTACTTTTCGCCTGTAGCCGGCGAAATGCTTGCACAGCCTCCACCCTTGACGACAGGAGGTTTTGTGTACGTCTTTCGCTCTGACTGGACCTTTGTGGGGTGTTACCCATTGCCGCATTTGTGCCTTGTCACACACACTCCCTCTCTCTTACATGCCATTGTACATTGTATCCGCTGCTGCCCATAGATGCGAGGAGATGGGTATGGGCAAAACGCTTGAAGTCATTTCCCTTATCCTGGTACGCCCTTTCTCCTGGCCAAAGCGCCGTCTCACTCCTTGCATCTGTGCTGATATTTGGCTTCGGCGTACTCTCACACACCATGCCGATTGCCTTTGCTTCAGGAGAATCCGGCGCCGGTCTCCCTGCCACAGCGCGCCACTCTTGTGGTAAGCTCTTGCTCAAGATGATTTCGTCGCTGCTTTGAAGCTCATACACCGCTTGCCGGCCACATGTTGTCATGGATGTCTTGCCAACCATTCTAGATCGTACCCTTGACTTTGCTCTCGCAATGGCAAGAGGAAATTATGAATCATGTCAAAGGCCATGACCTACTCGTCACCACCTACCGCGGCCTCAGCGATGCAGAATGCCTGTCGCCAAGCGAGCAAGTCCATGCAGTGTGACCTCACTATTGTGCCGTGCAGCACTTGACTCATGGCCGTTTTGGGCAACCGCGGGGCTTCTGAAACAGATTTGGCTATCGCCTGCATACAAGTTCAGCGCGTGTGTTGTACACGGAGGTCGAGGTGAGGGCTGTATGTGCACTACGGCTGCATTGCCCGCCGCTGGGATAGCTCCGTCTTGTTGAACACGAATCTCATTGCCTGTGTCGCTGCACAGTTGCAATGGCCCTGCCCCGTTTTCTCTGCAACTGTTAAGCAGGCGCAAAGTGCGGAGATCCTACAGGCTTATGAGGGCGGCCGCTTCTGCAGCCATCCAGCCATGCAAGGCCGCTACGCCACAGGTCGTCACTGGCACCAGGGCACCTCGCTTTTGCTGCGTCTCGTGCACGCGTGTAAATTCATGTGCTGAGCTGACGCTGTCCTTATTTTGGTGGCTGTTTGGGCAGGCTCGCGCTTGACACTCAGGCGGCAGGGCAAAGCTTCAGCAACTGGATTTGTGTGGTATGAAGTTGTGGTAAGTGCCCTTGTCGATCATTGCCATTGCGATCATTTAGACACGGCCACTCACTGTGCGGGTGTTGGCAATCGTCAAAATCACCGTTTCAGCCCGCAACGCGACGTCTCAAGGTGCGGTGAGCATGGGCGCGGCCCTCTCTTGCACTCGTTTTCGGCACGCGCGCCCCAGCCGACTCTTGCCGAGTCTTGATTGCGCAAAAGTCACCCCTATTGTGATGATGCGAGCGTAGAAATCGCGGAATGCCACGTTTATTTTAGCGTGCGATAGCACGTTCAAGGTCGTGCCTCGACCTGCAATCTGGCATACTGTTGCTGTAACCTTGCCAGAGGTGCTCGGCACCTATGACATTGTGCTGACAAAGTGTGTTGGTTCAAAACCACGCCTGCCCATTGCTGCGCACTTGTGGCCAAAGCTGTTGTCTCGCCATTCAGCTGACGCGCATACTGCGTGTAGCTACGAAATGTTGACGACGCGCAGCGTCCTCTCTCGGGTCAAGTGGTGGCGCGTCGTTTTGGATGAGTCCCAGCGCATCCGCGGGCCTCAGGGCGTGACTAACCAAACAATCTGCAAGCTGCAGCGACAGCATAGCTGGTACGCCATCAACGTTCGTTGTATCGTGTCACGTTGCTTTGCATTCATGTTCGGCTCCGTCTGAAGTTGGCATGAAAGATTCGGTGTGATTCGTCGGAAGACGTGTACCCTATGTCACTGCTGTCCTTTGCCTCTTGACATTGCCCATGAACGTTGTGCACGCTGACGTCTTGCCGCTGTATTGGGCTGGTTGTTAGGCTGGTGTCTGGCACGCCAGCCAGCAACGTTGTGGATGACTTGCTTGGACAGCTCTTGTTCTTGCGTGTTGAGGTACGAGCTCATACACCCCGTCTTCAGTCCTCTTTCTTGTCCAGACACGGCCGTGCACGCCACTTCCTGAGCCTTGCAATGCTTCATGGCTCGCAGCTCAGTTGACTCATCCACACTGTCATTCGCTAGCCTTGGTGTCGCATCGGGCCACAAGTTCATTCCTTTTGGCAGAGTGAGGTGACCGAGCATTGGAATAACTTTGATGAAGATGTGCTGAAAACCGTTCAAACCTTGTTAGGACACATCATGATGCGCCACTCCAAATCACAAACCGTCAACGGTCGTCCCATCATTACCCTTCCACGGCGCACCGTTGTTGAGGTGCCTTTGGTTTACATGACCAGCTCAGAGGAGTACGTGTACAAGTATCTCGAGGAGCGTGTGATTCAACTCTGTCGACAGCCCCACAGTGGGCGCAATTTGCTCGTCGCCTTCAATCGGTAATATTGTCTCAGCCAAATTTGAAGCAAGCTTATCCGTGCCTAAACTCATGCTGCCCTAAGTTAATGGTTGGCTCTGACATCCCGTGCTCTTGAACACCTATGCCCTTGCATGCGCGCACAGATTGCTGCTGTTCTGTTCTCATGCAGCCAACATCAACTTGCGCCAATTTGGGATGGACTTGGGCGTGGCCAAGCAGAGCGAGCGTCGCTTTCGCCTCGTGTCTGAGCTGGCCCAGCATACCGGCCTGGACAACGTCTTGCTCAATACCTTGTGCGTCAAAGAAACTTCTGCTACTTGTGGGCTGACAAAGACAGTGCTCGTTCTCACGAGCTGGCCGTGTTGTGCTCAGATTGAACAACAACGACTGGTCACCGGCACGGGCGCTCGAGGCAGCTGGATACACACGTGAACAAGCCAGTAACATTCTTACCAGATTATCCAACGTTTATACGGAGCTATCACAAATGATGACCCCTGCCACGTTTCTGCGTACCGTGGCCCCCCACGCCACGGCATCAGCAAGCAACGCCCTTGAGATGATCGGGCATCTGCGTGATGGTACGCCAGCAAAGCAAAAGACGCGCTTGGAACCACGCGGATTTCCAACACTCCACCACATGGCTTGCTCCAATTTCCTTTTTGCGCTCTGATGCCCCGTGCCTTTGCTCTCGACATAGCCACATGTTTGGAAACAAACAACTTTGCCGATTGCAGCGTGTGCTCGACGGACCTTCTCTGCCCCATTTGCCAAGACGTGCGTCAAATTGCTGGCCATCAGTAAATTGGCTTGAACGAGCGGTCCTCACCTCGCCCCATGCTGCCTTTTAGATCGCCCAACAGCCTACTTTGACTCGCTGCTTGCACTTGTTTTGCAACGAGTGTATTTCAAAACATCTTGCTCTCGTGTCAACTCAGACCAACAAGCGTGGTGTACGTAATGATTATTTCCCTGCTGCGTGTCTGCTTGACGTTGGCCCGCTCGCCTGCACCACTGTCATCGGGTAGTGGCAGAAACCTATATTTTCTTGAGGCGTTACAGACCATGCTCGTAGGCTGCCTCAACGCCCAATGCCCCCCCGCCCCTCCTGTTTATATCACCTGCCTCTTACAGCTTCGCGGGCCATGTCCCCTCTGCAAAGCCAATGTGGCATTTGACGAGGCAATACAGCTGATAGCTGACCCAGACAAAGTTGTGACAGGTGTGCATACCGGTCGTATCGTGCAGTCGCTCCAGTTGAACATGCAAACCTGCACCTGATCACAACGCTATGCTCACGCGATAGATCCGGCGGGCGCCGCGCCATCGGCTGAAGCAACGTCCACCAGCACTCCTGATCCGGAGCGCCACTATACGAGCTTGCCAGACCCCAAGGCTGAGGCAAGTTTGATTTCTCGTCTTCATTATGTATCAGAGCTTGAGGGTGTGACCATGGGTTCGCCCGAATTCGGCGTGGACAGGGCAGGAATGCATCGGCGTTGTTTCTACGCAGTGTGCATCGGCATTGTTTCGACGCAGTGTGGACCCAAAGTCTGCATCACTCATTTGCCTCGTCGCGTCGTCTGCCGTGTGTTGTTGTTGTTGGTCTTTGGATGCATTTCGAATCCATTGGTGGCGAATGGGTTTTTTATGCACTTCAGGAGCTGCGCATGGTGATGGCACCTGGATACCAAGTATTGAGTTTTGACGTGCCTCCAATGGCAGGATCTGTCCCCGTGTCGTTGGACATCGACTTTGATGCGCCGTACCACAAGACAGCTGTGGTAGTGACCGAGCCAAGCGGGCGTATCTTGGACTCGCAAGAAGCACAATTGTGGCAGCCTGATGAAAGCTTTGTGCTCAAGCTGCGGCATCGCGCTGGTTTGTCCTCGGGACCAACTGCCAACTTGTCAATATTTTTATCTCAGACCTGAGACTGGGCGTGCTTGTCTCTCTCTCTATCTCTCTTACCTCCCGCCTTTCTCTTCTTCTCTGCTATTAGGCGGACGCCTTCGTGTGCAGATTGGCCTCGAACTGTATCCATTCATGACTACCCGACGTATCGAGCCTTTGGCCCCTGGGCTTGACCATCGACTTTTATCACACCTCGGTTCGGCTTGAACGAGTGTTCATGTGCTGTCATCGCGAGGCTAAATCAGCAGGGCAAACTCATCAGTCTACTCCTCATTCTGTAGATGTCGCACGCGCTCTTCCCGGAGCCAAAGTGACTCAAGCGGTGGCCATCATGAATAAGGTCCTTGCTCAAGATCCAAGGACGAAATTTGTCGTGTTTGCTTCGGTACGGTCGCTTGCGTTTGACCTGATGGTATGGTGTGACAAAATGCTGCAACTTTTACGCCATGCCTTGACTGTCGAGCTTCGTTTCTTGTCTTGTCTCGCATGCTTTAGCACTTGGAGACCTTTCGTCAATTCTTTTGGGAGTGCATCAGTCGGCTTGAGCCACCTTTAGAGCCTTCACAGCTTGAAGATTACTTGATAGATGGGGCCACGACCGCTGCAAATCGCAGCCATCTACTTCATGAATTCAAGACGGCTGAGGACATGCCTTTTCTTCTACTATCCACAAAAGCCAACAATGCAGGCTTGACACTCACCGTTGCAAACCACATCATCATGCTGGATGCCATCCTCTCTCCAGGCGTTGAGGCCCAGCTCATCAATCGCGTGCATCGAATCGGGCAGTCGCGACCTGTCACTATTCACAAGTACGTGGATATCAAGCCGTATATTCAAGGCTGACAGACACGCACCCATGGCTCACCTTCCTTTGCTCCTATCGCTCAGGCTCTTTCTCAAAGGTTCTGTCGAGGAGCGCCTTGTGCGCTTGCGGGCGCACACTCTGGCGGTAAGCCCCGACACTGGAAGCTTTCAGCTCGCATATTGACAGCCCTGCAATCCTCAAGGGTTTGGCTTCAAAGTTTTCACATTTGCTTATCGTCGGATGTATGAATAGCGCGATGGAGTCTTGACTGAGGAAGACCCTGGAGACTCTGCTTCCACGTCCATGCTGTCCAGTAGCGCCAACAATGATGACGGTGGCTTTTCTGTCGAGGACATTCGCCGACTCTATGGCTTTGACTAAGGGCTGTTGATGATGTGTGTGCCCTTCTTTGAGATGATCGGTGGTCTTGACACGTTCAAGCGACGTCAATTCGATGATTGTTTAATGACTTTGTACCAATGACTTTGTACCATGATTATACTTTGGGCGCACGAAACACTTCATTCAGAAATACATTGTGAGCGAAGACGCACGCACACACACACACACACACACACACACACACACACACACACACACACACACACACACACACACACACACACACACACACACACACACACACACACACACACACACACAGAGCAATCTATGGTACATCAATATACAACGACTGGACAGAACGAGATAATCGTGGCAATGCAACAGGCTCAGTAGCCACTGCGCCGGTCCAAAATCTCTTGCCAGTCGCCGTGTCCGCTGTCCGGCGCCGCGACCATACTCGACAAGCCCAGCGCTCGGCACAGCGGCGAGCACGTGTGGGTCTCCATAAACTGACGGATGCCCTCGGTGCCGCGATCAGTCCGACTCTTGCCATGCCGCTTGGACTCTGAGATGTGGTGAATCGCCGGATCGGTCAGCGTGAAGCCATCATAGGCGTTCCAGACGCCTTGCAAATCGCAAATCAACTCTTCTTTGCCAGTCACTTCGTACGAGAAATGGCTGAAAGCTTGTGGGACATCGTCGACATCACAAGTTGTGCCCTGCGGCAGTTCAACCGTCTCGTGCATATGCTTCTTGACTTCCCCAGAGTTGCTGTTCCACTTGACAAATTTGCCCTCTAGGGAAGGCTCTGCCAAGATCCAGGCGATGCCATTGTCGTAATACGGGTCCTTCACCTCGTATATGGTACATGGGGCAAAGGAAACGCGCAGGGCCGTTTCCAAGCTCCCCACCGTGGTGCGCACGCGCTCGTTGAATCGTTCCGCCATTGACTGCGCAAACGCCTGTGTCTTCGCCGCTCGCTCGTAGAATTTAATGTTCAGATATTCTTCAGTGGCGCTTTCCTTTGCAACTAACGCATAGCCTCGGGCTTGGGCCGGGTGCTTGGCGCCCCTGCTTGCCACTTCGGTACATTCAAAGGCAAAACGCTCCGCGCCTGCCTCAAAGTACTCTTTGCGCATGGCAATACCATTGGCGCCTTCTTCCATGGGCACATCCATCATTGCACGAGCAGCATGTGAGTATGTGTACTTGCGAACCAGATCGGGGCCAATGTACACGTCCCAGACACTACTATCCACAGCAGAGTCATCCAAGTTTTGGATTCGCTGGGCTGCTTTGTTTTTTCGGGCATTGGGGGTAGTTCCACCACCAGCCAGGCGGGTGCGCAAGGTGGTCATTGTTGAGGTCAGAGTTGTAAAAACGCTCGCCAAATGGTGCACATTCAGACCCAGCTTGTGAAATTTGCCCAGCGGCAGAACGGCAGCCATGTCCTGTAGCATGTGAAAGTCTTCTTTTGCTGGGCCAAACCCAACAGTGGTGAAGCTGAGTCGATGCTGCCCAAAAGTGTCACCAAGGTGGCGAATCTGGCGGAGACACTTTTCACGAACGGAGCGCTTGACTTGCGGCCGACACAAGTACTTTGCGTTGCCATATGGACATTCTGGCAGCTGGTTGCTGTAGCCCGAGTCCCAAACGCGCGTGCCATGGGTGCATGGCGTATGGACATGATCGCTGGGAGCTCCGTCGCTCAGCCAAAACACCATGATGCGTGAGTTGGAGGTCTTTTCTTCATCCAACAGTTTTTCCAGGGCTGCCAAGCCGGTCAGGTAAAAACCATGGTACATGGCAGTGTGGCTGGAGAGCTCCTCGAGCCCGACCTCCAAGCTGTGGTCAAGTGGGGCTCGTTGTAGAACAACTGAGGCCTCTTGTGCGGCAAGAATGAGGGAGACGGATACGTTCATGGAGGCTGTCGGGTCTTGGCGGGTCAACTCCATCTGTGGTTGTAAAAATTGTTTGAGCAAGGTCTTGAAAACGGCTTCAGTGCGAGATGAGAATCCAGGTACGTCGTCCCGACGCATCGATCCGCTGTCGTCGACCACAAATACGGCATGAATCTTGCGAGATGCAGGATCAGCCATGGGGGCATCGAACGGGTTCTCGTCTTTGCCATCAATGCGCCAGCTGCTGATGACTTGTCGCTCGGCGGCGTCGGTTATGTAAACCATGCCTCGATGAATGAATTTGTGACGCGTTTCGCCACTAGGGCCAGGGCGCGTTTTGTCGCGGCGCCCAAGCTTGATGGCTTCCTTCAGTGCAGCCCGAGAAACATTGTTTGGATTGCGAATCAAGTTTCCTTGCCGGCGAGATATGACGACGCTATTCAAGTTGGATGCCAAGTCTGTGATCACATCCTCCTCCTCCTCCTCCTCCAACTCGAGCAAAACGGTGTTTGTTAGTGACGACATGGCTGATCAGATCCCCAGTTCCAGATCGCAGCAAGCCAAAAAAAAAAATGAGCAGCTTTCCACCCGATATCGCAGGTATATCAACACTGCCGCCTCTCATGAGAAAACTCTTTCTCACCCGATCTTAAACTCGAAGCGCTCAAGCACAAGCGATCGCGCCCAAAGCGCTAACACAACACACAAGCGAGCGATCGCGCCAACTTCTCATAAGAACTCATCTGCTTGTATCGACTGTGTGATTTTTTTCTGACAAGATCAGGTGTGTTCAGACCAAGAGTGGAAAGTAAAATACTTTTTCATTCATTTTTTTGTGATATGCGCGAGCGATGGGTCGGCGACCGGGGTGGCCAAAGTGAGTGAGAGGGCATGTCCAGGCTGTGCTGATGGCAGCGGGTTACGGACGATTCTGAAGGCGTGGGGAATGTGGCTATTTTTGACGGCTCGCGTGGCGTTATCGTGCTTCCCAGGGTCTTGCAGCGTTTGTTGACTGCGCTGTGGAAGGCGCAGCCGCTGGTGGACTGTCAGCAGCATGATGAACTTCGCCATGCCGTCAGGCAGATCATCGAAACTGTCATCACGGTGTGTAGACTGTCCGTGCCCGCACGTAAAACGGAGCAAAGGGGTGCCCGCACACCCAGCTCAACTCTTCTGCGTTGCCCTGCTGGCCTGCAGGAGGGCGAGGCGAGAGGCACCCAGTACCATGCTCTCATGTCGGCTCTGGAAAGAGTCCAGCAGCTCTTAGTGCAAGCGGTACGCTACCTTGAGCCGTTGTGTCATGGTCCTGCCTAGACGTGTCCCACTGTGCTTGGCTGCTCTCGGCTGACCCACTGCAATGAGGCTTTACGCAGCTGACTGGCGGGGCTACCCAAGCCCGCGCGAGCATCACCGGGGACCAGGTGCTGGCAAACCTTCCTGTTTTGGTAGGTGTCGCTTTGAAGACGCAGGACAGGAGTGGCAAGTGTTGACTAGATGTCATGTTCCATTGCTCGTCTTCATCTTCCTTCTTCCTTCCGCTGTGCGCAGGTGGCTCTGTCTGAGGAGCGCTTGCAGCAATTTGGCGCCTGGTATCAGGTCAGTTCTACCCATACGCTCACACGCGCCCACAGAATACCTTGTTCGTGCTGCATAGTCTACCGCTTGATCAAACTCCCTCCCCATAAGCTCATGTTTTTCTTGATCCATTTGCCCGAAATGAATGACTGTCCTCTGCCTCAGGAAGGCCATGTACGCAACCCTACTTGCCACCCAAATGCCCCCTTCCCCCGAAGGAAAAAAAAACTGCCCATGAGCAAAGAGCCTGCCCGCCGCATTTCACCGCGCTTGCTGCTTTCTTCTTTTTCTTTTTGACCTTTGCACGATATTCATATTCATAGAGCGCCCCGGCACCCTCCACTTTTCCCAAACCCAAACGGGTAAGCGACGCTGCGGCCGCGGGCATCGTGATATCAGCACAAGATACTCGTCCTTCGTGTGCCCTCGTCGTCCTCTGGACTCGGCTTGTCTTATCCTTTCGGCTTATTTTGAAAAAAAAAAAAAAAACTTGGCAGGGCCGACCACGAAAGACGTGCGCCGAGGCTACGTCCAGCCCTCTGGGATCCCCGTCAACCCCAGGTACTTCCGAAACAAGGCTGTGAGGTCTCAAAACGTCTCGAAGCCAGCTTGCCCATCGATGTGATGCATCGCCAATTTTTTTGTTCACAAAGCGTCTGGCATCTTCGGCTACAACTTAGAGCCAACGCCCAAACGCCCAAAGTCAGTGTCGGTCATGCAGACTCCCTTCACCCTGGCGGCAAAGGGCGCTCGGGCTATTCAAAAAAAGTCTCGAGCAAAGCAAGCCGCCTCGAGTGGCGGATCGGTCACAAGCCTCCAGGACCACGAGGGTGAGTGCGCTTGGTTTAACAACAGAATAAACCTCGAGCTGTCTCACTTCACAAGGCCATCTCCCTTGACCTTTTGGATCATCGTGTGCTCCGCTACGCAGAGGAGTCGGACGTTGTTGGTTTGGCCGAGATTGACGAGGAAGCAGAGGAGGCTCAGCTCATGAAAGACTACCACGCAAACACCGTTGTCATGTACCAAGTAGGTGTTGTTGCAATGTGGTCTGGAGGTAGGCCCGGTCTGTAGTCTCATGGTGAGCGGGCAACCCCTGGCGCCCCCCGCCCTCCTTAGGATCGCCACCAATTCAAGCCAGAACTGGTTTTGGCCCTTGCTGACCCTTGTGCGCGATCCTTTGGTCTAATGGGCGTGGATGCAAGCGGCATCACTATGCTATCTTATGCCTTGGAGGTCCGAAGAACACGAACCAACTTGTGTTCGAGATTTGGTTCAGACGAGAACCGCTCACGAGGTTCCTGCCTGGCTTGGTCTGCCGATAGTGGTTTCTTCGTCACACCTTGGACATTGTGAGCAAACTTTTGCGCAAAGACTACCAGGTGTGTCATGCAAAACTCGAATTGTGGACTGCCAAGCGTCAGCCTCACCATGCTTTCCGTGCCTGGGTGGGATGTCGCGCAGTACATTGCGTCCGACGCCCACGTGGAAGTGGAACCAAGCAGCGATGCCCTGCATGGCCTGGCTCTGTGGGCCAAAGCGAGCATACACAACAAGACGACACCAAAACCACCACCTGCCTTGTTGCCCGAGCCGGTGACCAGAGAGGGCCATAACGAGGAAATTTTGCCCGCCACACGGCGCACGCAGATTGTGTATGTTCTGCTGTTGGATGGTCGCTTGCAGGACTTTTTTGTTTCTTTTTTTTTCCGGAGCGGGAGGGGGAAGGGTAGCCTGTTATGCCATCGTCAGTTGGTGCATCACTCACCTTGTCCGCGCGCTTGGCAGGGTGGCTGACATTTTAGCCGCAGCGCGGCTCAGTCGCTTGTTTCCGCGGTACGGTATGATGTGGTTGACCCAGGAGGAAGACCTCTCAGACCACACCGCTTTCTGAATCTGGATCGCCCCTGCAGCAGGCGCCGCTTAGAATTGTTGGTCCGTGCCCTGCCTGACACGAGAGACTAGTCTAGACCGATTGATCGACTGTTTGAGGAAGTTTTCTCCCTAACACCCTGCGGCTGTGCCGCGCCAGAATTAAATTTATTGCTGACAAATATGGTTTTGTCACTCTTTTCGTCTTCTCGATCACCGTTCTAAACTCTCGATATTTTACAATCATTATATCCAGAAAAATACGGACCTGACTGTTCAATATTCGCGTCGTACAACTCGGTCTCCCTTTGGGGTTGTGCCTTGCCAACCAAAACTTTTGGCCGCTAGCAACGTCCAAACAACACAACACGTTCTCTCTCTCTCTCTCTCTCTCTCTCTCTCTCTCTCTCTGTGCTGAACACCTCCATCGCGGGATTGATCATGTGTATTTTTATTTTCAGCTTCATCGGTTTCACTGACTACCTCTCCCACCGCCACCGCCATCATGACTGACCGCAAGGCCGTGATTAAGAACGTTGACATGTCCGAGGACATGCAGCAGGATTGCATTGACTGCGCCATCGCTGCCCTCGAGAAGTACAACGTGGAGAAGGATATCGCTGCCTACATCAAGAAGGTGAGTTTTGCTCAAAAAAAGAAATTTGAGGCCTGCTCCAGTTCGGCAAGCCGAGCCACAGCCCCTTGATACGGTCTTGATGCTCAATGGCTAATTTTCTTCCTTCTGTGCTCTGTAGGAGTTTGACAAGAAGTACAACCCCACCTGGCATGTGATTGTCGGCCGCAACTTTGGCTCGTATGTGACCCACGAGACCAAGGGTTTCATCTACTTCTACCTGGGCCAGGTCGCCATCCTCTGCTTCAAGTCGGGTTAATGCCCTCTCTGAAGACCTCGACTCGATAAGCGAACAGCGTCCAACTTGGACCAAAAAAACGGAAAAACAAGAATAAAATAGAACACAAAGAGAGCCAGGAACGTCGATGTGGCGCTAGCTCTGCTTGAGCCAGTCGTACCAGTGGCCGTGCCATTGATCCATCACGTTTGGGCTCCCCCAGCTCTCCCTTGCCATCCTCCGAATTGGATTTGATTAGAGGGGCCTTGTGTCACGTGTTTGTTACTCTCTCCTAGCAATCGATCTTGCAGGCTCACTCACTCGCCTCAGCGATATCAGATATCACATCATCAACAACAACACAAACGCACACACTGTAGCAAAGCCAACAAGCGCCAGGGGAGGATGACATTGTAGTCAAGTCTACAGGCATAAATTCATCAGAATCTGGGGTTGGATACCGTGATCGGCACTTGTCAACAAGCTCTCCATCATTTGGAGCGAGCACACACAGACACACACATACACACAAAGAATAGCAAGCGCAGGTGCGGGAAGCCCAACAAAACAGCCGTATGCATGCACAAGGACCAGCCTAGAGCCCTGCCCCGAACAGCAACGCAGGGAAGGACAAACCAAAACACAAAACAACAGCAAGAACGCGGGCACATCCGGCGTTGTCACCCGTCCAAATTCAAATGTGTATAGCACACAGGGTCCTCGGGACAGGCACACTCAACACCCAATCTCGGATTATAAAGCACCTGCGCGCGCACACACATACACACATGGGGCACACCGGGCGGGCCTAATCAAGTCAGAGGCGAAGAAACTGGCCAAGGCCGTTTACTTGGCCTGGTTTCCACTCTGGTAAAACTCGCTGACGACCTTCCAGCCGCTGGGGCACATGAAGCCGCTCGGGGGATCCTCACCCTCGCGGGCAAACTTGCGCATCTTGCTACCGGAGATGAAGAGGAAATCGTCCTTCTTGCTTGGGTCGAAAAAGTCCATGGCGCCCTTCTTGGTGTTGTAAGCGGCCACGCGGAAGGGGATGATTTCCAGACCCTCAAGGCCCGGCGCCAGCTGGAGGACCTCACGGCCGTGATCAGCGTGGTACAGGTTGACATCCTTGTTGACGGGGTGGGACATGCCGGCAGGATCGCGGCCAACAATGTAAAACTTGGCGCCGCAGTTCTTGCGGGCCTTGGCATGCCACTGGACCTCGGTGGGGCCAGCGTACATCATGGGGCTGGGGAAGATGGCCACAACGGTGCTCTTGGGGTCCAGGACACCCTCAGCCAGGACGCACTCGTGTTGCTTCATGCGGATTTCCAGAGGCACGTCATCGGGCTTGGTCCAGCCGCCAAGAGGATGAAGGAGAAGGACGGGGTTGCGGTAGCCCTTCTCGATCAGACGCTCACGGGTATCGGTCATGAGCAGGGCATGGCCATTGTGCACGGGGTTGCGGAGCTGGAAAGCGTAGACGGCATCGGCATTGCGCTTGGCAAACTCGGCGCGCAGCTGGCTCGGGGTGAGGCGGTACTGGTCCAGACCATCGTTCCACTTGATGGGCTCCAGCACCTCGAGCTCACCACCGACGAGCCAGTCACCGTAGGCGTCAATCATGGCAATGTAGGGGTGGCCGGCATCGTAGACACCAAACTGACGGCAGCAGCGTTCCTCCTTGCGGGCCTCGAAAAACTCGGGCTTGCGCATGATGGCGACGGCCTTGCCCTCGTACTGAAGCGTGATGGCGGGCGCATTGAACATGGCGTCCTTCTGCTCGGTGGTGGCCGGGCACACAATGGGGACCGACTGGTTCACGACAGAGCCATCAGCTTGCTTGATGGCGTTGAAGTGGAGTGTTTGCAGGAACTCGCGTTCGCGCATAAAGCCGCGAAGCGGTGCGGCCCAGCCCTCGGCCAGGACCTGAACCCACTGCATGGTGAGCTTGTCCACGTCAAGCTTGGGAAGACCCTCAGCCTCAGCCTTCTTGGCCTCGACGGCCTCGGCGGGCACAAAGAGCTCCTCGGGCACAACGTCGCTGGAGGGGATGATGCCATTCTCCTCGAGGTAGTTGAGAACGAGGCGAACGTTCTCCTTGACAGTCTCACCGTTGGCACCGGCAACGATATCCGGGTTGACCGGGGGCTCGTACACACCGTCGATGCCGGTGAAGCCCTTGATGAGGCCGGCACGAGCCTTTTGGTACAGACCCTTGGGGTCACGGGCTTCGCAGACCTGAAGGGGAGTGGCGACGTAGCACTCGATAAACTTGAGACCGCTGTTCTCGTGGAGCTCGCGGCAGCGATCACGGTCTGAGCGGAAGGGGGAGATGAAAGAGGCCAGGGCGACGATGCCACCATCAGCAAAGAGCTTGGCCACCTCGCCGACGCGACGAATGTTCTCCATGCGATCCTCGGGGCTAAAGCCGAGGTTCTTGTTCAGGCCGGTGCGCATGTTGTCACCGTCCAGACCATAGCAGGGCACGCCACGCGAGCACAGCTCAGCCTCGAGGGCAAAGCTCAGGGTGGTCTTGCCAGCGCCGCTCAGGCCTAGCACAGGACAAACAAAGGCAGGCAGGCAGGCGTGAGGAATTGAAAGGCGTAAAAAAATAAAACAGCCACTTGAAACTTGACAGTGGCACATGTCAGGTTTGGGCAAGTAAACACAACAGTGGAAAGAAAGGAAGGCAACGAGCTTGGCATGCAAAAAAAAGGTTGGAGGGGGCGCGTACCGGTGAACCAGATGGTGCAGCCGCGGAACTTGGAGTCGACACCAAGCATCTCAGCGCGCTTGGAGCGGGTGACATTGTGCTTGACAGCAGTGATGTTGGTGGCCTTCACGTCAGTCATGGTGTCGGTCGTTCCAGCTGTCAATGCATCACAGGTAGGCCATGACAAAGTGAGCTCGTGACCAATGCTTAGTTGAACAAGTAATCAAGGAAGGCGACACAGAAGCCACTGGGCTGGAGCCAGTGATCAGTTCAAGTGTGTGCACGCTTGGCTGTGTAATTCAAAAAGAAGACAAATTCGAAGGTGCGCACACGTCCTGGATCTCACGACATGGGCATCAACAAAAAAAGAAAAGAGAAAAAAAAACAGCAGACGAAGCGAACGGTCAAGGCGATGGGGATGGGGCCACTGGCCAGGAAAGGCATGATGGGTTGCATTGCCACCGACAATCTCGCTTGTGCGCACGTTGATTGATGATAAGTGTGTGGATGGAGGAGGATAGATCGGGAATGGATACCGCAAGGATCGACATGCCAAAGCGAGTCATATCCCGGGGATAACGACAACATGCAGCAGGGACAGCACGCGCCATTGCCAACATGGGAGCATGACCAAATGTATCATGTGCACGCAGTGCACTGCCACCTGAATTTTGTGGCACGAGGCACCCAATCGAGCGAATCACACCACCAACGTGTAGCCATCTCAACCCACACTGACAGGCAGTGGTCGCCACCGATCTGAACGCGCACGCGCACACAGAAGAGAGGGAGCGAGAAGAAACGAAGCCAGTGCGCCCAAGACCGAGGCAAGCCCTTCAAGCACAGAGAGAGAGAGAGAGAGAGAGAGCTAACCAGCAGGACGAGGCAGCCGCAGCTAAAGGTGTAAAGAGTGTGCACACACTTACCCCAAATCAAAGAGTGGCGAGTGGAGAGAAAAATACAACAAAAGAATCCACTTTTGAACAATGGCAGTGCGAACAAAACACAGAGAGAGAGAGAGGTTCAGTGGGTCTCAATCACGTTCACTCTGTTCTTTTGTTGTAGGGGGCGAGAAGCTTGTGGATGTGTGTGAACGTGGCAGGGCGTTGTGTTATGCGTTGTCGCTGGTCGGCCTTACACGTTGTGCGGACAGACACACAAGCTGCGTGTACGCTTCTCGTTTACGTTACGCCAATTCGTCAGTCACGTGGTAACGTCCCACGGCTTATGGAAGGAGGATCAAAAAAGGCCAAGGGGGAACAATGCAGTAATGCAGTCAGTCATGCTGTTGGAGCGGTTGCGGGGTGATCCTTTCATTCCACCCCTTGCAGCTGAGTCACTGTTGCTTTGCGACCCTCATAAAGGGGTTGTCTTTTGTTGTGTGTGCTCATCCAGAATCATCCAACGTTTGGTGAATCGGCTCGTATATGTGATCAATGTCACGCTTTGCAAATAGTGACGTCAAAGTGTACTCGATATCAGGCTTGATGAATTGGTCGAAGAAAATATTGGATAAAACAGCTGTTGACAACAAGGCACCCAAAACCGCCCAGCGTCGAGCGCGCTTGCTGTCCGTGTGGCTTGAGCGCGGGCAGATACGAGAAAGACGTGAGCCGCAAAGACGTTCACGAGCCCCACCCGACACGAAAGAGAGAGTAAGCTGCAAAGCAAGAAAAAAAAAAAAGGGCCCAAAGACTCGGGCGAGGGAGCTGAGAACAACCTCACAACCACGTTCACTTGAAGCCGATGGCGAGGTTGGCAGCTTGGTCCCGATCGACGCCCAGAAGTTGCGGATCGAAGCGACGGCGAGCATCGCGCTCCGCAATTCGCTCAATGGGGGTCCAGGAGTGGTCGGGCTCCAAGCGATACGAGCCCAAGTGCTCATCCTGCAGCCGGTCGCCCCACTCCTGGGGTGAGAGCATGGAAAAGTACTTCTCCCCGTCCAAGTCCGGGTTGGTACGCCGATACAAGTGATAGATTCGGTTTGGGATGCGCTTGAAGTTGCAGCGCGCATGCGCGAGGGACACGTCCTTTTTGGCCTCCTCCAGTACCTGGCGGGCCTGTTGCTGCAAAAACTGGATCTGTTGCGTAATTAGCTCCAACTTTGAGCCAACGGTTGCTCGTGTGTAGTCGTCAGCCTGTTGCACAACCTGCGCCAGGGCCACCAAGTCATTGGGATCATGCATTCGGTGAACAGCCCGCGCAGATGCCAGCTGGTCCGCCGTCCTGGGGTCAATTGGCACCAGCAGACTCGACTTTTGCTCCTCCGCAATCGTCACCAGCTCCTGAGAACCGGTCTGGGGCGTCTCCGACGCCATGCTTCTGACTAATGGTGATGCACCAAAGTTCGCTGTGTGCCACACCGCCACGAAAAGCACAGGGGTCGCAGTCAGCTCAAGCTGTGCTCAGCACTGTTGAAAAAAGAAAAAAAAAACTAGAGCGGTGCAATGATAACAGCCGCCACCGCAGTAAAATACAGACGAGCTGGTTTTGTGCGTGCAATGTCAGGTGGGGATGAAGAAGGCACACCGGACCGCGTGGATGGCCCAAATCCTCTCTGCACAGGGGCACAAGGGGTGGGACGCAAGACTCGCTCCCTTCTATCTCGCTTTACTTCGTGGAAGAGGAATAGGGTCTCCCCTCCTTCCCAACGTTCGCGAACTTGTTCATGTTCGGAGCCCTTGAGAGGCGCGCCACGAGGTGTGTTGTTTAGTTGACAACTCAAAAGCGGTTTGCAGCGCAGTGCCCGAACAGGAGGAGACCACTGTGCCATCCCACAAGCCCTAGGGCAGCCTGTCGTACCTTGTCCCGCCGCGTCGTGCCTCGTGTGCCAGGTATCCCAGCCGCTTCGTGTCCCTCAGTTCGATGCTTCGTGAGTCGGAAAGAAAAAAAAAAAAAACTGTCCGTTTCTATTTTGTCTGACAACCCGACAAATGTCAGCATTGTTGATGGACGCACTCTGTATACTTTTGTATCATTCAAGATAGAAAAGCTTCATCCGTTATTATTCATAAATGCACACAACTAGCCCTTTGTACACTCAACTTCTTTCACATCAAACAATTCAAGGCACACACTATGGAGCGTCTATGTTGTATGGCCTTGTTTGTCTTACAATCTCCGCAGTACTGGTCGTGCTTTCCGACGACATTGATCAAGTTGATGAAGCTTAGAGCACTGTTGTAAAGGGGGAATACAGGCATCCGAAGCGCCAGTTGTTGCATGCACGGCGGCGGTTCGTGTCGACGTTGATCATTCACTGCTTCTGCGCGGCGGACAGGTAAAGGGCGTCCGTCGTCGACTTGCTGCATCAAACGCAGAGGCATCAGGACCCAGCCCACACGCCCTGTCAACGCCAGCCAGTGATCAAGCCATTGCCGACCTCCAGGCGCTGCCGCAGTCCAATACCTCCTCCTCCATTGAGAGAAAAATCTTTTACTTTTTGCAGTTGCGCGTCGTTTTACGCCCCTCGCTCCCCCGGCCCCTGCCTCGTCCCTTGGTTCGGCCTTGACTGGCCCTTCTTCCGCCCAGCGTGGACCCTTGACGCCACATCAAAGCAAACATGGCCTTGGCCACAGCCGCGGAGGCGCGGACGCGCGACGATCTACAGCGCCTGCAACAAACGTGGAAGACTGGCTTGCAGGACGCCCAGCGCGAAACCCAGGAAGCCCGGGACCAAGCTCGCCAACTCCAAGTGGCCCTGGAGCAAGAACGACAGCACGGCATCAAGCTGCAACAGCAACTCGACCAAGCACAGGTCTCCGCCACCCGTCAGCAAAGCCGTGCCCGTATCGAACTTGAGCAGCAGCTCGTTGATCTGGAGCAACGCTGCCGCGATCTCACCTTGGATCGCGATGTGTGGCGGGACAAAGCCCAAAGCCTAGAACGCGAGCTTCATGCCCAGTTGGCTCAACGCGCCTCCCGCCGAGACGCCGCCGAAGCCAACGATGCCACACGCTCATCAACGACAAACACCCAGGTTGGAGCAGAGGCTGAAACGTCGCACGATGTGCTCCGCCAACGCATCAAGCACCTGGAAAGCTCAGCCCGCACTCTGGCCAGCCGCGTGGGTCAGCTCGAAGCTGAAAAGGACAATGCCGTGCGCGAGCGTAATCACCTCCTTGATGAGGCACATGAGGTCAATGCCTACCTTGAACGCCTCAAGGCCGACCTGGCTCACGCCCAAGCCTCGTCGAGCACCCATCGCACCGATGGCCACCCTACCCAAAGCTCGTACCCTCATGCCTCTCTTCTGAACCAGTTTGGGGCCGACGCCGACACCCGTGCACAGATATCAATGCTCGAGTCTAGCCTTCAAAAGGCGCTCGACCAGCGCGACCGCGCGCGACAGGACGTGAGCTCACTACAGCATGACCTGACAGCATTACGCCACGCCCACGAACGCCTCCGAGGCAAGGCTGCCGATGACATTCAGAGCGCTCGCCAGCAAGCCTCTTCCTCAACCCGCCAGTTGGAAAGGCGCCTTACTCGCTTACAGGGGACCGGTGAGACCCAGGCTGCCGCACTTGACGCCTTGCAGGGTGAAAACCGCCGCCTTCAATCCCAGCTCCAAACCCTGAGTACGACAAACGCCCAACAGAGCGCCAAGGGGCCGACGGCTCTGATCACCAACCATGACGCTGCCCTCTCCGTCCTTTTTATGCTCGGCAAGGACCGGCATCTGGATGCGCTTGAAGACGCCATCGATGCCGCCACCCAGCTGTTGGACCAGATTGCGGCCTATTGCCAGCAACCCCGTGCCCGCCCCAACCAGATATATGACGCCGTCACCCTGCTTCTAGGGCAACTTGAGGCCCTTCACGCTCTGCCTGAGGATTGGTCTGAACACCGCACGGAACTGGGCCTGCGCTTTTATGCCGATGACCAAGCCCGACAGACATCGTGGCTTCACCCGGTCCATAGCGCAGAGGAAGCCAACCATCTCCTCGGCAGCGACCCCTTTTATCCGTACAATCTGGACGCTGACGCAGGCTCACCCGGCTGGTCTGGCGCCCCCAGTACGCGGAGTGCCGCTCGTACCCCTTTCCACACCGCCACCGCGCCCTCGCTAGCGTCTGGGCACACTGATCACCCAGCATCTATTCGCGGCCCCTTGTACTCGTACGCTCCGCCGAGCACGCGCAGCCGTACTCGACCCGGCCCTGCACGAGCTAGTACACGCTATGCCTTCACCGTTAGATCCGCCGAACCCCTCTACGATCGCGCACGTCCCGAAACGACCTCACTGCAAAGCCGTGAGCCCGATTATGCCCCCCACACTGGCGCCAATCCGTATCCCACCTTCTCCCGTGATGGCGGCTCAAGCCTCTACGACCGCGCTGCTCCCACGGCCATCACGCGCAATGGGCGTGCCTCGACTTTGCGCAAGCTCGATGCAGCCAAGCGGCGTCGCAATAGGTATCTTCATGAGCAGGCAGAATAACTAGACGCTTGATATCGAATGCTCGACTCTTTGACCTCGAATGCCCTGCCCTGCTGGCGTCGAGCACTGTGGCCTGCATTGCCGCTATTTTGCTACAATGGTCAGGTGCTGCGTTGAGATATCCACACGAATTATATAAGTGACCCTCGGACGTGCCGTCTCCCCTCACCCGCGACCCCTCTACACACACACACACACACACACACACACACACACACACCAGCAGCAGCAGTAGCATAGTATCGAGGCAGGGTCAGAATATTCACTGTCATTTTCATGTGGATTGTGTGCGGTATAGCCCATAAATCTGGACATGTGTACACACAGAGAGAAGAAGCTTCTAGCCAACCAAAAAAAAAGGAAGGCGCTCGCTTCAGGCGACACACGGGTGCGCTTTTTGCTCAAGCTAGGAGATGGTACAACGACCTTGATCCCGCGTTGCCCTGTGGCATGCCAAACACGTGAGACCACGACGGGGGGGCCATCAGTCCAAAAGTCGAAGCACCATGTGAAGCAGGTGCAACTGACCGGCGGTCCTTCTCCGGATCAAACGGTGAAAACTTGACATCTTCGTTGCCTTTTTTCGCGGTACTTGAAGCCCCCGTCTATGAGTAAGATCAAATGCGTACATTTACCCATCGGTATGAGAAAATAAATCCAGGAAAGAGGCACACACGCAACGTTCCAGGCTGAGGCTTCAATGGCTCAAAAACTCTTTGACATGCCTCGACGGCTGTGTAAGGAACCTTTGTGGCATCCCACGTGGTGGCCTGCCAAGTTTCAAGTGGTACGGGCAGCTCCAATGCCGTAGGCTGAAGAGAAGCAGAACGAGATCATCGACCTTATGAGACGCTTGCGGGCCATCACTGAGGATGGAGACGATACCTTACCTCGGTCAAGCATTTGGCATCTGGGGTTGTGGGAGGAGCAGCCGGTACTTTGTGAAAGTAGATGAAGCCATTTTCACGATGGGCTTTGTCATGAGCCTCCTTGAGCGTCCTCTCTATGCGGTACAAACAAGATGCAAGGGCTAGATGAGATTTCAAGATGGAGAGAGTAGACTCACAACCCACCTAACCAATCCCCCCAAATCAGCAACAGATTGAAGGGAGGATAACTTGAACAGACCGAGTGTGGTGAAGATGACGTGACGTGAGGGCTCCATAACTTGTGCAGAGTGTACGCTGCTGCCAAAGGCTGTGGCTGCTCTGGAAAAGGCCTTGGCATGGGTCTTGGCCTCCTCGATGGCTGATAGCCAAAAAGACAGATTATACCATTGTCAGTGTCAGTCAAAAAGGGGGATTGGAAGGACAGTGCACTGTCCAAGCCGGCCTAAAACCGTACCTGCGGCGGCGCCTTGATAGCAACCGAGAGCATCACCACATTTCTCCTCTTGAAAATAGGCCAAACCAGCATAGCAATACATCTAAGGCCAGCATAGGTGAGCGAGTGATCAAGAGTGGCAAGGAGACCTGGCAAATGGACGGCGGTGGCGGTCAAAACAAACATAAGCGCGATAAAAGGCGGCCTTGAAGTTGCAATACGCGCGCAGGCGCTTGGCAACGATGTTGTCCATGCTGGTCAGCGCATCAGCGGCATTTTGAAACTTTTCCGACAAATCTCGAGCGATCGAAGACAAGAGGCCAGGCTTGTGCCCCAACTGACGACCACGGTCCAACGTGACTACGCACACACGCGCGCATGAGTGTTTGGGTGTGCAAAGGCATCACACAATACACCCAAAGGGGCAAAAGCATGAGCGAAACTCGCTCAAAGGAGAAAGAGTTGTCGTTGAAAGCCAAGCCGCTCAACTAGGAACGCTGTTCTGTACCTTCCTGTGCTTCTGCGATGGCTTGTTGCAAGCGCACGTCCAGCATTCGCTCATCAAAATCTATCACACGCACGCGGGCGCACACACAGACAAGAAGAACCGCATTCATGCATCATGAGTATCATGGGAGAGCAGATATTGAACAACGCCCTGTATACAGGACCGGTCAATGCACACACGCGCGCAATACCGGATGGAGCTGGACCTACCCGTGTTGGGATTGTAGGCAATCTCTGAGCGGGTGCGCTGTAAAAAGTACTGAAAGACGCCAGCGGCTTCCTAGTGCAGCCAATGGAATTGGTTTTTCAATCACAATCAGCAAATTTGAGAATCAGCCGCTGAACTATCAGACCCAATTCTCACGCGAGTACGTGAACAACATGGCAACCAGGGGCCAGCCGCCCAGCTCACCTTGAGACTGTTGAAGATATCCTTGGCGGCATCGTTCCCTTCGACTGAGGTGTCGGCGTAGTCGATGATCCAGGCAGCATGCTTGGTCAACCAGATGGCGTAGTTGAGCGTCACTTGGTCGATTTCAAAGTCCACGTGCGTGTTGGCCTCCACCTGTCCCGAAACATTGTCGCTCCACTTGAAAAGAATTGCGCGAGAGAGAAGTCGATGTGCATGTTCACTGGGCACAGATCCGGTGCTTTCACCCACGCCCCCCTCTGGTGCAGCTAACCGCCAGCCAGACCGTTGTGAGATTCGGAGCGGGGGGAAAGGGACAGGCACGACCCTTTCACACGGTGCGATGTGAAAGACAAACCTGTTTGCTGTGGCTCAACCGCGCGCTTGAAGCCTAACACATTGGCCAGGTACTTTTTGTAGGCCGTGCGTACCTCATCGGGGCCGTTACGAAAATGATTCATGAGCTCAAGGAGCTCGCCCCGATCCTGGGTTAAATTCCTGATTCAAGCCCGCCCCAACACATGCCCAAAGCCGTGAGGATCAGGGAAACATAACAAGTGCCCACACACGACAAAGGCCTTCGGTGCTTGAGGGTACCTGAGCAAGTCACGGCTCTGGGCATTGGTGGCGGCCAGGGAAAGCGGACCGCTGCCGAAATTAATGGGTGCTGTGGCCTTGAGAGGCTCGCGGCACAACCAAGAGAGCGCCATGCCGCTCAAGAGACGACAACTTGATACTCGGCTGGGATGGCTGGTGCCCCCTGTGGTCTGTTGTCGTAGCTCTTCACTATCAACCTGTGCAGTGCGAACCGCAGATCAACTGGAGCTGATTGAGGTTGAAAAGAAAAAAGACAAGCAAGACAAGGCATGCGACGTGAGAATCGAGACGGCAAAAGCGTGCGCGCACAGGTAACCAGAGATGGTCCGTTGTTTTCAGCATGTCGCCGACAATGGCAGCGACGGGAGAGCCACGTCCCGAGCCCGGACCCTGTCCCTATCACCGCATATCATCTTTTGCCTTCCCCACTGCCCCGCTGCCACTACCGCTGCCACTGCCATCGCAGAAGCGGCATCGCCATCAGAGCTCCAAGCGACTTACCGGCCCCGCGTCCTCGTTTGTCAACTGCTGCCGACGAGTTGTCTCTCTGATCCAAGTGGTGAGAGTAATGGCAAATGACTTTTTCTGATGGCATGCCGTGCTCCATCTCTGCTCACATCCACACACGTATCTTCGGGCGAGATTGCCTGACCGCTGATTTGGCCAGAACACCTGTTGCAGATACCTGTCTTGAAAGTCAGAAACCGCAAACGTATCGTTTTGTCAGATTATATTGGAGATGGAGATGGCCAAAGTTGGCAGTTGTGCAGACCTGCACACTTGCGCAAGCGCGCAGTATCGGAATACGCGAAAGCGAATTCAAGGTCATGCTGGGTGCTGGTGAAAGACACACATGGCTCGTTTTGTGGCCGATCTGGGCAGTTTGTCGAGATGGTGTTGGTTTCTTCAGTTCCTGCTGTGGGTGTCTCACAAGCGCTGGAAATGTCGAAGTTGGCATTGAAGCAACCCGACCGCAGATCCTCAGAGCATGGAGGGGGGGTATGGTGTCGAGGCAACACACAGCCTCATTTTTCTTTCTTCATCTGCCCTCCGCCCTCTTCGTCCCCTACGCCCACAAGCACTCAGAGACCTCAAAGAATGGCCCTGCACTTTGGTGGCGAGTTCTTTTCCCCTGCAACGACCAGCCCCGCCATCATCAAGGTGCCAGACGCCTTTCATATTTCCGTCAACAGTGCCAAGCATGACACTTCAGCCCCTTTGTTGACGCAGGTGCGTGGCTGCACACCGGACATGACGTTTTGTCGATTGCAGATATAGCACAAACATGCTCGCGTCCTCATCCGTGCGTTGGGCTTGGGGGTCTGCATGGCTGTCTAGTCGGACTCTTGCTTGCTCGACATTTTGGATACGGCTGGACAGGAGGAGTACAGTAGCATGCGCGACATGTACTGTCAGACTGGCGATGCTTTTGCCATAGGTCAGGACGACCCCCATGCACTCGGATGCCCAAGTTCAAGTCTCATAGCTTGCCTGCTCACCGCCCACCGTCCCCTCACCTGTCCTGATGATCGGGGTGCGTCACCTGTGCTGCGGCAGTGTTCTCCGTGACCTCCCGTGCCTCCTTCGATGAGGCGCGCCTGATGAAGGATTGGGTCTTGCGAGTGCGCGACGTTGACACTACAGATCAAGTGGCGCTGGTGCGTGCCCACAACACCCGCAAGCTACGTTGGCACACGTGTACCTCACCCACCTTCTGTTCCCTTCCTGCGGCCCGCAGATTTTAATTGGCAACAAAAGCGACCTGAACGTTGCCCGTGAAGTCAGCTCCACTGAAGGCCAGCGCCTAGCTGATGAGTGGCATTGCACATATATTGAGACTTCGGCCAAGACAGGCACGTTCTTCTTCCCTCTTTGGCCCACTCCCGCACGGCAACCCAAGCCCTTTCACCTCTCTCTGACCAAACGACGGCCGCTTGAGCAGGTTTCAATGTGAATCGAGCCTTTGAGGAGCTGGTTCTCAGCTTTGCCCGCCTCAACCCGCGCATGACTCAGCTCAAGAGTGCGTTTCACACGAACAAATCTCATGTATTGCTGTGCACTCGTCTTGGCCTGCCTCACTTTGTGCACATTCCCGTCCTGCTTGTGCCTGCACTCTTAGCCGTGGTCATGGGCAGTGGTGGCGTAGGAAAATCGGCCCTCACGGTCTGTCATTGCTCCCCGAGCAGCAAATGGTTCTCGCCACATTTGTTTTTCCTGGATGCTCTCAATCAGCTGACTTGCGTTCCACCCGCCTTGTCCCACAGGTGCAATACATTCAGCACGTCTTTGTGGAGTGCTATGATCCCACCATTGAGGACTCGTATCGCGCCCAGCGCCAGATTCCCGGGCTTGCTGCAGTCCGCCAGGCCTTTCGACACAAAAAGGCTGGCCAGACCAAAAGCAAAAACGGCTGCTTCAATTGGAGCATCCTGGGGCGCCGCCGAAGCAAAGAGCAAAACCAGGGCAGCAACGGAAATGCCTCTCCCAAGACAGAGCCCATCGCAACCAAGCTTGTGGCCAACCCGCCCTTGAACACGATGCTGGTGCGTCACCGGCACGATGCAGGGTTGGAAGGCCAAACGGGAGGGAGACGCATGGTATCTATCCTCACCAAGTGTCTTTTTTTGCCCGCTGTGCGTCAGGTGTCCCTCGGCGCCATTACCCAGGGCTTTGAGCCCGTTGATACAATGCCTTTTCAATGCAAGGCGTGCTCTGCGTATATGGTCGACGCCTGCGTAGATGAGGCGCGAGACAAGAACAACGCCGAAATGCTGCGCTGCCGCATATGCCAAAAGTGGGTGGCCTTGCCTGCTACCACACTGTCACACTGCCTTGCCCATTTCCAACTTGGCTCTCCTCACCGTTCTGCGCCTCGCTGAATGCAGCCTCAGCGACGTACCTGCCTCGTACGCGGTCCTTGCCCGAGAAGCAGTGGATCTGGTGCTCGATGACCCCTCAAGCAACACAGATGCAGCTACACAGAAGCCAACGGACAAGTCTGAGATCGTTGCCCACAAAGACAACAGGCTCATGGTGCTGGCCATGGACATTTCTGGGAGCATGGACGTGGAGGTCACGGTAGCCAGTTTGCAAGGTATGGCTGTGCACCTCCATCTTGACACACCCTGCACACCGAAGAAGTTGCCAAGGCCTTAACTTCACGCCTCACATTGCCCGTGTGCAACTCGACCCGTCCGGTATACACCAACGCAGCCGAATGGGCCGCCATGCGCGACAACGGTCGACGTCGGCACCTGACACGCTTGGACTGCATGAAGGAAGCCATGTGCCGGCGCCTGGACTATCTGGCCGCGCAGTACCCCGAGCGGCGCATGATTTTGGTTACGTTTGAAAACGACGTGCAGGTCTATGGCACCCCCGAGGAGGCTCCGCTGATCATCGGTGCGTTGTTCTTGCACAGGGTTCCTTTGAAGGAAAACCGGACGAGCCATATGATCTCACAAGCCCTTGGGTGCAGAGTCGGGGGATGACATGCTTCACTTGCAAGCCACGGCTTGCCTTCAAGCTCAAAAAGCCGGATGGCAATTGCCGACTATCGGTCAGAGCCTCGAGGCCTGGAAGCTCAAGGTGGGTGCGCGCCTCGCCCGCGTTCGAGAACACATCTGCTGCCTTGTTTATCCAAGCTCACCTGCCTCGGGTTTATCTATGGGCACAGATTCAAAATCTGGCAACCAAGGGCTCCACTGCCTTGGGTCCCGCGCTGTGCGTATCAGTGGGCCTGGTTGAGGCGTTGGCGGGCGCTGGTGTTAGCGAAATCATTCTCTGCACCGATGGCCAGGTGAGAGCCTTGCCTCGAACGTCGCCGCCACCATCAAACACTTATGCTAGGCACTGTGTAGTTTGAACTCGACACAAGACCCTTATCTCACCGCGCTTGGTCGGAAACGACAACACTGCTCTCGTAGCCGAATCGCGGCGTGGGCCGACTTGACTACCGTACAAAAAGCTCGACATTTTACGAGGCCATTGGTGAACAAGCTCGTAGCCACAGCAGCTCCATCTCAGTCATTGGCACGACAGGCGTGAGCTGTGAGCTGGGGATTGTCGGTGCTTGCGCTGAGGCATCAGGCGGCAGCATAACCACGCTTGACCCCCTTGAGCTGGTCCGCTACATGCGCGAGGTACGTATGTTGACCGTCAGAGTTTGCCATCGTCAGTCCTTTGCGCGCGACGGCCGCGATTCGGCTCATGCTGGCGGGCGACTGCCGACTGTGTATAGCTCGTACAAAATGCTGCGGTGGCCTCTGATGTCAAAGTGCGCGTTTGTCTGCCCTCGACGGTCCAGCTGGAAGTGGACCATCGCCTCCTGCCCACGGTCAGTTCATGCATGAATCTGATGGCTGGCCCGACCAAGCCACGCGCACGAGTGTGCCATAGGAGCTCAATCGGGTTATTGCATGTCGAATAGACCTCCGGTGGCACGAGTATCGATGTTGGCAACGTGTACCGAAATGCTGACATGGGGTTTGCCCTCGGTGGATCGTTTGAGAAAATGCCACCAGGCAGTGCGGTACAAGTGCAGATTGCATTTACCGACCTGGAAGGGCGGCGGTGCCTCAAAGTGCTGACGCGGCGTCTGCCTCGCTTGGCCACAACGGCCCGGGAGATGGGAGAGCACCTGGACCTTGCCGTGCAAGCCACTGTGGGCGTGCAGCGGGCTGCACGCCTGGGACTAGCCGGGCATGGGCCGAGTGGCTACGAGCTCTTGATCGGCCTCAAGCACGTGTTGGAGACTAGCAAAGAAGGCAACAAGATGGATGAGGAGGTCTACTCGTTTGTAGCCGAGTCCCAATCCCTGGCTCAGCAACTGCATCGGCTCCAGCCCGGTCAAGTCCAGCTGTCTGATGATGCTGTTCGCGTGAGTCGATCGCAGCAAGGACTCGGGCTGACATGCATGGCTTTCATGCAGGGTTGGTCTATTGGTGGGTACTTGCTCACTGAATATGAATTGCGTTGTGACCGGTGCTATAGGAGCTGCGACACATGAAATCGGCGCCGTTGGCGCAATTTGTGTCTGCAGAGCGCAAGGTAGACCAAACCAAGGCGCGCCAGACGACGCAGGAAGTGGCCAGCAAGTACTACAATTACCGTTTCTGAGGACCCATCTGCCTTTGCATGTCATGTGAATGTGCGGGTAAACAAGCCCTGTGATAAATAACACCATCGATCCTTTTTCCCACATGTCTGTTTGTCTGTGTGTCTGTGTATGTGTGCGTCTGTCTGTGTGTCAGTGTCATTTGCTCGAGTGAGTGTGGGGACCAATTGAGTAAGCGTGAAGCCGTCACGCTGTGATCATACAAATCCAGTTTCATAGTCGATTAAGAAATACGGCGCAACCTGCCAGGGATTGTGTCGCGTGCTCCAGGTCGAACACGGCTGCGACCACTGCAAGCAGTACTGTTCGCGGGTCAATCCAGCCACGGGGCGCCTCGAAGACAAGTCCGGATGGCGTGTGGGGGAGGAGGCAGTTGCATCACCAAACTGGCCGCCAGCCGGGTGCCGGTCAACCATGCACATACGATAGGCATAAAGGGGTGGGGTGGAGGAGCGTCTACATTTTGGCTTCAGCAGGGCGTCCGTAGCGATCCATGAACTTGAGATGAAAGTCGGCAAAGAGCTGGAGGATGCTCTCAAACTGCTCCTCGGGTGGGAGGATGGTGGTGCGAAAATGGAAGGTGCCATCGCGCTGGCCAAAGCCTGAGCCTGGCACGGCACAGATGCCGGTTTCATCCAGAAGCTCCATACAGTACAGCACGTCAGCGGCAACGCCACGCTTTTCAGCCTCAGCGCAGGCGCGCTTGGACAGCTGAATCTGGGGGAAGGCGTAGAGGGCGCCCTCAACGTTGCGGCAAGAGATGAAGGGAAGGCGATTAAAGGCCTCGGTAACCATGGCCGCACGGCGTTTGAGGCTTTGGAAGATGGCGTCGCATTCGGTGGTGAAAGTGGGGTAGGAGGCATCACCGGGGCGGGGTGGGCTACACATGAGGCCCACCATGAGCTGGCCATCGACGTTGGAGCTGAGATTGATGGAAAAGAGCTTGTAGAGCTGTTCACGGGCGGAAGGGTGAATGCCCAAGAGCTCAACGTAGCCGCCGCGGCGGCCGCACTCGCCAAAGACGCCCTTGCTGACGGTGTGGAAGGAGAAGCACTCAATGCCTTGGGCGTCCGCGCCCAGCTCCTTGATGACCTTGCGGAAGGAGATGAAGGGGCGGTCGCCATAAATGTTGGTCTGGTAGACCTCGTCGGCGAAGAGAACCACACGCTGCTTGATGCACCAGCGGACGACGGCCTCCATGTTGTCGCGGGGCAGGACTTGACCAGTGGGGTTACCAGGGTTGATGATGACCATACCGCGGATGGTGAGGCCACGTCGCTTGGCGTCGTCGATGGCCTGTTGAAGCGAGTTCATGTCCAGAGCCCAGTTGTTGTCCTCGTCGAGCTCGTAGCCCAGAACCGTGCCACCAAGGGCAACACAAGCGGCCGAGTAGAGAGGATATTGGGGGATGGGGAGCAAGACGGCGTCCTGCTTGTCGCGAATGAGCATCTTGAGGCAATTTTGGATGGCAGGTGAGGCGCCGTCGGAAAGGAAGATGTCGTCCGGGGAGGCAGGGTGGCCATCGCGAGCAGAGATAAAGTCTGCGACCTCTTTGCGGATAGCAGGGTTGCCTCGCGAGTCTTGATAGGCGCCGGTGCCACCCGGGAAAGCCTCGAGGTATGTGCGGGCGCGAGCGATGACATCGGCAGGAAAGAGGTCACCAACGTTGGGGGCGTCCAAGAGAGCTGGGTAATTCATGAGGGCCAGGACTTGGCGGGGAAAGGTGATGGCAGGTTGGCCCAGGCTGTGGGGATTACCCACATTAGTCAGAATGACCTTTTTCCCCTCGGCCTTGCGTTGCATGGCCATCTCATAGATTTTGCCGCGCACGGCGTACGTGGCAGCCAGTACGTTGGCATTGATGCGGCCGTCTGCGTGCAGGACAGGACTTTGCGCCATGTTGATGTTGATGTCAAGTCAGAGGTGAATCACGAAGCAAAAAAAAAATAAGCAGAAACACCAGGCAACAACAGTGTGTATGTGGTGCAATCAGCCTTCTCAACCACGAGCCGGAGAGTGACGGGATAGCAAGCCAAGAGCACAGAGGCAGGCAGGCAGGCACAGAGGCAGGCACAGAGGCAGACTTGGAGCTGAGTGTTCGGGTCAGTGGCGCTGCAAATGCAATGTCGACAAAAGCCCAGTGGAAATAAAATACAAACCTTTCATGGCCTTCACTCACTCTTTCTCTCTCTCTCTCTTTCGCTTTCTTTGGTTGGTTGAAGAAGAGTGGTGTAGATGGGGAATAGAGTAGAGTTTGTGTTGTTCTGTACGCAAAAGCAAGCCAGGTACTTGTAGAGATACTACAGGAAGATGCAGATCAACGTGCTGTGAAAGCAGAAAACGAAGGAAGGGAATTCTGTGTGTGCCGACCCCGACTCTTTCACTGACTTCGCTTTCTTTTCATTGTCACAAATTTCGCTGGCTATGTATTTTCACTGTTTTCGCGGTAAAACTGCGGACAAGGCGGCGTCAGAAGACGCTGATGAGCGGAGAGGGCTCGAGCGAAGCCTTGCGGCCATCGCCTGCTTGGCAGGCTTGCCTCAGCCGCGCGGTCAGGGAGCAAGCAGGCAGTGCCTGGTAGGCTGGGCGGAGAGCTCCGAGGCAAAAGAGTCCTACAACAGCCCCCTTGAAATCCCACGGTATGTGCCATGGCGGCATGTCACATAGCCGCGGCATGAGCAGAAGATGCAACACTCAAGATCGGCGTGACAGGGTGATCACCCCATCACCTCAGACGCGCGTCTGCACGCTGTAGGCGGATGCTCGTGGCAGCGCAGCGCCTTGACACTTGGGTGTAGGCAGGTGACGCATGCCAACGCGCCTTCCCACGACATAGACACGCACGAAGGTCGCTGACGCGGTTGGTTGGTGACTGCGTGTGCCTTTGCTCCTCCTTCGGACAGCTGTAACATCGAGCAATGAAGCGCCAAGCACGGTCAGCCGATCGCGTAGCGACATCATGAAGGTCGCAGCAGTGCGGTCTCTTCGACGCAGCCGCGTTCCTCGTGAAGGCCACACGGCAAACAATTGAGGACGCCAGCTGTCAACGTTTCATCCAACCTCGACGCCAACCTGTCCTCCCGCATCGTTTCATGACCATCATGTCAAGCTGGTTCGCTTAGACGAAGCACCTGCAGCACAAACCTAGGAGTGAGCGTCAGTCATGCTCCATCAAGCTGTTGTGCAACGCCGCCAGCAGCGCCAAGTCCCAAGTCGTGCGAAGCAAACCGGGCAGCAGGAGCACGGATGGTGCGTGGACTAGCGGTGCCCGTGCTGTTTTGATGTGGCCTGACTATCCCAAATGTGTACAAACAAGACGCGCAATGCTCAAGATTGTTGATGTCTGTTTTTTTCGAATTGAGATCGAGGGTTTCGATTAAAATGAATGCAGTAAAAAATAGTCAAGGCCGTCAGACGGGTCGGCACAGGCAGTCGATCAAAAGCAGGGTCAAGAAAAAACTCAAGAATGCTCTGGCTAACGCCAGAACACACGACAGAAAACATACAGCCCAGAGGCATGTCAATAGCCAAGAAGCCCAAGGCTTCTTTCTTTTATAATGAACAGGACTTTATGACATGGTTGCTCTCGGGGAACCGCGTCTTCTCCGTGTTCACGGAGAAGCGGGAAGCATATGCACATGGCAGAATTCGGCACAGCCGGCGTCGTGTCGTAGACACGGAAGAAAATCGGAAGACGGGAATATTGACAAAGAAGGTCCCACACCATCAGGGGCCAGCTTGGCTGGCGGCTGACACTTCACTGGGAAAAGCCCAAGAGGGTTTGGAAGTGACTTTGGCAGCGTTTACGCCGAGGCAGGAGAGGTGGGGCTGTGGGCGCCACAGATGGAGAAGGAGGTGGCGAGGCGCGACTCGAAGAGACGGTCGAGCTTGTCGTCAGTCCAATGCTCCTCGGTGAGATCCTCGTCGTTCTGGATGCGCTGAGCGCACTGGGTGTTGATGGAAAACTTTTTGCCACGACGACGCTCGGAAAGGTTCTGGCTGCCCTCGGAATGAACCGAGGGTGAAGCGGAGCCGGAGCGCTGAAGTGAGGCAAAGAAGAGGCGGTGGGCCTCATCGAGGGGCCCGCTGGTAAGGGCTTCCTCGGCTGCGGCGGCCGTGTGCTTCATGAGGTTGTGCTCGCTGAGGCGGCGACCCATGCGGCCACCCTGGGGCATGGTCTCGTCACTCATAGTGATGGAAGCGAAAGCAGCTGGCGTCAACATTTCTGTAGTCAGAGAACGGCGGCGGGAAGAGTCGTGCAAGGCTAACGACGATGCGCGACTGCTCGTCGTAATCGTGGTGGTGGCGTACAGCAATGGGATCCGCAACAAACTCGTGTTGCGCGGATGGCAGAGCGCGTAAAGAAAAGAAGAGAAGCAAGTCAATCCGGGCCAGTCAGTCGGTAGAATATGGCAGCGGATGTTCCGAGGGTCCGTGAACGAGCCGTCGGAAAAGAGAAAAATGCCACCTCCAGCCCGAGTCGCGCTGCTTGGCACCGGTTTAGGCACCAATTTGTCGCTTGTCACACCGCGCTTGCAAGAATCATGGTGCTTGTGAGTGTGTGTGTGTGGGTAGTGGGCAAGCGGCATTTGCTTTGGAGTTTCTTCTGCCGTTTGGATCCCGGCCGCTTGTTGTTGCGTGAGCGTGGGACATGGGTCCATGTCCGATGGACATGATCACAGCACAGCACCACGCAGAACCAACAACGGAGAACAACAGAGAGGGCAAGCCAGAGTCTTTTCTTCGTTCTGATGTGCGCACCAGCAACGCACGACACTACGCACCTCCGCACGAGCCGAAGGTCAGATCGGGGGTTACGCAGACGAGTTTTGCTTCTGTTGGACACCAGTAGAAATGGTTCACGGTCGAGCGACGTGTACCAGTGGAATCGCAACAGTATTAGGGGGTAGCTGTTGAGGTCGTACGAAGGGACGTCTTGCTTCTGCTTGTCACTGCACTTGGCGCCGTCAGACGGGCCAGATGAAGCATCCCGAGGTGCTGGACATTCAATCAGGAAGAATCGTGAATCGCAGAATTATAGGACAGATTGCCCCATATGCCATGAAATGTCATGAAATGCTGACAAGTATCAGCTTCGCGAATTCAAGAACGTACACTGTCGACGCAAAACGTCGACAACGCACCGTGTTCATGAACCAGATGCGGCCTCTTCTTCGTCGAGCTGGATTTTCCCCACCATCCCTCTGCGTTTACCCCACAAAGCGCCGTTCTTTCTTCTGCACAGCCCCAGTCTGACCAGTCTGACCATGGGAGCCTGGTGTGGCCTGCCGTTGTGTTCGTACCCTCAACCACAACGGACGTAAGTGTCCTACCCGCCACGCGCTCGTTGACCACACTCATCCGATTCAACTCAACCGTGGTTCCTGATGTCGGCCAGCCCTCCAGTTCAGGGCCACCCGCGCCCCCTGTTATGTCCCATCGCCCAAGCCTGTTTTGTGGTGTCAAACAGGTTGGTGGTGATGGGTCGTCCCTGTTGACCACCACCACCAGCCGCTCGGGACGTGTGCATCGCCATCACCATTGAGCGCTCGAGACCCACGTCCTCCCCCACTGTTTCTCTTGTTTGTTGTTTGTTCATGCCCACCGCACCTGAACTGTCTATCCTTTCAAGGTACTGATCCTCTCTCGCCAGTTCCGCCAGCTTCTTCGTCTACTTCTCCTTTCCGCTACCGCCGCCGCCGCCGCCGCCAGTAGTACCGCTCGGCACGCCGGTCTGCCTGAACGAGCTGCGTCCCGTCCTCTCAACCTGGCTCGAGCTGCCTCGATACCAACTCAACTTGCCCACGATCCGCCCAGTTCACGCGCCAGCTCCATGAAACAAGCGCTAGACCTGATCGACACTGATATCGAGTGGTCTGCCAGCCATGCATGTCCGCTTTGGTGCCCTCCGATATCGAACGTTGGACGTGAGCGCTAGCACTTCGTTCTTGACCCTGCTCTGTCGGGCTGGCCAAGACCATGATTCCGAGACCACGATTCTTCTTCCATGCCTCCAATGGTCTGGAGGGCTTGGCATGGGCAGGCCAATGTTCAAGTCGCCTTGACCCCTGGTCGTGCGCGAGCTGTTGCGCGCTTGCCCGTGACTGGTTCTGCAAGCATGCACGCATACGTCAAGGTCTCATGGACAAGCAAAATCAGGGGTGTCTAGGGGTTTCGCGTGGTTGCTTCTGTTCGTGTCCACTGACTGGTGGTGCGACGGCAGAAGAAAAGGGGTGCCTTGATGCGCTTGCTTTTGCGCAAAGCCAGCCGGCGCCACAATCCCACATCCAGAACAACTGTCCCATGTCCAACAGACCAAAGCAGACGACATCGGATCCATGTCCCTTGCTTCTTCGATCTCCCCACCCCACTGCCGGCCGACCTGTCCAGGTGTCAAGGCCACGCCTCCTCCACGACGATGTCGCGCTTGCCCATTCCTCACGCCTCGGAAGCAACAAGCAGCAGCGGTCGCCCAATTTTACCCCTCTTGCACACCTCCCGCCTTGGTGGAGCGGCCTCATCAAGCAGGCCGAGCCCTGCCACCCGTCAAAACATCATTGATGTGAATCAACACCTTGCGTGACCAAACCTCATGATGGTTGTTGTTGATGGACAGGCGGTTCATCAGGTCTCCCCACTTGATGGCACTGACCGATGGATGTGTGTGCCCCACAAGGAACGCACAGCGCTGACTGGCCCGACGGTGGTGGTCCTTGCCTCTACATTCATCCTGGCTTCCTGGCTTCATGTCGCCAAGCACGCGCGTGGCAACCTTGGCAACAAGTTGATTCTTTTTGGCGCGTCAAGTGTGGAGGTGCGCAGTCGTTTGGGATGAGCAAGCACCAGGTCGTTTGGCAAAATGCATTGGTACATGGCGAAATACGCAAAAAAAAAAGCAAGCAGGCATGCATGACAACTTGCATGTCATGCAATCAGGGTTCTACTGGCGTATAAGAGTCAAAGATCAGAAGGGGCAGCGAGCAACCGCGTTTCGCGGGACCAAGCCCGCCGAGAACGTAAGCGCAACGACGAGGGTCAATCCTCTACCGCTGACCAGGCCTACGTAACAGAAGCGACAAGGGGAAAGATCATTACTGCAATGAGCCCAGCCCCCAAACACGCACACCCTTACGATGGGGTGCCAACAGCCCCAAGTAGAAAAGACGCCACTCAATAAACACAGTGCTAGGCCCACGCTTGAAACAAGCCAAGCAATCAACCACCAACAAAGCATGCATAGGTACAGACGTGCACATCTTGGCGTTTACAACCAAAATAGCCACTAGATCTGTCAACAGCCCATCCAATCGGGTCACGCCGCGAGCCAAACTGTGACTCTTGAGCGAGCGAGCGATATTCATGGGAATTTGACCGCAACTCGCAAACTGCGAGTCCTAGCGCTCGAGGCGCGCGCGCACATAGACACACCAACACACTAACACACAAATACACTAACACACTAATACACAAATACACCAACACACCAACACACTCATACACTAATACACAAATACACCAACACACCAACACACCAACACACCAACACACACAAACACCAAAAGCAATGGACCATCGTGGAGAGCGCCCACAAGCCTCACTCACGTCTGCGTGCCCGAGAGCACAAAATGACTGGCACCCGTGGCTTCTTGCTTGCGACGCATCGACTCGATCAGCGCCGGATCATCCGTCGCCGACTGCAACATCTTCATATCCTCCTCTCGACGCCGGCGTCGCTTCTCCAGCTTGTTCTTGCCTGAACCGTGACCATGAAAGGCATGAGACATGATGCGGAACGCGTCCTTTAGATCCACCTGCCGACCCTCCTCGTCCTTGTACTCAATGTTAAAGCTGGGCTTGTACGAAGCCGCTTTGGCCGCAAACGGATCATGAGACGACGAGCCATATGAGCTGCCACGACGCCAGTCATCGCGCCCACCGCCACCTCGCTCGCGTTCACCCCGCGTATCAATCTGCGCATTGGTCGCGCGCAGCTTCGCCACCTTGCCCTCGCCTTCTGCCTCCTTGGCCTTTTTCGCCTTGGCACTCCCCTCCAAGTAGCCTGAGCGCTTGGCCACCTTGAGGGCGTCCGCCAGACTAAAGCCCACGTTGCCTTCATCGTCCAGCAGCTGCTCCTCTTCCTCCTCGGCCGCTGCCGGCGCAGCCGGCTCGCTCTTGATCGAGCGTGCTGCGGCCCCAGTGGTGCTCGAACCCGAAGGTGCACTGGTCCAACGTGAAGGTGCCGGCGCATCCGGGGCCTCGTCCATGGCCGAGCTAGCTGGTTCGGCCTTGATCGGCACCGCTGCCTCCGGCTCGGGCTTAGGCGCCGCAGCCCGTCGTGTGGAGGCCTCTGGCTTGTCACCCAAACCTTGCACAAACTCGGTCATGCTCGTCAGCGTGATCCCCTGCTGCTCCGTCTCGATCGGCTCTACGCAAGCACCCCCGCAAAAGCCCGGCAGAGACGCATCAAATCACGGCCAGCAAATAGAGTGGGGCAGCACGGATAGGGAGATGGACATGCGATGAATACGCGAAAAGTAGACCCAAAGGGGTGCCTTCATCGCGAACGACGCACCGTGCTTGGCGGATAGTTCGGCGTTGGAGCGCACCAGGTCAGCCACTAAGAGTGACATGGTTTTCCACCAATGAATAAACACGACATGCACGATAAGCACGCGCGTGAGACCAGAGTTGCGCGCTCAACAAAAACATGAAAGCGGGGGAAAAAGGTGCTGGGACCAGGCCATCGTGGTGATCACACAACACAAGAGAAGAGAAGGACAATGCCAAGTTTGGACAGATCCCTTCCCCGGCCTTGATAACTTTGTTCATCAAGCTGCTTACCATCGCGGGAAGCCTGGTGGCTCCGCTGCTTGGCCCGGCGGAGCTTATGCAAAGCCGCTTGTAGCTCCGACTCCATCTCATCTTCTTCATCTCCTACACACCATTCAAAAACACGTCCGTCAGACTCAAGCCAGCCGAGCAGGGAAAAAAGCAAGCTTTGCCTCAGAGAAACATGGTCAGCTAAAGCGCGCGGCACCCGCCGTTGCCTCTGCGAGGCTCATGCGCACCAGCAGCATCGAGAAGGGTGTCCTGGTCCACCACGGTGTGTTCGGGCGTGTCCTGATCCATGGCTGCCGCTGTCCCAGATGTCGCTGTTGCTGTAGACTCTTCCACGTCATCCTGTCCCATGCTCAGCAAGTCGTCTGCCGTCAGCGCCTACATCGAAAGCAAAGCATCAGTGAGGTGTGCCCGTTACGTCGACCACGTGAATTCGATGGCCGTTGTCTGCCGCTTGCCCGAGCCGGGTTGGCGCCTACACCAATCGTCAACCCACCTTCTTAGGCTTGGATTTTTTCTTGCGCTTGCGCTTCTTCATGCGGGCGGCCTCATCTGTTGTGTAGTAATCGGATTGGCCCTGTATTCACGACACCAAGCACGAACACAGGTACCAATGAGGAGCCGTTGGGCAAAAACAGTCGTGGCGACGACTTGCCGTGGCCTGATGCCGGGCAGGTTGGAGAAGAACATCAAACCAGAATCGGGTTACTTACGTAATTGACGGCAGATTCAAGCGAGACAGTGCCTTTAAGACGCTCACGCACGAGATCCTCCTCTGTCGGCTCAGCCGCCGAGACCTGAAGAAGCGGTCATGAGCATCGTCGCAGTCCGGCGTTCCCGCACGTTCGCCCTCGGACCGAAAAGACCAGGATGAGAACGCACCTGTTGACCAATCACATAGCTGCCCGCCTTTAGGCGGGAGCCCGAACGGTCACCTGTGACAGCGTCAATGTTGTCATACTTTTCCAGCACAGACTTGGTTTTCTGTGGTTTGTGGCCCACGTCCCACACAGGCCGATGCCAAGAGTCAAGCATATGAGAGTTAAACCCACGCCACGACATTTGTTGCCACATGTCTCGAGAATTTGAGGAAAAAAAAAAACCTCGGGGGGCTCTGGCTCACGTACCAAGCCCAGAGGGTCATCGATGGCATCCATGGCGTGCGTTCGGCCCATCTTCTTCACCTCTTCCTGGCGTTCCCGGGCCTGGAAATGGAATCCATGAAAAGAGGTGAGAAGATGGGTGCGCACCACAACTTTCACACGCGACGCACCGCACCTTCTCATCATCAACCAAGTTAACGTTTTCGAGAACATCGTTGTCGTCGTCATCATCCAGCACGCCTGTTTATGGAGAAAAATAAAATATAAAATAAAATAAAAAAATAAAATAAAAAAACACCAACCATGAGGATTGCGTGGCAAATAACAACGTCCAAACCCTTTTGAAGGATGGAAAAGGTCACACACGCACCGCGGTCCTGCAGAGTAAAGACCATCTGACTGCCGTCCTGGAGAGAGGTAGCCACATCGTGATCGACGCGCATGCCCTTGATGTCATTCACATCATACTTCTGTAATTGATATGATGATGGTGTAGGAAGAGGGAAGAATTGACGGCAAATTGAGTGTCTGTGTGGCCCACGCAGCGACCCACTGGGCAGACCAGAGAGGCGAAAGCGAGCAAGCGGAAAGGAGGGGGGGGGGGGCTAATGAGTGGCGAAAGTGCAAGCGTACGGGTGCGGCCTCGGCCTCCTTTTCCAAGGCCTCATCCATTTCGGCGAGTTTGCGCGCCTACACATGCCGAGACACCCGACGCGACAATGTTCGTCATTAGGTCATTAGCCAGGTAAGGGAGCCAGAAGCGGGGCAGCACAATTTTGCAGCACTCCAAAGGGGTCAATTTCTCGATTGGATTCTTTCAAATCAACCCAACCTGTTCCTCCGCCTCCTTGCGCCGCGCCAACTCGCGACTACGCTTGACCCATGCCATGGGATCATCATCCTCGTCATCGTCGGCCTCGCCCAAACCCTTGACAGCCGAGAGTTTCTGGGTCATTTGTCGGCGCTCACGCTGTGTCTGCAACTTTTGCCGCATCTACGACCAGATATTCACGTCAAGTTTTTGCCCATTAAAAAACGCGGCAAAGTCCATGGGATGGGAGTACATGGACACCGACATCAGAGAGATAAAGGCCCAGAGACCATCCTGGTCGGGGCTGGCAAAGAGGGTATGCCTACCTGCTCCGTGACCTGCTTCTCGTTGGGCAAGGAGGGGGCGATAAGAACGTCATTTTGCAATTTGGACGTGCCCGGGGCAGCCGCGTCGGATGGCTGGTCAACGTTGAGTGGTTTCAGACCGAGCTTGGCACGCAATGCATTGGTGTCCTCCACGGACATGGAAATCTCCTTATCTGTGACAGAGGAACCGTGCAAGTCAGCTGAACAAAGCAGACACGCGCGCACACACACTCCACCCGTGCTCCCCCGAACCAAAAAGAAAAAACCCCAATCCTGCCAATCGTCAACCAGCACAAGCTTCACCAGCCGCGCCCACTGCCAGCGCCAGCAGACGTACGTACCCGTCATGGCGACCGGTCGCCGAGGCGGCAGCCAGAATGCTCCTCAACCAGCAACAGACGACTTGCAACGCAGTTGTCGACAAAATGACTTGCTACCACCTGTCAGTTCACCAGCGCCGAGACTTTGTCTGACATCAAGACAAATCATCCAGAACGCGAACGCAGAGAACGTGTTGAATAAAACTGTCTGACATTCTAGTTCAGCGTCTGTTTTTTTTTCTTTTTTTTCTTATTTTTCTTGCAAAGCCCTGTGGCGCCGCTGAGCTGCTCTGTGTGTGTGTGTGTGTGTGTGTCTGTGTGTGCCGCGCTGACTTCTTTGCTGGGTTGAGCGTGCTTCTGCCTGCCTCTGTTGTCGGAGGAAATGGCGTCGTTGTCATCTTCCCTGGACCCGTCTGGTGAAGAGGCTGGTGGAGGCACTGCCAGCTCGGTGGCCTCAAATGAGCAGCCGCCGGCGCGATCGGCTGGGCATTGGGCCGGCAAGGCTGAAGCAACTGATGGCTCGACCGTTGAGGTTGAGCATGACATCTCCGACCCACAAACGTAGGTCCATCGCAGCCCCTCGGATCCTCACCCGCTATTTACTGTCCTGCGCTATGACGATTCGTGCACCCCATCGCCTCATTGCTCTCTGCCCTGGCCCGCTTTGCACGCATGCTGTGGCCTTTCAACTGCGACCCATCAGGCGGGAAAGGCTGAACAGCGCGCGCCCGACCGTCAATGTTACCGCACGCTGGCACGCTGCCAGTCGGCTTGCGCGCTCGGCATTTGGCAGCAGCGTGGTCGATCGGTGAGCCGTCGCAGATCGCCTGACTGTTGTTGTCAACCCCTTGACAGCCGGCCCAAGAGCTGCACATGCCTCATGAACCCATCGTTCTTCAGATCGCGCAAGCGCAAAGCCCTGGGTGACAATTTCTTTGATGTTTGGTCGTCCGTCAAGGCAGCCCGTCCTGTCGAACATCAAGCACACCATGTAGACAACGAACTGGTAAGAGTTGCCCTCTTGCCCCACGCCTCTGTCTGTTTTTGTCATCCAGCCCACCTTCGCCTTACCTCCCGACCTTGATGTGTACCAAGCTTAAAACGCGCTCGGCTGAAGCCGCCGTGGCGCATCGCATGATGCTGGTGCAAGAGCAAGATTATCGCCGCCACTTTGAAGCCGATGAGCTTGCACTCTCGCTGCTCCATACACTCCGCCTGGGTACCGCGCGCCAGCTCCCGCAATCCAAGGTCAGACATTGTTCAAGCACACGCTGACTGAGCACATGCATGCACCCCAGTGTTGGCCCTTGATCCAGCTCATGACGACCATGTCCTGTTGCCGGCTGTTGTAGCTCACTTACAAAGAGTGCATTAGCTCCACCTTTGAAATCCCCCTCTCCTCCATTGCCCACCTCTACGAACAAGTGCATGAGAGTCCTTCACCCACGCGGTTGAACCATCGCGTCGACATTCTGGCTTTGGATGTGAGCAACATCCCCCAAAGCCTGCAGGACGTGGGGGGCACCGTGCGCTGCGTCTTTGAAGTGGTCGCCCCGACCAAGACTGCCAAGCACAAGCGACAAGCCCGCTCCCTTGTTGTGAGTCATGCCCCAATCGCCTCTCGTCACACCCCAACCTGTGCTCTGTCGGCCAAAGTCAACTCGCAGCCGTCGCGTTGCTGGGCCATGACCCTGGAACCCTCCCGCATCGCCCAATAACCCTCGACTCTGCGTGCCAGCGTCGTGACTTTATGTATCAAACAGATGACCAAGCCATCAAACCCAAGCACCACTGGGATCTAGCCACAAAGGTCCAGACAATCGAGCCTGACAAGTGCTCACTCCAGATTGAGGTGGGTGCATTTCATGCCTGGCTGCATGCTGTGCCAAACAGCACGACGCCTTGTATGCATACTCATCTACATCACTTGTCACGCCACGGTGCAGGTCTGGCACGTCGATTCCACGCTGATTCACGAGGTGGAGGAAGAACTAGAGGAGGATGCGGATGAGGCCAACTCTGTCCTAGATGATAAGACCTTTGATTGCCTCGACAACAATTTCAAGGCCAAAAACAAAAAGCTCAATGCCTCTAAAGGTGCGACGGCAATGACTCATCGCTCGCTGAATCAAGTCTCACCCACGCGTTGCCCCTCTGATCCGGTTTGGTCTGATCCTTATTCATGCCATCTCTGCAGTGATCATGCGTCGCCTGCGCACTCTCAAAAAGCATACGAGCGCCTTGCTGAGTCGCAGCTCCCGGGGTCTGGACAGTTTGGCCTCGAGTGCTTCGGAAGCCTCGCTCTCCCTGAGCCGCGCGTCTCGCCTCGGCCATTCCGAGGAGCCAGGTTCGGACCCACCGTCGTATCTATCCTGACCCCCATGCTTGCTCGGCTGTGACCCCACTCGCCGTCTCCTGTTTGACCCTGTCCGTTTGATTGTGGCTGGGGCCTTAACTGCACGCGTACGCACCGGTGCTTTCGTGACGTCTAGAAATCGGCGGGCCCGGTCTCACGCTCATTGGCCGTGCTTTTCTTGAACTCGACACGCTTTCGGAGCAGCCTTCAGACCAGGTCCAGGCATCGCCTGTTGCCCCTTGCGTGGCCTGATCACTCCCCGGCGCTCAACACGCATTGTCTTGCTGGCTACTGCATCACTCAGGTTCTCCGCCTACACACCCTCAACAAAAAGCTGGACATGAAGGTATCCGTCATGGCCTGTCTCAAGCCTGTCGGTGAAACCGAGCTAACCACGTCCATCCGTCTCAAGCATCGTTGCATTACCCAACGCATCCTGGTCAAAGCTGGGGTGCAACACAAGGCCAAGGTACAACTGCACCCCGAATGTGCCTATCCATCAGCACTCTTGCTCTATGGCTGGCTGCTCATCTCCGCCTGTTTTTGTTTCGATGCATGCCCTTGCCAGCTTGATGAGGCTGTTGCCTGTGAAGACATGGTGAGTTTGAGAAGGCGCGAAGGACACTGTCTTTGATGCCTCTCCTCGATGTAGTCTAACGATTGCCATGGCACCGCATTCTGGTATTTCTACAGACAGCATCGGAAGCAAGCAACGTGCCGTGGGACGGACACTTGGACACGCCTTCGATTGAGTTGCTCAAGACGCATGCAGATAGCCTAGGCGTGCCAAAACATCTGGCGCTGCTGGACTATTTTTGCATTCTCATGGAGCTCCATGGCCAGCTTCCCGTTGAGATTGAGGCCATTTGCAAGGTCATTGAGGCAAGTCGGGGCATGGCCTTCACCCAGCCTCTAGCTCTTTCTGCGGTTTTTTTCGTGTGTGTTTTTGTTGTTTTGGGCTGATGAACCACGCCCCGCCCGAGTAGGCCTTTGTGCGCAAAGCTCCCGAAGATATTATTCTCGAGGAAAATGACTTGGACCGACTTGTTGGTGCAGCTCAAGCCTTGTACTGCTTTTCACGTGATGCAGTGGCCTGGCCTTTTGATCGGGATGAAGAACAATGTATGTCTAGGCCCAGACAAGCTCACGCAACACACAAACAGATGCGCTTGCCCACCGCCCAACCTGTGAAAGAAACCGTGCCTTCACTTGCCACCTACCCGGCTTGCATTGCCTTTTCGGCTTAGTTGATGCCTACTTGTACCACCTCCGCGCCCTGGTGGCCGTGTTTCAAGTGGAGCCATGGCATAGCACCATGGATGTTTCAACCCAAGCTATTGAAGCAAAGGTGCCGATTTTCACCAAACCGTTGTTCTTTCTTCTCTTCCCGTTCGCTCTCCTTCATTCCTCCTCTCAAACGAAAAAGAAAATAAGCATCCTGCTTTGCTGATGAGCGCTGATGAATGCCATTGGACTGGCTTACGTCAACATCGCTGCTCTGACTTAATTAGGTCAATGCCTCAGCCTCCACTGCCACCATTCTCCAATACGTCCGCGACTACGTTCGGTCTCGCCCAAACTTTACTTGTCAGTAAAAAGCATTTTGCCACCGTCTGCCCTTTTTTTTTTTTTTTTTTCATTATTTTTTTTTTTTTTTGTTTGGCGGGGGCTTGGCCACTCTGGGCTTGCCCCGCCTGGCTGCTCTGGCCTCAATTCCATGACTTGCACGCCCATTGGTGCTTAGACGTGGCAATTCGCAAGCGTGTGGCCGAACAATTTGGAGATGAAGCCATGGAGGAGGCCGCCGATGCCATTCAAGAATTGCTCAAAGAGTGTTTGCAGGCACCAGACTCGACAAGCCCAAGTACCGTCGATTCCCCTCTCTATACCCGGCTCATCGAGTTGCTGCAACAGTCATCGGCGCCGGAACTGATCTCCTCCCACATCCAAGGTCAGCGAATGTTGGCCCGTCCATCCGGCAGACCCAGACACCGCTCGCATGTTGGTCGAGGATGGTGACGCTCACTTGTCACGGGTTGGATCTTTGGTGGCAACTCTGTGATGTTGTCGTAGACAAGTTGATGAAGGAGTTTGATGTAGATGAAGTCAATCGCTCCCGCAAAACTATTGACACGGCAGTTTTGCATGAACTCAGTCGTCGTCGTGCAAATCATGGAGTCACGACGTCAGGCAAACTTGAGCTCAAACCTGAACTTCGCCACGCCATCACCGAAAGCGCCAAGAAGCGGCTCAGCATTTTGCGCGAACTCTCCACCCGCGAAGACGATGGCGATGTTAGCTTGCGCTTGTGTGCCCGAGATGTTTCGGCTCTCTCTCCTTTTCTCTCTTTCCCTTCTCTATGGCCTTTGTGCTTCGGGGGGTGGTGCCTCGAGCCTTCACTGCGGCTTTTGCTCAATACTGCGATGAACGTGCTATGATAGGATGCCAAATTGTTGGCCGTGATCCGTTTCATCAAGGCTGCCACCATAGACCTGCGTAATCTGAAGCAACGTGAAGCAGCCATTCAGGCGGTGAGATCTAGGGTTTTCTGCCTCTCCCGGTGATTTTTACGTCATATTCACACGTCAATCATGCATTGTCTGGCTGGTTGCAGATTATCCCATCCTTCAGTCCCTTTGAATGCGTGTTGCAAGTTTTTGATGGTCCAATCATGGAGCAGGTGTGCGCAGCTCTCAGGGCGCACCATGCCGAGGTCAGTTGAAAGCCGCCTGGAAATGCGAGTCAGTTGAAGAGCAATTTTGAAATGATCTTGCCTCGTCCTGATCCGACTTGGAGTTGCCGTTTACCTCATTGCGGCTCGCACCCGACGAACAACTGGAAATAGCGAGATTTGAAGGACCTGTCTACATTGGTTTTTACCCTGTATGACGCCCTACGTCAAGCGCGCGATCTCTGGTGCGACCTTCCCGAGGACTTGCTGCCGAAGCTCAAGCTGCCGCGCTATTACTCGTACGTTTCTTGCTCACCGTCAAAGAATCCATCACAGGCGCTTTCTCTCTCTTTTTTTTTCTCTCTTTCTCTCCCTCTTTCTTTCTCTTTCTTATGGCTTGCCGCCACTGTTTGCCTGGCAGAGAGTTTGCGGTTGTGGTTCAGCGCTGGTTGCGCTTGTCAAAGGACAAAGGCCAAACCTGGGTGGACAACAGTGTAGCTGCAGACAACTTTGAGGCCGATGCAGGCCAACAATTTTCGGCTTCGGCCATTGACGTATTTAGGGCCTTTCAGGAAATTGTGGAAATGTGGGACTGGATCGCATGGCCTGGTATGTCTCGACTGTCACTTTGAGCCTGCTCTTTCTCCTTCCACGACCAAGAAGCGACATCTGACCTGACTTCCTTTTTTGGCTTCACAGATGAGGAAAATGCCGAGGAAGTTCTCTTTGTTTCACTTGCCGACTCAGTCTTCCATTGCATCGGTTATTACTCTGATCGAGTCAGTCCGGCTTTCTGCGAGCGCTTGGCCTCTTCGCGACCATGGCTCATCAGACACTGGAGTGCCTCGTCCATAGCTGTGCCAACGAGTAACTGAAATGGAGCAACAGCGCCTCGCAGCCGAACCGAATCAACCTTACGTCTTTTCCCATGTCATTTGCATGGCCATGAACAACTTAATGCAAGCCAGTACGTGAGCCGTTGTCCCATTGACAGCAAAACTTGCCGCAAACCCCAACTTTGTCCTGTTTCTAATCGCTTCGGTCCCTTGTTGCGCTTGCGTTGTGCGACCGCGATGCCCACGCAGAAAAGTACTTTTCGGTGGTACATGCGACCTTGGCCCTCACGGACGTGGCTGAGCGACATCGACAACGTGCCCTGGAATACAACAAAAATCACAGTGGCCAGGTGGGTTGTCAGCTGCCTGTTTGGTGTGCCGTGTGTGCCACAGACATTAAAGTGAATCCGAAAGCTGGAGCCACCGACGTTTGTGCTCGTGTTTGTGGCCGGAGTCACAATCCTGTCCTTTTCTATTTTCTATTTTTCATTTGACTTGCCTTTCGACTACGTTCAAGCGCTTCTGCGTACTCATTGTCAGTGGTTGTTTAGATCAAACCGCATCGCGCCGTGGCCTTCCACGACGAAGCCAAAGCAAAGTTGACTTCGGGCATCGATCTTTTGGTTGATTGTACGTACTTGCGTTGGTTTTCCACACACACACACACACACACACACACACAACACTTTTTTTTTCCTTCTACCGTCGTTGTAACTTTCCCTCGGCCTGGATGGGACACAACTTGACCTACAACTTGCTTGAATGCGTGCTGCCTGTGTTTCAGTCGGATCCAAGCAAATTATCAGTGTCTTAAAGCCCGAGCTCTTTCGGATAGCGTTGGAATGCTATCAACAAGAAATCGCGAGCGATGATTTTGTGGAACAAAAGCTTTACTATTATTTATGCGAGCCAGATGATGCTGCAGGTGGGCTTCTTGTCTAGGACCTAGCATGCCACCTTTGTGCATTTTCCTCTTTGCTTGTGTCTCTCATGTGCGTACGCCACAGGCCGGGTCGAGCCGGACCGCGAGACCACCCCCGCTGTCTTTGATCGGACCATGTACGTCTTCCTATCGACCACTTCTGGCTTCAAAAGTGACCCTCGCGGCCATCATCACCTGGCAGCGCCTTGACGATTTCACAAGGATTGTGGGCATATCGCGCGACTGGCAGGGGGAGCACTCGCGTCAAGCAGATGTCAAACAAGCTGCGGAAGAAAGCCTGCTTCTTGCTGAATGACCTGATTAAGAAGACAGCCAAGGTTCACGGTATGTTGTGTGATACCGCGCTCGCCCCTTTGCTCTGCCTGGTTTACTGATCCGTATTTTGGACTCATAACGCCTCTGACATATTTACTGTAGTTCCCGCTGGCTACCTCTGCCGCAACCTCATGGTCATGATTGAGGAGCTGAACCAAGACGACCAAGTGACCGTCGACTCCATTCTCTCGCGCCTCTTCATCCAGGTGAGCTTGAGCTTTGGGCACGTGAATAATGATCCCTTTTGTTTTAGGTTGGCCACGGGTGTTGTTTTCTGGTGAATTAACGCGCCGTGGATTGGTCACGACAGATCATGACTTGCTTGCGCGAAATCATTTTGGATGAACAAAACATCCTTGACAAAACGGTGCGCCTTGGTCATGCGTGTTCCAAACGTTCTCACGTCCCAGCCGCCTAACTCACCTACACATCCTCTGCTTCCTTGGCAATGGTGTACGGCGCACGCGCTGGGGTGTTAGAGCACAAACTCCATGTCGCGCTTTGCCCTCGCCGCACGGCGCACGCTCGTCAATTTCTTTTATCAAGAGGGTGATGGCGTACAGCTAGATCTCCTGGAGGACGTAAGAACGGGGCTGCATGTTCTTTTTCATGCGCACAGCGTGCCATTACTCTCGCCTCCATTGCTTTTGACTTACTTTGATCTTGATTTTTGCATGATGGTGCCCGGTTTGCAGGTGTGTGCTGAACAGCTGGACCCTATCTTGACGTTTATACGATCTTCCTCCGACGAGCTTATCGACGAGTTTTATCGACAAGGAGCTGCTACACAGGTTTGCTGTTGCCACCACCACCACCACCACCAACCTCTACCCCAGCCATCTGTGCCCGTCTCAACCTGTATGCGTGCTTTGGACACCACTGCAGGCAACGTGTATTCGTGCCTCGTATCTCCACGACGCGCGCGTGGCCTTGCTTCAGAACCGCTCGGTCATTGGCAACTTGGCCATCGAGGTGATTGTCTTTCCCAACAATGACCTCCAAGTATCCATTGTCCAGTGCGTAGTGTTGCTAATTTGTATCAAGATGGGACGTCTGGGTAAGAGATCAGGTCTGCAGGGTAGCATCTGATTTTGAGGCTACGTTGTGTGTTTTGTCTGGCAGGGGTTTTGGCATTTCTCTGGCGCGCACCTACGTCGTATTGCGCCTGCTTCCAGGCCCATTTGATGGAAAAGAATTCAAGGCCAAGACGGGCGTCTGTCGCAGCACCCCGCCCATGTACAACACGGTTGGTTCCTGGCTCAACATGGGCCGGCCGGCCGCATGCAATGTCTGTGGTATTGGCCCCGCATGACTGGCTGTCCCACAAATCGTGCACGCAGGTGGTGGAGATTCCGGTACAGCAGTACCCACGAGGCCGAGTGCTGCAACTGCGTCTGCAAACTCCGAATCACATGCGAGATGACGACGTGAGTGGCCTGTGGAATGGGCTTTGACAAGTAATAACCAAGCTCTCACGCTGTGCTGCTCTCTGCGGTTCACGATGCAGGTACATGGCGAGGCGCTGCTATCGCTGGCCGAACTGCGCCGCGCTTGTCGAAACTTTGAAGTGGGAACGGCCATGAAGCTGGACGTTCCCCTGCGCTCCATTCAGTATGAGGGCGAGACAGGCTGGTTGCAAAAGGTCATTGAGGCACGACACCGCACGCTGCCGGATGAAAGCTCAGATTGGTTCATGCGCAAATACGTTCGTCGTTTTGTGGAGAGCCAATCGGAAGCCTAGGATGCCTGTGTGCAAGTGGTATTTTGTGACCTGACTTTTCCGATGAACTCGGCTGGGCATGCCATGACTCGGTCAAGCCTTTTGAACGACGTGACTTTATGATGCGATTTCTTGTAACCGAACTATTGCATACACCAAGCTTAAGAGCCGGCGATAATCAATAAACATGACGTTGTACATTTGGTGGTTGCCCGAGCGTTGACCTAGCCCCTTGCCCTGTCTTTGCCAATGATGGTGTTTTCTGATGCTGCCAATGTGTCATGCATTTGCGTGCATGAAGCTCCTTCTGAATCTCGTATGATGCTTGGGGCGATGTCGGCACCGAGGGCCAAAGCAAAGTGATAGATTTTGTCGAGCCATAAAGTCATTATAAATTTTGAGCTTTGTGCCTGCTTGGGTGATGTGGATGGCATGGCACGCGCATGACTCAACAAGCATTAGAAGCGCGCATGATGAAGCGTACAGAGACAAGGAATAAGGAACTTTTGACTGGTACAACAACCTCAACATCATACAAACGCAAGCGTTAGTTTCCTCGTGGACCATCGACGATGGATGGGAAAGCTGCATGACATTGAAGCTACGACAGAGACCTGCATAGGCAACACACGCAAGTCACACATAACACACATAAAGGCTAAGTATAAGGGGAACAGATGGTGGACACGGCCCCTGGAGGTTACGAAAAAGAAAATCAAAAAAGGAGAAGATGACAAACACGTGCATCTTAAAGTATGGTGGCCCGCTGCTTGCTCGCGGCGTTTGTGCAAATCAGAACCTCTCAGACACCACCACTCGAGAGGATGATGATGATGATAACAATGTTGAAAGGAGGAGATGAGATGTGG
>NW_001865044.1:640563-668677 GCF_000002865.3 Monosiga brevicollis MX1
GGCACGGCACGGCACGGCGGGAAAGGGTGCCAAAAGGTTGCGATCGGACCGACCTGAAGGTGATTGTCATTGTTGTTGCGGGCAGCGTGCAGATGCATGGCGTCTTCGATCGAGCCCATGGTGCAGATGAATGGGGCAGGCTAAAGCGTGGAATAGGCTATTAAGACCACCTAAAACATGAGTATAAGCAAGGTGGCGGGGGGGTGGGGAAGGGGGCAGGTGAGATGCACATGCGCACACACAAAGCAGCCGGCGCTTTCTTCTTGCAGCGAAACGGGACCCGATCAAAAGGGCTGAATGGATCTGATCGCCGTGCACACGACCCCAACGCAAGAGGACAAGCTCATCGGGGGCACATGACCACCCAAGCTTGTCCACATTAGCTGGATTAGATCCTTCCAGCGCGCCCATCAACGCCCAAGAAACACAATGGCAGCCGGCATCGTCGCAAGAACGAGCGCGCGCGCGCGCGTACCAACCGAAACGCAGAAATCGATAATGAGAGAGAGAGAGAGAGAGAGAGACAGAGAGAGAGAGAGAGAGAGAAGAGAGACAGAGACAGAGAGACAGAGAGAGAAGAGAGAGAAGAGAGAAGACAGACAGACAGAGAGACAAAGAAACAGAGACAGAAAGACACACACACACACACACACACACCCAGCCGCATACTTTGGGATGTGATTCTAACCTTTTGCTTCCTTCTCTCTCTTCTTCTGTTCCTCGCTCCGGATCTGGTGCTCTGCGGGCTTAAACGCTCATGCTCTCTCGTATTGACCTGGCTTGTCTGGTTCAGGCTCTCGCTGACCATCCGCTGCTGTGCGATGTTCGCTGATACCGTCTGTTTGCAGGAGGGTAGGAAAGGCGTCACGCACGCATCTGGCCCGGAGGCAGGGAGGAGGGGGGCGCGCTACCAAGCCAGCTGCTACCAGGTGCATGAGGTTGCCCCTAACCTAGATGTCGTAATCGAGACATGGCTCAGACTGTCAGCATTTCTGGTCTTTTTTGCAGGCACGCAACGTGACGTGTCGTGGTTTTGACAGCGGTCTTGAGGGCTTTGATTGGGTTGGTGACACGGATGTGTCGGCGTTGAGAGATCGGGCACCATCACCACCACCAGCGCAGACCAGCAGGCACATGAGCTCGACGCGATGAGCATCAGAGCTCGCCGCCGGAATGAAGAAGGAAGAGGGAGAAGAAGAAGAAGAAGATGAAGAAGAAGAAGAAGATGAAGAAGAAGAAGATGAAGAAGAAGATGAAGATAAAGTATGACAAGATGCAGAAAGTCGGGGTGACCCAACGGGTTTTAGTCTTAAACAGACACCTATTTTATGTGTCTACTTTTCACGTTTTTTTGCGATCTGTACTTGTCAGACAAAAGCGTCTATTACCAAGTGATATGGTTATGTCAGATAAAATGTGCCCTCGCAACACACACACACACACACACACAAGCGGTCACCGCCCACTTTTGACTTGCGACGGTGACGCCTCTGAGCTTGACTGCTGCGCCGTGTCGCGTCACGTATCGCTCTGTGGCTTGACCTCTGCTCAGCCGCAGTCAGATGGGGGCTGGTTTTTATGGGTATACATGAGAGATATACAGGATATGAACTAGCCTCCACCGAGTTGAGTTTGACGCAGCTGAAGTAGAACACTGCCAGCCAGCCAGCCTCTGTGCCCTGAGGGCCGTGCTCCTTGCGTACCCCGCATCGTGCACACGTGCTGCTCCGCCACCCGACCTGGGTGGGCGGTTCATCATGTCTCCAAGCACTGAACGCCTGGAGGTTGTGGTGCGCAAGCGGTTCAAAGCGCGCCATGATCACGAACTCAGCGTACGCAAACACGATCGAGTCCTCTTCCTCGACCACATGAACGAAGCCTGGTATGTTGACCTTTGCCGACAAAAGTTCCACCACACACACACACACACACACACACACACATGCACGCACTGCATGCCCGTGCAGAAGTGTCTGAGGCCCTGATCCTTCTTGAATGTTTGGCTGCACGGTTAACATCTTACCGCTCGAAACAATCCATCTCAATTTCACGGGCCCCTTCCTTGTATTTGACCCCTCTCCACTGTCTGCCTTCCACCCCCCACCCCTCTTCAGGTCACGTGTCAAAAATGAGCAAGGAGTCAGCGGCGCTGTTCCCACAAAGATTCTCGTCTTCCCAGGCGGAACAGTTGACCCCTCAACGGCCGCATTTGCCAACAGAACCCGATCCCAACACCGCCGAGCTAACCGACCTGGACCCAGCGCACGGGATGCCACTTACGATGATGACTACGATGATGACGACGACTTTGCTCCTCCGCCCTTACCAGCTGGCCCGGCCCCAGATTTGCCCAGAGGCTACGGCTTTGAGGAGGAGGATGTCGACGACCAGCGAGATGCCTCTTTCGCCGCCCGTCGCCACCGCCATCGCCCTGATCGCCGAGACAAATTCAACTCGTACAACTCCCAGGCGGGTGCGGACGACGACGATGAGGACGATGACCCGCTGCAGGTTCGACGACCTGGATCGTATCAGAAACAGACAGCCGACTTTCGGCGCCCGAATGGCCCTCGTGGCGAGGATTCAGATGAGGACGACGATGACGCCGACCTCGTCTCGGAACCCGTCAACATGCGCCAAGCCCCGGGTGCCCGCCATCCCGGTCGTGGTCCTCCCAAGGGCCGCGGCCGTGGACGTGACAACCCCGCACGCTTGCCCACCAACCGTCCTCCCAGCCGTGAAATGCGCCCGCCAAGCCGAGGCCCGCCGTCTCGGGATCATTATCGCCCCGATGGCCCTCTGTATGATCGTGATGGCCTTCCCATCTCACCTCAGAGCGGCTATTATGATGACCCTGGTCGCGATGAATATGATCCACGAGGCAATTATGGGGGATACCGTGACCGCCGTGATCGTCGCTCCGACCCCAACTATGGCCCACAGCGTGCTAGCTACGGCGGGGGCGGCGCCATGATGGCTCCCACCATGGGGGACATTGGACGTCCCACAAGCTTCATGATGCCCATGTCCTTCCCCATGCCCATCATGCAGCCCTACATGCCCATGGCTGCCCCCATGCCTTATGGTGCCCCGCCCATGCAGTATCCACCCATGATGCAGCAGCCCCTCTTACCGAGCATGAATACAGGCATCAGCCTCAAAGACCGGTTTAATCAATCCCGCGTTGACGCCCTTCGCAGCGGTCTACACCGCCCCCTCCGCCCCGATTATGACGAACCAGATCCCGCCTCCAACAAGCCGACCCGCGCTGGCCCCCCCAAAACCACAGCCTCCGCTCCTGCATCTACGCCTGCACCGCCCTCGAGCGCTGTCTTGCCCCCGCCCCCGCCCCCGCCCCCTTCTGCCAACGCCGGCGCCAGCGCTGCTCCTGCCGCTCCGCCCCCACCACCTCCGCCTCCGCCACCGCCACCGCCACCGTATGTAGCTCGTTTTATTGCAACCTGCCGAGTGCACTCTGACAAGGCTCACGCATCTCCACTGTCTCCCAATGACACTGATGCAACATGCACTGGCCTCTCACCCGTTCGCTTTCCTGCTCCTTGACTTGACCTGTTGTGCAGACCGGAGCCGGTCGAGGTTGTGGGTGTGGGCAAGGCCAAGCCTCAACAAAAACTCAAACCTTCTTTGAACCAAGGAGCGGCTTTTCAACCCGTTGGCGAGCTCGTGGCCAAAATTGCGCAACGCAAAAATGGCAACATCATGGATCGGCTCAAAAACCTCCCATAATTTTTTTCTTTGTTTTTGTTTTCTTCCCTTCCTCAACGCTGCCCTGTGATTAACCAATATGCCCCACTCGACGCCACTGCGTGAGCGCCGTCTCTGCCCTTGCTGTCCTCTTGACAACAATATTTTAATGACCGTGATACTACAATGTGACAGTGACCAACATAGCACACATTTCAACCAGAAGCACGTAGGGCATTTCACGGCACCCTTCGATCGATCGATAGCATCGATTCTGATATCCAAAACTTAATTGACTAATGTGCTGCCCTGGCTGAGCAATTGAATACATGACATTATTGCATCTGGAGAATAGCAAGAACGTGGCGGTAAATGCCAAGCCCCCATTACTCATCAATCACGCTCATTGCTTCAGAGTCACCAACACCCGAATCGGCCACGGGTGGCTTGGCAGTCGATGTCGAGCTCTTGCCACCGACGAATGGCTCGCCGGCCGACGCCAGAACCTGCAATGCGCATGATGGAACCATGATGAGATGCCGTGCGACGATGCAGACCTAGCATGAGCCAGAAACCAACAACAACAACAAAAACAACACACACACCATACACGTTTCAATCCGAGCCAATCGTACCTCTTGATTCGTGGCTAGTTCTTCGAGGGAGTGCACCAACTGACCCTGCAGGGTGTACAAACGCCGAACGGGATTCATTCGTAATTTTTCGGTGCAGTCCACTAACAAATCCTCCAACGAACGGGCCATGCACAACAGCGGCGGTGCATCCCATGCACCGTTCCGCCGCGCCAGGACACGAGCCATCGGTCGCACAGGTTTGGCCAGGCGCTGAAAGAGATCCGGGTCTCGAGGTTGCGAGGCTTTGGCAATTTTGGGGCGCCCAGCCTCGTGTACAGCCAAGTCAATTTGCCGCAGACGCGCCTTAAACTGGGTCATGCGCTCAGCCACCGCTTCCAGATCCAGCTTGTTCGAATCCAGTTCTGTTTGCAGTGTGTCGAGACGGCGCCCCGTGGATTCGGTGGCCTCCTTCGCCATCAAAGCTTTCAAATTCTTGCGCTGGCTTTTTAGCGCCTGTGCTTCCTCCTTGCATCGTGCAAAGGCCCCACGCAGCTCCTGGCGCTCTTGACGCAAGGCATCGAAGCACGTTTCGGGTCGTACAAACGGCTCTCCGCACGAAACCCACAACTCTAGATCATTGGCGTCCGAGACATGCTTTTTGCCGAGGCTGCTCAAGCGCTCTACAGGCGTCCCGTCACGCAAAAAGAGAGCCCGAGCTGCGTTGGCTAGATTTAACAGCCCTAAGATCCATGCCAACAAAATGCTGTGTTAGTTTCGAGTTGCCACAGAGAGGCACAGATTTCTTTCGCCTTCTGAATGCAGGTACCCCTGCCCCAAGCACGAAGGCACAGGGCAAGAGGGGGGACACTGCGCAGAGGAAATGGTCAACGTACGAGTTGCTTCACTCAACAAGAAGGCCAAGCTTCGCTCGTCGCTTTCCAACACCACCACAACCCGCTTGGACCGTGTTTTAAGCACCTCGCCGTTCTTGTACAAAACTGTCTTGAGGCGACGGCTCGGTTCGAGCGAGGACGTTGGAGCCGATGCTACAAGGTACGAGGATCTCGTGTGACACCAAAGCAAGATCGGCAAGTCGAAGGCAAGCATGCAAGAGAGCAGCAACATACGTTTAATGTGCACGGTACGACGATCTAAAACGCCGACAAGACGGCCCAGATAGCGATCCCAGCGCGCCAAAGCCTCCTCGGCATCCTCCACACTGCGCAACGTGACCCTCGCACCCAAAGGCACGGGCTGTGGGGGTGCAAAGACCCCCTTGGGTCCACGCAACCCAAAGCGCGATTCAATCTCAAGAGCTCGGTTGCGATTACTACACACAAATGACTGCACGCCAAGACTCAGCGAGTGGGTCGAGGATGAGCCATTGTGGCCGCTGTTCTCGGCACAAGCCGGACAACTAAGCAGGCAAAATACCCGGCAGTGAGCCAAACCGTGACGAACAACAACAAAAAAGTGGTGGGCACAAAAGTGGGGCAAGGAGAAAAAATATTCCGCACATGAGATTATCTCGGGCATCAAGGTAGGCCAGTTGATCCACAGCCTGTGCGCCATGGAATGCGGCTGAGCACACGCCAGCTTGTTGTAGCAACCCTGGCAAGGAAGCCCCGGGTAATTGAAGGCGGAATGTAGCCCGATCCTTGACGGCCCGCACCAAGCTCATACGATTCTGCAAAAACCAACAAGCGGTGCTGCTGCATGAGTACACATGGGCAAGTATTCGCAGCGGGCAATCCCTATCACTACCCACGCACCGTGTTGCGATCCAACAGACAGAGGCGAGCCTCGCCATCAAAGTCCTCGCCCGCAGCAGCTTCAGCTCGTGCTTCTCGACGGGCCCAACCCAAGCAAAGATTGGCATCCATGGCACTCACAAAGAGCCCGTCCTCAACAATCCATTTTTGTCCAGGCTCGTTGAGCGCCAGGGGTTCCAGCGTGATCGTGGCTCCAGCCGCCACCTCGATTGCCGTCAGACAATCGTCGCCAACCATGAGCTGCCGCTGTGGCTTAAGCACAGCCTGGAGGGCGGCCTCCTCGTCCGTTGTTGTCGTGAACGTCGAGCCATTGCGCTGCGCAAAAGTGGCAATGCTGTCGGCAGCGGCATACGCCTCGGCCACTTGGCGCAGGGCCCGAATTTCACCCTCGAGCAATTTGGTGGCCCGCGTGACGGCAGGACCAGGGTGCCACGGCTCGCCACAGCTCACCTGCAGCACCACGGCTGAGTCAAATGTCTCTGGGTCTGTCACCGCCGCACCCCAGGGCGTGAACAGCTGGCGACTTGCGCCCGTCAGCTGTGGTAGTGCAGCATCACACTTGACCAACAGCAGCTCAAGCCGCCACTCCTGGCGCTCATCACGCTGCTGAGTGAGTGAATCGGTCATGCTGACGGCCCAGTCCGTACCGAGCTTTTTGCTCAGCCAGTGACGCGTGTCCTTGGGCAGGCTTGATGCCAAGGTCGCGGGCGCCATGGCATTACCCACGGTATTGCTGCGCCCACGCTCGCCGGCACTTAGAGGCAACACCACAGAGGAGGGTTCGGCGCCGGGGTTGACATTGGGTACAACCTTGAGCTTGCGGTGGTAGAGATGCCTGTCAAAGCGAGCCGAGCTGCGCTGCGTCGGCCAGGGCGCCTTGCCCACGAGGAGGGCCTCAAGGGGTGCTGGCATTTCCGCATTCCACTGACAGTTGGCGTCGCAGGGCCACATGAGAGCCTTTTCAATCCATCGCCGATCCTGGTTCACGTCCCGTGATTCTTTGAAGAGTGCCACCTGGTCGAAGCGATACGACTTGAAGGCCCACCGCTGCCGCTGGCCCACTGCGGTTGCGGGTGCTTCGACGGCTTGTACCGACAGCACGACATGGTCTGCGCTAGAGCCATCGGCGCCGACAGCGTCATCCGCGGTCCATGCCACGCCACCCGAGGTCGGTGGGCTGCCATTGCCGTCGCTGTCCTCGTCTTGTTCACCGCGCTGGGTTTGTCCGTGGTCATTGTTGGTACTAGAAAAGCCCATGCTGGTGTTTTCGTCAGCGTGTTTCAACGCCACATCGACGGTTGCCGAGAGAGTCAGACCAAACTCTGCGTTGGCTGCCGTTCGAATTGTGCCATCGTCTGCAAAGAACCAGAGTGCATTCAAGTTACTTGCCGCCGCTTCTCCAAAGCCCACCGGCAAGGGAGACGCAGGAGAGTCGGCAGCCGGGTCACCTAGCACGGTGAGGACCATGGAGGGACACAAGCGCGAGGATATGAAGCACAGAGTCGGCCCTTCAGTGGCAGTACGCAACGGTTGCACCTGCCAACGCTGGAGTAGGTTTGACTTGTCAGCTAACTGGCGCAGATGAAAGGCCACGCGCGGTTGGAAGACGGCCACCTCGCGCTCGCGACGCAGCAAGAGCATGGCCGTGCTGTGTGCCAACGGCTTGAGCCGTTCGAGTGCCTCCGTTCCCACGGTTTTGGCGTCGTACTTGAGAGCTTCGGGTACAGGCTCGTCGGCCGCCAAGAGAGCAAAGTTGTTGGCATTCAGTTCGTCATCTTCGACCACGTCAAAGTGCTCAACAAACATGGGATGCGGCGAGTTCGAGCTCTCGCTCGTTTCGGGTGTGGGTGTCTCGGTGTCGGAAGCAGTGGGGGCTCTGACCAAAACCTGTCGGGCGCCCGATAGCGAGACCCCCAACACCACGTCCTCGTAAGGGACAAAGGGTTCGCCACGCGAAACCCAGACAGTGTTGACCTTGCGCAACTGATGCACCTTGCGTAGCTCGCGTCCTGATTTATCAAAGAGGCGCTTGGCTGGTCCACCCAAATCAAGAAGGCTGTCGATGCGAGCCAGCAGCAGAGCAAAGACGCCCTGGGCATCTTGAGCACGCCGCTCGGCCTCCCCGACATGAAAGGTGAAGGTCCGACTGTTTTCCGGGCGGGCAGGGAGACCATTGGGCACGGCAGCGAGGTACAGGGCGGGCCGAGCATCGACGAGCGTCGAGTTGGGCTTGAGGCGCGGGATGGAGGCGGCTAGCGGCGGCTCGGGCCCATCAGCGACGCTCTCTAACAAGGTCGCTCGACAAGCAAGAAGGTAGCGGCGCGACTCCTGTAGGCGATTGGTCTGCAGGTCCAAATCTCCGAGAGCCGCTTCTTGAGCCTCGTAGCCCGAGATGATAGAGTCGAGAATCTCTTTGCGTTGCTCGCACTGCTTGATACGCGCATCAAGGCGCTGGACATGATGTTGGATGAATGCGAGGGGCCCGCGAGTATCAAAGGCCTCGGTGCCTGCCACAACCCAGAAGGGTCCGGCCACGCGGCCGATAACGTACTGCAGCGCTGGGTGACACAGGGCGTGCAGATCACCAGTGGCCTCTCGGATGACGTGACCATCAAGGGCAAAGAGACGAGCGGCTGGCCCACTGAGAGCCAGCCGACGGGTGCAAGCGTGGAGTACGTCATCCAGGGAATCGGGAAGAAGCAAGGCGGTGCCGTTGATGCCCTCTCCAAGGTTGAAAAAGGTTGCGCGAAGCCGACCGGCTTGATCAATGGAGGCAGTGCAGCGCCCAGCAGACAGAGGCCGGGAGTTGGCGGTGCGACCGTGCAATCCGGAAGAGAGGCCAACAGATGCCGAGAGGGAGGCTGTGGGCCCTAGTCGACGGCGATGCTCGGCCGCAACGCGGGCAAAAGGATCCGCAAAGGGCTCGCCGAGGCTCACGTAAACGATGGCATGGGGTTCCAGCAGTTGACAATCCTCGGTGGAGAGGAGCTCTTGGCCCGACTCATCGAAGAGACGGCGGGCGGCAAAGGGCAGGTCGAGGCGCTGGGTGCAGGCTCGCAGCAGGGCATGTAGCGTATCGCCTTGAACCCTGATGCCATGCTGATACGTTCCATTTTTGTGAGCCACACACCGCACGAGGTGGGGACGGGCCTGGTACATGCGGCGGGCTGCGGCCTCTGCGCGCCGTGAGGTCTCAAGTGGGGCTGAGGTGGGCCGAGCACGGACGGAGCGACGCAACGATTGGCTGCTAGCGCCGTTGTTGCGATGCACGGCTGAGGTGGGCCGTGAACGTCGAGAGGGAGCATTGCGCGGCAAGCGCATGGTAGCAGCATAGGGAGAATTATCGACAAAACTGGCTCTGGTGAGGGTGCGGGGGCGAGATTGCGAGGTCATGGTCGATGTGCGGGAGCTTTGCGATGTATCTGAGCGGTAAGAAGATGGCCGCTGCGGCCGCGACGCCACAGGTATGGCCGCCGCATAGCGCTACATGGGCCCCGACGAAGACGTTGGGTAGGAGGGATGAGAAGGGATGTTGATCCACAAGCTTTGAGAACAAGGCGAGGGCCAAGACAGGCAACGGCTGAGTTCCGACGGAGGAGCGAAATAGCTCACCTGAAGCTGCTCCTGCTTTTCCCGACTGTCCAGCAGCTCATGAAGCAGCGTAGGATCCAACTACCGCATCATTGCAACAAGCCTCGGTCAAGACGGGGCGGCGAGGGCAGCGTGCTTGTGTGCGTTTTTGTGCACGTCTGTACGCGGCTGTGTGCAAGTGTGTAGAAAAGGACATGGACGCCGATCGCGGCAATGCCAGTGCTCGACTCACCTGCGGCATGATGACAGACTGTTGATGATCCAGGTAATTCACGAGAGCCGTTGGCAGCGCAAGCTCCTGGGCAGCCCGGACTGCGTGCCACCAGCTGAGAACCCTGCCCAGCGCAGTCAGCAGTGCTGTGACCACACACACGCGCACACACACACACACACTTGAACCGGGGCTCGACTTGGCCTTGGCTCCAGTCGAGGACGTGGTGCGGCTCCTGTTGAACCAACAAAACTGACATGTGCACACCCTGAACAAACACACACACACACACACTCTCAACGGGGAATGGAAGCTGTGTGTGTCTCTTGGGAATTAATGATCCAAAGCTACAAATTTGCTTCAGCCTTGAGGCGTTCGTGTCACGCCTATCCAGACTCCCGCCTACCATCCCCAAGCACCCTGTGCTGTCTGTACTGTACGACTGGCGCTGCCGGCGCTGCCGTTTTCACACACACACACACACTCACACACACAGATTTGCTGTTGTAGTGTTGTTGTTGTTCGACATCGCGTTGCGAGGGTGCGTGGCCTATTGTTAGATCAGCATCCTCATCTATATTTAGTCGAAGCCAGGTGGGCGGAAACAGTTGAAAAACGAAGAGAGAGAGCGCGCTTTTCGAGAGAACGGCAGTCGAAGGTGCGATGATGGCGATGGCAGCGTTGCTCACTTGGTTCGAGGGAGATTGGGATCGTAAGGAAGAGGCTTGCTGGTCTTGAGCTCATTGGGTCTCTGTGTTTGTAGAGGGAGCCCTGGCTTGACGGCTGGGTTTGAATGGGTGGTCCAACCCCGCGTTTTCTTGGATCCGCTTCATCGACCGGTGGCCCCCGAGGCCGGCGTGGCAGCCCGCAGGGCGCCAAACGCCATGCCGGAGCGACTTGCCTGATTTCCTTAGTACCAGAGCGATTCATCGCCATCTAGAAACATCGACACGACATCATGGAACTGTCTTGGGTCGGCCTGGCCGTTCGTGCCTTTGCCCTGCTTGGTACGCGAACCTGCTTCCCCTGTGCATCCATGCGCAGCCCCGAGCCGAAGCTCTGATTTTGCCGTGACGCCAATTGGGGCTTCGTTTACGGGACCATGTATATCGCTAACCTCATGTGCTCATATTTTTTTTCATTCTCCTTCCGCCCTCCACCGCCTTGTTCGGCAGTCTGGCCCCTTGGGGTGTGTGTTCCGTTGGCCACGACTCTCACACCGTCGGAGAGCGGGAACATGGCCCTCATCTTCTTTGCCCTCCTCCCTCATTGGTTGTGGCCCCTCATCTACCTGGCGGAGCGCTTGGGTCTGACGGACTTTGGCGATCTGATCAGCCTGGTCGAGATTCTTGTGGGCGCCGTGGCGTCAGGCTTGGTCCTACCCATCATCATTCTCACCCCGCTGCTGCAAACCCTGGATCTAACTCCCAGCGAATACGGCATGCTGTTGTTCAACATTATCATTCTGCCCAGTGTCTGGCTGCCCTTGGTCGTGGCTATTTTCCAAACCCCGATCGTGGTCGATGCCAAGCGCGCTGAAGACCTCCAGCCACAGCGCCAAAGCTTCTCCGATCACGCCGAACTACGTGGCGAGTTTAGCGTGAGCTATGGCAGCTACTTCTTGCTGGCTTCGGTTCCATTTGGCATTTTTCTGCCCCTCTTCATTCACGGCACCACCAACGCTGCCGGCGAAGCGGCCGTGCTCTTTTTTCTTCTCCTTCTGGGCTCAGCCTCGGCCCTTTTGCTGGTGGCCCCGCGCCTGGGTTGGGTCCTGCATCAAACCATGCGCTGGTTCAAGGACGTGGCCAGCTATCGCGCACTGGCCGAGGGCGTGCTCTGTCTGGTTGTCCTCCCAGTCTGCCTCATGGTGCCCGTATTGGCTGAGGTTCACCTCAATCGGCCCTCTTACGACGTTCTCCAGGCGTGGTTGCTGGGTCTACCCGCCGTTACCCTCCTGCGCATGACTTTCACCCTGCATCGTGAAGCGCAGTATTTACCCTCCTACATGGCCGGTGTCTTCTTGGTTGTGGACCTCCCCTGCTTCATCCTACTCCCTGCCTGGATTGCTGCCCATCCAGTGTCCATGGCGGGTGAGGTGACCTTCTTGGTCTTTATGCTCGTGCCGCTTGTTGCCGCCTTGGCCTTGGTCGTCTATTTGACGTTTACGTCCTATCAAAACCTACCCTTTCATCTCTTGACCAAGTATCTTGAGCCCGAGTGGTGGGTCGAGCAGGTTCTAGCCACGTTGATTTTTTCTGCGCCCATGCTTGTGGCTGTGCCCGTGTATTTTCGGGCTGACCTTGATCCTACCACCGATTACGTTCTCGTGGGCTTTCTTGTCGTTATCGAGATCTTGCTGGCAGTGGCCTTCTTGGCCTCTTATGCCTTGCGTCAGAATGACATGCCAGACGCCATTTCGCTCGCCCCCACCATCGCGCGCTCTCGTGCAGGCACAGCCGTGTCGCGTAGTGATGCTGGATTAATGCGTGGCCCTGCCCACGCCCAGTTCTCTGCACAGGACCTTGAATCGCGGCGTGGTACAATGGCCAATGCGCGTCGTGACAGCGTTGATCCGACCCACGTTGATGCCGACGGCCTACCGGCACCGGCCGACAGTGCACCAGCGCCGGCACCCTCGAATGCATCTGCATACCGACCCTCCGTGGTATCTGCTGCAAGTTCCCAGGGCGGGCTGCTGGGGCACCGCGTGCCTGGCTCGTATCATGCTACCAACTGGGGCTCCATCTCCAAGGTACCGAAGGATTTCGACCCCGATGCTTTTGAAGAACCAGCGGCCATGGCTGGCAGTCCCCTGAATTCCACCGTCGAAGTTCGCACCTATGATCTTGCCACCCCGCTCGGAGCCTCGGGTCGCACCGAGGTGGCGACCGTGCTTACCGACACCCAGCCGCCCCCTTCCCCCGGAACCTCATTCAATGGTTCAGATGCCGAGCGTCTCACACCAGACGCAAGCACCTTGCCCGCTCTACTGCCATCCGCTGAGAGGGAGCCCGTACACGCGCAGACCGGTGATGATACTGAGTATGAGATTGTGCCGCTGCCCGAGCGCAGCGATGATCCGGACAAGTCCGAGTGGGAGCATTGCGATGTGTATGACCTGGATGCTAGCTCACACCTGCAGCTTCAAGACCGTACGTGTTCTCCTTTCGTGCCCGCAGCCGCTCGTGTCTACGCTGGCTCGTCCCGTGCCCATACATGCCGTCGAAGCATTGTTGTTTCTCCCGCTTGTGTGTCTATGTTTGCGTCCGTGACCGTGGTCGCAGCGTACTCACGCGTTGGATTCTTGACCCTGATAGGTGGCGTTTTTCTGTTTGTGAGCGAGAGCACGGGCGAGGACTTGCGGCAGGGCGCATACCATTCTGCATACCCAGCGTATTTGTCGGGTACTGAAGATAGCTTTGTGCTCAAGTGGCCCTGCTATGCAACCATGCAGACGCAAGAGGCCAGTGAGATTGGGCTGTCCAAGGTTGCCCATGCATCGCGCATTGCTCAGGCGTTCAATGCTGCGCTTGGTCGCTCCAGTGAAAATGCAGTGAGTTTCGCGCAACCACGCGCGGTGCAGTTGACGGCGCGGCCCGCTGCCAACGGGCGTGTGCCATGGGCGTTGCTTGAGCCGGAGCTGGAAGACCTCGAGGCCACCGGTGTCATGGACTACTTTTGTATCTTCAATGACTCGGCTGGTGGGGTGGTGAGCGAAGAGGACATGCAGGACGAGGTGGGCGACCACGGTGAGGACTGGCGCGAGGAATTCCGCGAGTGTAATGACTTGGCCCAAGCCCTCAGTTGCTACAGTTACCATGCCTCCCAGCGCCAGGAGCTTATGATTAACATCCAGGGCGTGCGCCACCGGTACACCAACCCTGACTTTCACTTTGCCTCGGCCGTCCACGATCCATACTTCTCACCCCATAACAACGGCCCTGAGGGCATTGCTGCGTTTCAACGGTCACATGTGCACAATGATTTCTGCCGGCTCGCCCTCCCCAGCTTGCCTGGTTTTACCGACTCGTGGTTGACGTCTTGATGGCAGTGGGCTGGATTTGGCTGCTCGAGCACGCCTTTGAAGAAGCTTTGAAATTTATTACCCTTTTTGACTTTCGTTTCGTGATCAAAATGCTAGTTTTGAACTGCTTGTTGTTCTTCTTCTCCAAGTGACGCACGATTCGTTTTTGTGTAGCGTGGTCAACTCGAATCCATGCTCTTGGTGCAGGGTTAGCGACGGGACAATGCATTTTACCGTCACTTCTAGAGTCCGTCTTTTGTGTTTGTTGACTGCCCACCTTCAAGGAGAGTTATGGGTGATTTTGGTGAATTACGGCTATTTTTTGCATATTTTCGTGCCTTTTTCGTTGTATTTTTCGTCTTGACATAACGAACAGTTCGACGACCTGGTACTGCGTTGCCGAGGAGGGGGGTATTCCGTTGAAGCTGTGCGACATCCTTTCGGTGCGCGCCGGGTGTGGGTGTACAGGATACAGATGATCATATCTGTTCAAACAACAACATCTGGACAGATAGGTATAGGACATCAATTTTATTTAATCGTCAAAAAAATACACTGCTGTGTGTGCAGCTCCAACTATGGGGTCTCTGGTTTTCTGTACATACATGCGCTGCTCAACTGCTGACTGTGAAAAAGACAGCACGCGATGGTTGACGTGCGGCGTGCGTCGCGCTGCCACCGAGCACACCAGCCCATCATGTCTGAGCGAGACCCCCCCCCCCCTTCTGCGAAGGAAACTCGTCAATATTTATGCATAACAGCAGGGAAGCTTAGGCGGTGACGCATGCACGGTTGAAGTTGCCCGAGCCACGCATGCGGTAACCATCGGGGCATGTCTGGGCGCAATAACCGTTGTAAAGGGCAAAGCCGTTTTTGCACACCTCACACGCGGTACCACCGAGGTTGCAACGGTAGCACTCATCGACAAGGGCAGTGCAACCCACTCCACGCTCATGGCACTCAAGGTTGAAGTTGCCGCGACCAACCGGCATGTGCGTGTGGGGGCATGCGTCGATGCAGGAGCCCTCATGCAGGTACCGCGCGTCCCGACAGCGCACACACTGATCAGCTTCCTCGTCGCACAGGTCACAGCTGTCTTGACCGCGCTGGCAAGCACGATCCTTTTCGCAAAAGTTGTGAAAGTTGCCCCGGCCCTTGCCTGTATAACCAGCCGGGCAAGTCGTATGGCAGGTGCCGTTTAGAAGATATGTGCCATGGCGACAGACCAAGCAGGTCTCAGGCATATCCTCATCGCAGCTGTGGCAATGGTCTGCACATACGCGCGCCCGGCGACAAGTGTTGCGGTAGTTGCCCGACCCCACGTTGACATATCCGGCAGGGCAGGATGCAAGGCAGGCCCCGTCAAAAAGGAAGCGGCCCGATCCACAGACCGAGCACACATTGCGGTCGGCACTGCAGTCGTGGCAAAACTCATCAGCACACGCGAAAGCAGCCAACTGACAGTACTTGCCAAAGTTGCCACGACCGACTGGCTCGTAACCCGAGGGACATGAAGCCACGCAGCCATCCTCATGAAGAAAGTAGCCATTTTTGCACATGGTGCACAGATCACGGTCCTCCTCACACGAGTAGCACTCGTTATCGGCACAGCCAGCGAGCGCTTCCAAGCGGCATTCGTTGTTGAAGTTGCCACGGCCCACCTCTTCGTAGCCGGCGGGACAATGCTCAAGGCAGGCACCCGCATGGAGGTACCGACCACTGGAGCACACGGTGCACACCGAACGGTTACCAGCACAGTCATGGCAAAACTCGTCGGCGCAGGTGGGTTCCTCGACTTGAATCTCACGGCAGAAGCGGTTGAACTGGCCCTTTCCGACGGCTTCAAAGCCGGCGGGGCAGGTCTCACGGCATGCGCCATTGTGAAGGAGGAACTTGTTTTTACACACTGCGCACTGCGCAAAGTCATCCGCGACACACGCATAGCACTGGTCCAGCTGACAAATGGCCGGTGTTGTAGAGGGCTCCATGCCCCAATCACCCGAGTCATCGCCTGAACCATCTTGATCTGGCACAGTATCGGTAGAAGCAGGCGCGGAGGTCGAGCTGGAAGCTCCCTGCGTTGGCAGTGTTGCAACAGTGCTGGGCTCGGCGTCCTGCTCAGTAGTGGGTTCCACCACCTCCTCCTCGGTGGTAGGCTCAGCAGCGGCCTTGGTGGTGGGTTCAGCAGCAGCCTCGGTGGTGTGTTCAGCAGCGGCCTTGGTGGTGGGTTCAGCAGCAGCCTCGGTGGTGTGTTCAGCAGCAGCCTCGGTGGTGGGTTCAGCAGCAGCCTCGGTGGTGTGTTCAGCAGCAGCCTCGGTGGTGGGTTCAGCAGCAGCCTCGGTCGTAGGCTCGGCAGCAGCCTCGGTCGTAGGCTCGGCAGCAGCCTCGGTCGTAGGCTCGGCAGCAGCCTCGGTCGTAGGCTCGGCAGCAGCACCAGTTGTGGGTTCAGCAGCAGCCGCGGTGGTGGGTTCAGCAGCAGCCTCGGTCGTAGGCTCGGCAGCAGCACCAGTTGTGGGTTCAGCATCAGCACCAGTTGTGGGTTCAGCAGAGACAGTTTTTGTGACCTTTGCAGTTGTCATATCTTCGGGTGCACGAGTGGTGGGTTGCTCACCACTCAGCTCGTCATCACCGGAGCCCGTGCTAGGCATTGGCGTGGTCTCATCACGGTTTGTTGTGGAGGGAACGACAAAGTATCCGCAGTGAACCTCGCAATAGGAGGCATAACCTACAGAGTAACTTGTTTATAAGCGAGCAACCTATTCCATCATGAAAGGCTGGATTCAGGCGCTACAAGCTTACCAATTTCGCCTTGCAGGCAGCGTGAACAGTGAGCACACGAGCCGTCTTGATGACAATATTCTTCTTCGCCGCAATGAGCGTCGGTCTGGCACTCCAAGGTTTCGTTGCGGCAATGGCTGGGGCAAGCTAAGGTTAACAGCATCATTTGAAGGTTGAGCCAACGTTAGTCTTTGCGCAGCCCATGGCACGTTTCTTTTAACTCAAGAACAGCAGTCAACCATGCGTGATGCAAAAACGCCCGAGCACTCGCAATCCGACGCACCGTGATCAACCGCGTCATCGTAGAACCAGCAGGCTTCGCATGCATAGCAATCCCCATGCCGGTCGCAATCTGAGCGAGGAGGGGATGGCAGATGAACTGAGGTGAGCTGAAGCCAAAACAAGTCAGTGGGTCGGAACAAGATACAGGAATCAAGTGGTGCATACAAGAGCTGTCATCGCAGTCGTCGTGCGCCTGGCATTCGTTTGCTGAAAGAATGGGTAGAATGCGACATAGCAGGGGCAATCTCGCGCGTGAGTCGGGTTAAACGGTCAATAAGCAGCAGCATGATGCCATGCAAATGAGGGCGTACATTCAGCTCTAGCAGCACAATGCTCACTGCAGTCTACGTTATCCAGTGCAGCAAGGCCACCGCAGGCCAAGCACTATGGTGGTATCATAGAGCACATGAGTAAGAACGTTGATTTTGTGTTTCAAAGAGGACGTTTCGGCCATACCGAAATGCACTCGTAGCCTTCACCGCAAAAAAAGCTACCCTCACAATGTGAATGGTGCTGGCATTCCAATTCGGGGTTGCGGCACTTGTCTGGACAAGCGCCTGAGTTGGAAGAGGACACAGGGTGAGGTGCGCGTGGAGAGCCGGGGGGCTGAGACGAAGAACACGGCCTTGGGGTGACCAAGACACACCTCCGTCAAAGGAATCTTGCCAAAAATAGCAGCCTTGAGGCTCGCTACAATGATGCATGACCGGGTTCGGGGTGGGCAAGATGAAATGAGCCAAACCAACAACAGTTCATCGATGGCACTGAAGCATTGGGGACATACCATTGATAACAGGCTGAGGACTCATCGCTACCAACAGCACATGCATGGTTGTGCAGTGCCCAGCCCCGGATCAAGAATGCAAGTGAGCGAGTCATGTCTCGGGCCGCGCTTGGGAGGGGGGGTATACAAGTTCAGAACAGCCGTACCAATACTCGTCGGCGGCACAATCGTCATGGGAGGCGCAATTGGCCGCTGTGATTCGCAAGTGAGCCAAGGGCGGCGTGAGGTGCGTGCAGTACGTAAGCAAGAGAAAAGAGGTCATATGGTCAGCATCGTACTCGCTGTAGGCAGGACGGCAAAGGCCAGGGCAACGAAGAGTGCCAGCGGCACCCCGTGCTGCATCATGGTGAAGGAGGGCTGATAGGCACGGCCAACGCTGTCGCACTGAGGGTGGCGCTGGAAGCGGCGCAGCGAAAAATGACCAATGAGGTCTAGAGCTCATTGAAATTTGGGGTTCATGGGGAAATTCGCTCGAGACAGTTTGCGCGCGGGAGAAGCCAAAGTCTGGAATGTTGACACCATCTCCAACAATGAACCGCCACAAATTCTTGGAAGGACGACAGAGTCTGGTCAGCCTGGTTGGGGTTGGGACAGTCAGATGGGCACTTTCGCTGGACTCTGTACGTGTCCGCGGGAACTTGTCCGTTTTCAGCCAGGATCCAAACTGCCGCATATGACAGATGCAAAACAAACAGAACGAACTGTAGCAGCCCAACGTGCTTGCACGCATGCAACGAAACAACGACAAGCGTCCTGCATGAAAAATAGATGACAATCTGACAATAACCACCCTTCCGATTGTCAGCATAGATTGTCAGCACAGGAGATGCTCTCTCTCTCTCTGCATTCTCATCGTGACGCTGATCGTCGTCAGCGTCGGCTCACAAGCTCTCTCGCAGACATTGGGACCCTGGTTCTGAGCTGAGCACACCGTGGTCGGTAAGCCCTCCTTGTCGCGCTTGCAGCAGGTTGCAGTGGAGTGTGGCTATGGGCTTTGCTTGTTCTCTTGGGTGTCGAGGAGTCCTTGGGCCCTGGTACTTTTTGTGCAGCCCGCTCGGTGCTCATTGCTACTCTCTCTCCCTCGATGCAGGACTTTGGGCAGGTTGCAAACCGATTGCCCACGTGCCTTTCCGGCTGTCTTGAGCGTATGCCTGGCGCTTGAATGCGTGATGCTGCGACGCGTGGCCGCGCTGGCGCTGCGCCCTCGTGCGGGCCAGCTCCCCTCGATCACGGGTCCTGTGTCACCGCTGCTGCGGTCATGTCGGCTCCAGGTCGCCCGTGCGCTGACCACAGCAAGTCCTAGCCGGCCCCCTCGAGTAGCCATCGTCGGCGGTGGTCCATCAGGCTTTTATGTAGCGCATTTTCTCCTCAAGGTCTGCATAGTTTCGTGTGCCCCGCCCATCCTTGTCATCCTCGGCCTGCATCCTCCTGTGTGCCGGCACACATATCATGGTGTGGGTGGTACCAAAGACCATGGCTGTGATTACATTGTAGTGTCTTTCAACCCGGGTGCTTGGGTTTTGCCTGCTCTGAATAGGCACACCCCGAAGCGAGGGTTGACATATTTGAAAAATATCCCGTTCCGTATGGCCTTGTTCGCTATGGCGTCGCCCCCGACCATCCTGAGGTGCGCCAGCAGGCCAGGTTGATATCGCGCAGATTGGCGTGCTACCTCTCCACTACGCCTTGACTGCTGTCTGCCTTGTGAAACGAGCTGCAGGTCAAAAACTGCATCAATCAATTTGAAGCGACAGCTGCCCTCCCCAATGTCCGGCTCTTTGGCAATGTGCATGTCGGAAACGACCTTTCAGTTCGTTCAAACTTACCCTCAACATTCTCGCTCGTCACCGCGGTGCCCATCGCTTTCCTTCTCTCGTGCGTACCACTCATCGACACCGCCCCGCCCCTCAATGCACATTCGCACAGCTTGCCGATGTGCGTGCGCGCTACGACGCCGTCGTCTTAAGTTATGGCGCAGCTGGCGATCGTCCCCTCAACATCCCAGGCGAAGACCTTCAGGGTATGTTGGGGTTGAACCGTGTGCCGGTTGCTCGGATCTCAATATATCCCCAGTCATCTTGTGTGCCGACCCTCTTTTGCCTTGCTGAACTTGACAGACACTCACACAGTCCTTGTTGCGTGGCCGACACCGCTGCTTTTAGGCGTTATGTCTGCTCGTGAATTTGTCGCTTGGTACAACGGGGACCCGGCCGCAGCTGCCACCGACATTGATCTGCGAGGCCCGCAAGCCGTTGTTTTTGGCATGGTGTGGCAAATTGCTCTAGTGTCAGAAAACAGGACCACACAACTCATTCTCTTCGATTGTGTGCTGCGCAGGGAAACGTCGCTTTGGATGTGGCTCGCATCTTGCTCTACAATCCTGCCGAGTTGGCTTCAACTGACATCAGCACGCGAGCCCTGTCCAAGCTGGCTGATCAAAACGGCATCCAAGCCGTGCGCATTGTGGGCCGTCGTGGGCCTCTCGAGGTTGTTGATCGTTTGGACAATGCCGCAGACGTGTCACGCCCTGACCGCTTTTGCGACATGTTCGACACGAGTGAGGCCACTTCTGCTCAAGCGACAAATTGCACCTTGTCCTTCCGCGTTCTTTCAGGTGACCTGCACGGTCAAGGAATTGCGCGAGCTGAAGAAGCTGGTGCCCACCGACATGGACTTTTTTGATTACACAACGGTATGATTACCGCGATTGTTCACCATCTTATCAGCCACTTTAAATTTTAAGGCTGGGTGCGCCGCTCCTCGCCGTTTGGAACAATTCACTCAGTCGGGTCGCGTGGCCTTTGTTAGGAGGAAAAGGCTTGGATCGACGCCAATCGGCCGCGCCGCCGAACACTCATGTTGCTACAGGAACTTGCCGGCAAGGGTAGGTCTCTTGCCTGGACGCGCAGACCAGGGTTTCATGTGTCGGGATAACCTTGTTCACTCACCCGTCGGTTTAACGTTTGGCTGTGTGATGCTTCACACCGCAGGTCGGCTAGCCGAGCACACGGACGCAGCCGCGGCTGCTACACCACGAGCCTGGGGGTTTGATTTTAATCTCGCACCAGAGGAATTCCTACCCGACCCCGATGACCCAGTACGTATTTTGAATGCGAATAACTCAGTTTTTTAAAAAAAAACCCCGGCCTTTTCGGGGTGGAGGGCAACCTCCTCCATCCTGGTTTAATCGGGCCAACCACCACAACAAGTCATACCACTCAGCTTGTTACTCATACGTTTGGACGGCGCGTGAATCGCGATCCGTAGACTCGTGTGGGGCAAGTTGTCCTGCGGCGCACACGCCTAGAGGGCCCACCTGGTGCGCGCAAGGCCATCTTGACAGACGAGCGCATGTATGTGCATGAGATAGGCGACTTTTGCGCGTTAAATCACAATGTCTAGCTTCTTCATGGCGCCACCTCCACACCTGAGCAAGCCTCACCCGGTGGATGGGCGGTCCATGGTTGCAGTTTGATGCCGTGCCAATTGGCGGTGCGAAGCATTGGCTTTCTCGGATCAAACCTGACGCCAGAGCTTGCCGCTGCCTTCGATGAGCAGCGAGGCCATTATCTTCACGAAAATGGTACGAGCACATGTGAAACTTGCCGATGACCGGCACACATCTCTGCCTTTTCATCATTCTATTGGCTCCGGGCTGTCAGGTCGCATCAAGGACCAGCCACACTTGTATTGCAGCGGCTGGATCAAGAACGGTCCCATTGGCACCATTGCCATCACAATGGCCGATGCACAAGACACGGCACAAAGTATTGCACAAGACCTTGAGCTTCAACTTACCAACCTCGACCCCAGTGATGACTGTGCCGATGTTGCTGAGCTTCTGCGACGTCGCAAGAAAACTGTTGTGGATTACGCGGGCTGGCAACGCATCAGGGACACCGAGCTGAGCACTGTACGGTCCATGCCTGCTCACTCGCGACGCGTCTGAGCACTTTGCCCATGTGACTGTTGGCCTTTCGGTTTAGGCCAAGTTGTTTCTTCCCGACTGTCACGCTCAATTGTGCGAGCCATGTGCTGTAGCTCACGCCCTATTTTTCGTTTGGATATCAATTAGGGTGAAACTCTTGGGAAAGCTCAAAATAAGATTGAGAGCATTGCAGAAATGCTCAAGGTTGCCCAGGGCGACTGCTAGTTAGAGCTTGATAGGCCTCATCATCCCGGATATTGTAGTTTCGTGGCATGCTCACAGAGTTGCGGGTCCGGGCGCGTGGGGGTGGAGCATCAAAGGTCATCTCTGGCGCCGCGGCCCTTGACTCGGGCAGGGGTGCCAGCTCTGGTTCTTCGGCGCCACCGGTGCCACTGGAATGCACACGGCGTAAGCGGTTTTCGTGGCTTGCCTGTGCTCGGCTGACAGATGGACTGGGTCCATCGTAGCTGGCTGGCATGGGGGTTGGGGCATTGGCCAGATCTTCATCAAACGATCTGGTTAGCCCAGTTGCGAGACCCGCCGCGAGGGATCGCGTTGGAGGTCGTGAGAAACTGAGGGCCATCAGGTCTTGCACGCTTGTATCCGAGGGCGTAGAGGCCGATTTGTTATCGTCTTCTTCAACCTGTGCTGCCGTGGCTGGTGTGGCCCCCAATGGAGCCCCGAGGCTGGGGGCTGGGCCCATCGACCCCAATGGCCGGGTAGTCGGTGTGGTCAGTGCTGAGAGGCGGGGTGATTGTGCCCTCACGCTAAATTGAACAGCAGGCTTGTTTGATCGTAGATTGGGCGTTGTCGTCATTAGCCGCCCGGGTGTCGCGGTCCGATTCATGTCATGGGATCGGCGCAACGGCGTGGTTGTGTTTGAATTTGCAGGTTGCGTCGAGCCTATGTGAGTAACAGACGCCTGGAGCGAGGAGAACATGAGACATGGGGCGAGAGGCGCGTCTTGAAAGAAAGAAAGAAAGAAAGAAAAAAAAAAAAAAAAAAACCAGGGCGAGGGTGCTCGGTGTTTGATGTACCTGGTTGCCACGTGCTTGCGGTGTCACGTGTGTAGAGGCCACAGCCTGCGTATGAGTCTGCCCCACTGCAGAATAGGAAGCTACTGGTGCCGAAACTCGTGAGGCAGCCTCGAGTCGTGCTTCATGCAACTCCCTCCGCGAGGTTGCGAGCGCAGCCTCCAGCTGTGCGTCAGCGAGAAAGGGGCATCAGCAGACAAATGTTTCCTGAGTCAGTCTCTCCATCTCTGTCATGCACAAAAGCGCGGAGAAGCAAACCTGCAGCCACCAAAGCCAGTCCTGTCCTGGTTTGACAACGCCATTTTCAGTCTAGCGGACTTACCTCAGCAATGCGTTCAAGCGTCGCAGACCGCTCCTTCCGCAGGGCTACCACTCGTTGGCGTTCAGCTTCCTCAAGCGGTCTATAAGAATTGAAGACAAGTTCCATTACCCGTATCACTGCGTGAGGGATGTGTCGCGTGGTGTGTGCCCCCAAGCTGATGCTCGAAAGTAGGTGAGCGCGAACAAACTTGATGTGCTGGAAACGGGTTTTGTGTTGGGCAATGTCCGACTTGAGCTGCTGCATCAACTCCACGATGCCACGACGCACTTGTTCAGAGAACGCAAGCATCGTGGGCTGGTAGTTAAATGCAGTGCAAGGGCGCAAATATTGATGAGTACAGCGGGCTGACATGCAAAGGGAGGAGATGCATCACGAAAGCCGTAGCGCAGGAGCAGGCGAGCAGGAAAAAGAACAAGAGGAGGCCAGGAAGAACAAGCAAGAGGCCAGGAAGAACAAGCAAGAGGCCAGGAAGAACAAGCATGAACGGAAAGAAAGGGGCAACGTACCGGTGTCAGTTGTGCCATGGCTGCTTCCTCGAGCGTGTGCAAGGTCGACTCGAGATACTTGCAATTGCCTGCCTGACGAATAAATATCTGCAATAAGTCATCATTCTGCTCCTCCTTAGCTCGGAGAGTTTGTGCCAAATCAGCGGCCGCCACTTGTTCCTTTTGAGCGTCATGCAGGGCCTCATCAACCTGATGCTGGGTAGCTCGGAGTTTGTCCTGTAACACCGCGAGCTCAGTTTCGAGTCGTTGCAGGCTCTCGTCTCGCTGCTGCAGCTGTGCCCTGAGAGACTGCTGAGTGCTGTCATAATTTTGCAGTTGACGGTGAGATTCATCCAGCGCTGCTTGTAACGTTGCCACGCGCTGTGCGAGGGGGCTCTGTTCTCGGCTCGCTTCCAAACGCGCACCCGACTCATCAACGTTGCCCGGGCCAGAAGCAGCCGCAACGTCTGCACCATGCCTGACACTTGTTGGGCGCTTGGTGGCTGACGGAGAGACTGGCGATTCAAGAAGGCGCAGGCGTTCGGCAAGCTGCACCTGCGTGGCGATGCGCTGATTCAACTCGCGTTGCAGAGCTTGCACCAACTGGGTTGGAGCATGACCAGGACCCTTATCCGTCGCCGCGGGTGTCACGTTGGGGTCCGTGGTACTGTTTTGTAAGTTGTCACGATAAATTTTGAGCTCAGTGCTGAGCTGCTCACGCTCCGTCTGTAGTTGAGTCAAGAGATCACGGTGACGCTGTAGATCCTGGCGTAAGCGGGCTGCGTCCTCTTGAGCCTGCTTTTCCGCGAGCTGAGCTTGGACAAGCTGGCGGGTGAGTTCCGAAGCCGAGGCTTCGCTGCTCGAGACGTGATTCATGCGCATTTCCCAGGTCGTGTTGAGGGCTGCAAGTGCGGTTTGCAAGCCTCCATTGGCCTGCTGTAGATGCTCGATATCGCGACACAGGCGTTGAACCTCTGCCACAAGCTCGCAATTATCGGTTTCAAGCCGCCCGATGGTATCACGCTGTTGCTTCACCACTCGCTCAACGGCTTGGTGGGCCTCTTGGAGGCGATCGTTCTCGGCCTTGAGTTCTGCCTGCTCGGCCTTGTGGCCGTCATGGGCGTGAATCCAGACTTGTTGGCTGGTCGTGCGTGCATCTTCCAGCGCGAGCTTAGTCTCCAAAAGGGCAGCCTGAGCCGTGGCAGCGTCATGACGCGCCTTTTGTAGTTGTTGAGCCAAATCTGCCGTTTGTTGCTGATGTTGGCGTGCCGTCGCTTGCATTTGAGCTTCGTGCTCGCGCAATGCCTGTTGGTTGCTGGTCAGGCGGCGTGTAAGGCTCGTCACTTCCACATCATGTCGAGCCTCCAGCTGCTGCCTTTGCCATTCTGCTTGCTGTTGGCTACGCAAGGTGGAGAAAAGAGAGAAAAGCGAGAGAGTGACATGAAGAGTGAGAGAGTGGGGCCTTGTGGTTTTTTGGATGCGCAATGATATGCAAAGGAGGAGAAGGCAAACGATTGCCTGCGAGTGTGGCCGTGACGATCTACATACGCTTGTTCGCAGCGGGCCTCGGCGTCCCGCGCTTGAAGGCGAGCCTGAAAGAGTTGCTGCTCGAGGCTTTCCAAGTCTTCTTGGCGAGCCGATAGGGCTGCGGCCTCATCTTGCCGTGTCTTGTCTAAATGCTTGACTCGTTCCTGTGCCTCTTCGAGGCGTCGCTCAGTCAATACCTTATCTTGCGTGAGTGCGGCGTTTTGGGCACGCAACTCAACATAGGACTCACGAAGCACCTGAAGAGTGGGGCAAGATGCCCGGCAGCGCTCGACAGAAGGGTTAGATATGGGCGACCATGACATGATGGTGCGCGCGTGCATTGGCAAGGGAGGAACTTGCTTGCTCAAATTCTTGCCGCAGGTCACGGAGCTCACACTGCCGCTGAAATTCAAACTCGCCATGAAGGCGTTGCATCTGTGTCTGCAAATCACTGCGCTCACATTGAAGCTCGACTCGCTCTTGTTGCCAAGCGCGGCGCTCATCGGCGAAGCCCGACTACGACGCGTGCGGCTCCCATGAGCTCTGATCATACTGGCATCGGTTGAGGAGAGGGGCGTACCTTGAGCTCTTCGAGAGCAGCACGGTGTTGCTCGGCTTGTCGGTCGCGGGCTGCTCGCTCCTCCACAAGGTGTTGCTGTGTGGCAGCGGCCTCGGATCGTAGCTGTCCGTACTCTTGTTGCACGAGGCGGAGGGCGTCCTGAACTTCTTCTAGACCTCGCTCGTGTCGGAGTAGCTCTTGATCGCGTTGGGCAATAAGTTCAAGGTTGAAGCGAAAATCTTGTTGCAGTTCATGAAGCTGGTGCTAAGAATGAGAAAGGGTAAGAGCGAGAGGAACAGATCAGGCGGACGAGGCATAGTCTGAGAGCTGTGGGGTTGATGCAGGACGCGGGTGTGTGCACGATGGTTGAGTGTTGGAGTTCAAGATCAACACGATTCATTTTGTCCAGCACTCGCACCTGCAGATCGGCGAGCTGCCGGTTCTTTTGTTGGAGCTGCTGCTCAAGGTGAGAGCCGCGCTCGCGCTCTAACAGTCTCCACTCACGCTCCTTCTCGGCGGCCAGCCGGGTCAGCTGTTCGAGCTCCACCATGCTTGCCTTCGAGCCGTATTCAGGATCAAGGAGCAAATCACCATGCCATTGCTGCTGCACCGCGAATAGACAAAACCCACGACCTTGCTTCTCCTATCTGCCCCTTCCGTCCCCCCTTGCTTCTCGTACAGCCCGCAACTCAATCTCTGGCTGGACACGCGCGTCAACAACTTGAAGCGCGCGCGCGAGCGAGCGGAGAGGAGAGAGAGAGAGGAGAGAGAGAGGAGAGATAGAGAGAAATGAAACGGTCGAATTTTATTTTGTGAAATTTCATTTGAAAAATAAATTTTGGTGTATTTTCGATCGATCGGCATGCCAAGGGGGGGGAGGTGCTGTGGTGAGACTGAGTCTCGGTTTTTCCTGGTGGGTTTCACGGTGAGCAAGTTGTGGTACTTGTTACATTCAACATTGGTGACATGAGCGTTCAAGTACTAGAAGGTCAATTTGCATGCCAACTCGGAAAGGAAGGCTCGCGGGTCACACGATTCATGCGGTAGGTCTGATGGCGTTTTGATACGATTGCTTGGGACCGAGCAGAAGGGAGGCAACACGGAAAAAGCAGGCACAACAGTCTGCATGGGGGATAGCGGGTGCACGGCTGGGTAGATAAGGGCAAGAAAGAGGGTTGGGGACGCTCCTTCAGTTGCCCTGTATGATCTTGAGAATATCACGTTTCCAGCCCGTGCATGCCACGGTGTCTTCAGTAATGAGGAAATAGGTTCGCTTTGGGGTCACAATGCCAAAGACTGTGGTCATGTCTGCACCAGCAGGCCAAATGACATTGCAGGCATCACCATCTAGAACGGCCGTGGCCGTCTTCAGATCGATTTCACCCTTGAGGCTGCGGGCAGAGACAGTCTTGTCATAATAACTACGGGAGCAGCAAGGGGGACAGGGACAAGGGGGACAGAGGCAAAGGGGGGAGGGGGCATATGAGCCAAGGATGGGCCCACAAAAAGCTGGGCGACGTGTCAGGTGGCAAGCCGGAGGAGGTTGACGGACCGAAGTTTGCCAGTGTCTTCGAGAACGAAGAATCGGCGACGCCACGTTTTGAAGAAGGAGCCTTGCTTTGCACAATAGCCACGCCGAAGGATGGGAAAATTATCTAGGCTCACAATTTTGCTAAAAAGTTGAAGGAGGCTACCTTGGAAGGCCGGGGGCATGCGGCGCTCGTGGCGACCAAAGACACAGCCCCGCTCTGATGCCCAGGCCTGTACTTTCTCCAAGGGCGTGGCCAGGTTCTTTTCTTCGGCGTGCGAGGCCACAATCATGGACCAGACGGCCGCTGAAGGGTGCGCATGGGCCTTGATCAGATCAAACCAGGTGTTTAGATTCTCAAGGCAGCGTTGTTGTTTGGGATTGCAGAGCACGAGGAAGCCATCGCACTCAAAAACAGAGGCAATTGTTTCTTGGTTGCCGCGGCGAATCTCACGAAAGGCCTGTTCCGAGTAGTCGCGCAGTGTCAGCATGACAGTGCGGCCCTTGTCATTGCAACACAGATATGCTGTGCAACCGAGTGCTCCACGACTGGTGGGGGCTTCAGGAACAAGGTTGGCCTGTAGATTGTCAAACAGCTGCAATGGCATGGATGAAGCGCGGGACGCGCAAGCATGGTTCACACATGAGGCGGTAGGACCAAGCAAAGTTTTATTTTCTGAAAGCAGCGTGCACAGATTCTGTGCTGATGCTTGGGCGGAGACGCGTCATGCTGCAGTACCTTGGTCTTGCCGGAGTCAGCATCGCCGAGGATACCGAGCACAATGCGAAAGTCGTAGGCTGCCATGGTACTTGTGTTCGTACGCTGTATTGAAGTGTGGTTGAAAAGCGTAGGCGTGTGTGTGTCTGTGTGTGTGTACGTTCAGGGTGGGACGGCGATCAGGATGTATCCACGTGCGCCAGCGCACGTCGAGCCTGCTGATCTTGCGCGCGCGCAGCCGCATTGTATGATCCCAGCGTCAGATCACAACAACCCCTCCCGATGCTTTTC
>NW_001865044.1:668746-673364 GCF_000002865.3 Monosiga brevicollis MX1
GAGAGAGAGAGAGAGAGAGAGCGAGAGAGAGAGAGAGAGAGAGAGAGAGAGAGAGAGAGAGAGAGAGAGAGAGAGAGAGAGAGAGAGAGAGAGAGAGAGAGAGAGAGAGAGAGAGAGAGAGAGAGAGCAAGAAGCGTCATGAGATGGACACACGAGTCTCCCAGGAGACCCACAAGTCTCCACCAACACTTGAGGACGATGTGTTACATGTGTCCCTTGGAATGGAAAATGGCAGCCGGGCCATCCCCGTCGTGCTGTCGGTGGCGGCGACGGCAGCAGCAGGGGCAGGTTGGAGAGGGTGTGTGTGTGTGTGGAGCTTGATGATTTGGGCAGAGCAAGGATTATCTGAGGTGCTGGATTCATAAGGTCTTAAAACCTGCACACTCGAATGAAAGCAGTCTGTTCTTGTTTTGGTTGTCATTTTCTCACTCGTCTCATCGGCAGCGTCATCGGCAGCGTCATCGTCCTCGTCATTCTCATGGTCGCACGCATCGCGCTTCGGTTGCGGGCACCTCAATTGGTTGGAGAGATTGGTTCGTTCTCAACTTAGCCTTGGGTCTTGGGCTGTTTCTGGGTTTGTGCTCGAGGGGTGCTGGTTGTTGCTGAGGTGTCGTCGCGTATCGAGCACCCCGCGGTGCATCACCTTCTCGAGCTAAAAGCTACATCGCGTCTCGAGCTTGGCGTCGTTTGCCAACTTGCATCCCCCCGCGTCTCTGCCTGACCGGCCGTTTAGCAATTTTTTTTTGACCAAAAGCCTAGTTTGAGGCACAGAAAGGAAGTGATGGCGTCTAGCCTGCCAGGTGCGCGGGCCGCCAGGCGGTCCGGTGCAGGCACGCCCGAGGACCCAGGCTTTGACTTGAATGACTTTATGGAGCTGGTGCTGCGTCGAGACAACACGTCACAGACATGCTGGCACTGTGATTTGGGCCAGGATCATCGCCAGTGCGAGTGCGTGGATGTTGCCCTTCCCGCGGCTGATGCCCCTTCCTCTTGGATTGCTCTCCGTGATGGAGCCGGGACCATCCTTGCCGTCGCCGCAGTTGAGGCACTCGACATTGGGAGTCGTGTGGCGTCGGGGGCTGTCACTACCCTGACCAACGCCTCACTCGGAGCGGTGGTGGGTGGTATTCGCGGTGCACTGGCGGGCATGGTTATCGGTGCCTTTTGGACAAGCGTGTCCCTCTTGAGTTATGCTGGAAAAACACTATTCGTCGCAAGCTCGGCTGCCGTTCGCGCCCTCCGGCATGATCCGAACGGTCTGGCAGGCATTGAGCTAGCTGAAGGCACTTGCGTGTCCTCCCGCCACGCGGGAACCCGGGCCTCCTTGCGCGATGCCGCCGTGCAGACGACCGAGTCCAACGTCGCAACGTCTCGTGCACGCGTCCCGTATCTCGAGCTGGATCCTACAATGTTGACTTCGGTCGTCGACGACCTTCCCTCCTCCATCTCTCCAGCTCTGGCTCCCGTGACTGCGCCGCAGCGGTCCAAGCCGTCTCCAATGGTTAGTACCTCATCATTGTCCATGTCCCAACATCAACAGCCAGCACAGTATCGGCCTCCGTTGGAGCCTTCTGCTCCCTTGCCCGAGTAAGCGTGATACAGCTGCCAGCGACCTGAGTCAATCATTTTCAAGGGATTTTCGTGTTCTGTTTGTCAAGTCTTTCTGCGGTGCCAAGCACCCACCCTCCTTTGTCGGGTGAAATGTTCTGCTCTGTTGTCCCGGCACCATGACGTCGTGCTCTCTCTCATGTCGCGGCCCACACGTGAGTTGGTCTGCTTCTCAAATTGAGGCACACATTGCAATGGAGATGATTCATCCAGTTTCAAACTATGCGCTCTTGCACCCGCGAGCCAAGGCATTTCATTTCACCCAGCAAAATTCAATTCAAAACGTCAGAGCAATAGTTACTTGCGCTTCTTCATGCCAACTGCCAATCCCAGACTGCGGGCCAACGCAGAGCCGCGCTTAGCACCACGGCCGCGCCCATGCATTTTGATTCCATTGCCACGGTTGCGCTCGTCCCGTTTTTCCTGAGCTCGAGCGCCAGCGCGGCCACGCCCACCGCGGCCGCGGCCACCGTGTCCACGCCCGCGCGAGTGTGCCTTCCCACCCGTGGCAGAGTCCTTGGAGAACGGCACTGGCGATGTAGCACCAGGGAGCCGGCGAGCCGGGAAAACATCAAGATCCACACGGTAGTCGTAACTGAGGTTAAGGGCCTGGACCTCCTCAATCGGAGGCAGCGTCAAGTCTGCCGGTGCCACCGCGAACGGTGCCGCTGGCATGCACACCACCTAGGCCCAGTGGTCGATTCAACAGCCCGTCAGGCACGAAGGCTAAACGCAATGCTGGCGATTGGTCTACAAGCACTGAGTCAACCATGCTTACCTCGGCGGGGGCTTGCCACACCTTGCCAGGCGGTGCCTGCGTGGGTGCACCCTCGAGTTCTGAGATAGGCGTTGGTGCGGAGGGAGGGCCTATTTCAGAATGGTACAAATGTGAGTCAAAGACCTAGGAGTGCACTAGGAGTGATCTAGCCCGCTTCTCGTGGATCCCGTACGACTGCCACATGTGTGGAACATGATGACCACATCACGGGCGGCACCACGCACCGCTATTTTGTGCAGCCATTGCAAGAGGGTGGGTGGCACGCAGGTACAGCAGATTGTGACCAAATTTGTTGCGTTGCTGCTCCGCTGGTGTAAGCGTATTGTATACCTAGGGAGGACCGGGCCGCTCAGATATTGTCCCGACCCAAAATGGACACCAGACCCACGTTTGCTCATTGGGAAAAAAAACGCACCGCTTTGAGCTGCGTCATGAGTAGACCGTGGTCAACAAATGGCAGAAGGGTTACACCTGCAGAGTACACCAGGGGGTTGGGGTAGGGGGTAGGGGTGCGAGTTGACTTGTGAGGCATTCGGGGCTCACGCTGGGACGCGCGGAGCAAGCACGTGCCAACCTTGCCAAGCCCATCGTTTGCCATTCAAGTCTGTCATAAACTGCTCTGGGTAGTACTTGAGTAATTCGCGGCGCCCCGCCGGCAGATTTTCCAATGCCTCGTCGGTTGCAGGGGGCTGGACCACGGCCAAAGCAAGCATCAGCACAATGTCACAGCGTGAGGCGTCCCGGTGCTCTCGGGGCGCGGTACACTAAAAAAGCGACTGTGCAAAACGATGAATCGTTGGCAACGCACGACAATAAGCTGGGCCCAGGCAGGGGGCAACAAGTGCTGGCTATCCGCCGGGAATACAGTCATGAGCTGCTCCAGAGGACGCACGGGCTGTGCATCCTTGTCAAATTCCATCTCGTCCAGCTCTGTAATGATGGGCAGATACAACGGGGTGGATCTGAGCGTCGGGTCCCAACCAGTCGGCTAGTTTGCCATCGGGGTGACGAACCGAGGTGTGCAAAATCAGACGCAAAAGGTGCGTAGTGAAAATCGTAATAATAGTCCCAGTCGGGGCAGCCTTGATAGTAGTACAACATGACCCAGCAGAGACCTGGTGTGCGTGTGTGCCATCATCAAAACGCACAGGTGAGCCGGGATTGTGGTCGCAGCTGCCTGCACTCAAGGCTGTCAGGTCAACAGACCTTGGATGTAGCTGTTGGCAATGCGATCGACAAAGTCAGCATCATCAGCATCGTGCTCAAATTTGCTCTTATAATAGCGCTGCTTGAAGGCGGTGCCTAATTGTGCGGCCTCGAGGATGGCTTCTCGACCATCGGCACTCGGTACGGCAGTTGCGCCACCTAGCTCCAAGCCCGCTTCAGCGGGAAGCACGTATGCATCTGTCGGGAGTCTCTTGCGTGAGCGAAAGCAGTTGGTTTGGGCTACGAACATTTTTCGCCACAGAAGCAGAAGCGCACCTTCATCCTGGATCTTGGTATCAGTGAGCAGCTCGTTGTTTTTGAGGTAATTAGCACGGTCGCGTTCGCGTTGGTGCTCGCGCTTGGCCTTTTTAGTGCTAGGCTCAGCGGTAGCCACCGGAGAGGTCTTGGCTTGCTCTGCCTCGGCTTTAGCTTGTTCGTCCCGAGCGGCCACAGCCGATTGACCTTGAGCAGCCAGCAGACGAGCGGCAAAGCTAGTAGGGGCGGCTGATGCCGTGTTCGTGCCGTCAGAATTTTGTGGTGCGCTTGGACCTTTCTTTTTCTTTTTCTTCTTTTTCTTGTTCACCTTCTGCTCGCTCGACTCTGGAGTGGGTGCAGCGCTCGGTTCTGGCGAGCTTGCGGCGCTTGAACCGGCATTCATGGTCGGGGCAGCTTGTGAGGTTGGACTGTGGGCCGCTGTGGCGTTTTCAGGTGCAGATGGCTTGAATGCCCGTTCCGATCTTTGGGGAACTTTCGTGCCGGTGTTGGCGTCGTCGTCCTGAACGTCTGCATCCTGCTGTAAGGCGGCGCGATGCTCAAGCAGCGCGAGCTGTTCAGCAGTGCCTTCCAAGTCGTAGCCCGGGGCCGCCTATGATGATGGAAAGAGGGTGCAGTTTGTTGTTAAGAGCACAAGAGTAAAAGCAGCAGAAAATAAAAATAAAAGAGAGCTGGACAGATAAACAAAAAGAATGAAAAAGAGACAGCCAGAATCAAGGCACATGCACCATGTGGGTTAGCGTCAAATTACCC
>NW_001865044.1:673436-752008 GCF_000002865.3 Monosiga brevicollis MX1
AGAGAGAGAGAGAGAGAGAGAGAGAGAGAGAGAGAGAGAGAGAGAGAGAGAGAGAGAGAGAGAGAGAGAGAGAGAGAAGGAAGGAAGAAGAAGAAGAAGAAAAAGTAGCAGAAGGACAACAACCACAGGAGCCGTCTGGGAAGCTCATTCAGGCGAGCCAGGGGCCGAAAGCCTCGCCGTACGACAGGGTCACGGAGCCGGTAACGTACCTTGCGAATGGCTTTGCTTTGCACGTGTTGAACGAGTCGCTGTCGACACACCTGGGGCCCAGTGTCACGCAGGCACATGTGGGGATGAGTGGGTGGCCGTCTGAAGAGCACGGGCGCCGGAGTTGAGGTGAGGGGTCGTGTAAGAGGGCCTTACCGAGTCCTCGAGCTGACCAAGTTCGCGGAGGAAGATAAGAAGGCGCTCCAGATTAAGATGGCCACTGTCGTTGATATAGCCACCCATCTTGGGGAGGCAATGACGGTAGAGGGCACTGAGGGTATCAAGAGCGCCTTCGCGGATTTGCAGAGAGGGGAGATGGGGCAGGAAGTCATTGCCGACAAAGCATGCCAGGAAGATCCAGTCGTCAATGAGACGGTCCACGTTGCGAAAACCCGCCCCGTCGCCGGGTCTGCGGTCCGGGCGAAGATCGCTTCGCAAGTGAGCACGGAGATCTGCAAGATCAATGAGGAGGAGGCGGGGGGAGTTGGGAGGCAGTTCGGCATAGCCACGGCGCAAGTCGGCGTCGGGGAGGCGAGCAGCAGCCGAGGGGCCAGGGCAGTTGGCGACGGTGTGGCCGCGGTGGTAGCAAATGGGGCAGGGTTTCTTTGGGACGGCTCGGAACTCTTCGCGCAGGACGTAAATGGCCGGTTCGTGGGTGGCAAGTCCGAGGAGAATGAGGTCCGCATCCGCACCGTAAAGAACGTGACGTTGGTTAGGGTCGTAGTTGGGGCCATTGCGGGCATTACGAATAAAGTCGAGAATCTTGTGTTCACCCTCACCGGGCACACTGGCGTCGGAGAAGATGACCTGCAGGTTTGCCCAACCGGGGTCTTCGGAGAGGCGAAGGACCACGTAGTGTTGAAGAGCTGCGCTCAAGCGGCTCATGAATTCGGTGCCAGGGGTGATGCAATTGGAATCAAAGGGCATTCGCTCCTTGCGGCGTTGGCGAAAAGCACTCAAATTATCGCCGCTGGCTTGCAGATCCTGGAGGCGCTCTTCCAACGTCTGTCATGCGGCAAGGCAAGTGATGCGAGGTGGGGAGGGCGCAGGACGAGGGCTGGGAGAGGCGTGGGTCGGCGCGCCGGCGGATGTTTTTTTGGTGGTGGTGTCACGTACCTGACGAGCTTCTCGGCCTTCCTGTGCGGCGCGAAAGCGGCGGGCGCGCTGCTGGTTCATTTTGGCGCGGGGAGCAACGCCATCGACCGCCATGAAGACGAGGCGGCGCGGGCGAATAACGCGGAAGAGGCGATCAATGTAGGTGAAGATGGCCAGCATCATCTCAGCCTCAGATTTTGGGCTGGGGCGGTCTTCTGGGTGGCAGCAAGGGTGGATGATGCCGTTCATATCCAGGTAGAGGTTGTCAAACTCCAGCCCCAGCGGGTTGGGCTCGCTCGTGTCTAGGGGAATTTCTTCGCCATTGATGATGGTTCCCTAAGACAGGCGGGCAAAAGGGCATCGGGGACGGACGCGAGCGCATGAGATCGAGGCTCTAGGTCCCAGGGCAGGTTTGATCAAGTGGGCGAGTGGGCAAGGGTGTGTGTGTGTGTGTGTGCGCGCGCGGTCGGAGGAGCTCCTCGAGATGTACCCGGGTTTCTCGCAGGACGGTCACGATACTTGGATACCGCTGTGCCAGCCAGGCAAAAAATTGGGGCACTCCCATGGCTGCGGCAAGCCCGCATATGCGGGAGCCGTTTGGAACAGCCTGAAGCCAAAGAGTAAGAGTGGAGGGGGGAAAGAGGCAAGAGGCAAGAGGCAAGAGGGGGAGGAGGCAGTGAGCGTGGGGCAGCGAGCGAGCTGAGCGCGAGACAACTGCAAGGGATTTCATTCGAGCATGCATTCACCAGCGGCCATGTGTTTGCTGACATTTTGATATCGAATGGCTGACATTTCAAAATTTCTGTTGGCTTGATTTGCGCTGACGGGGGGCACAACACAACATCTCTCGTTGATGCAGAGGGACAACAACACATTGCGCGCAACACCAAAAACACAAGCGACACAAGAAGGCACAAGAGGCACAGAAGGCACAGAGGTATAGAGGTACAAAGGTACGGGAACTACATCTTCCATGTTCCTTGCTCTCATCAAAAAAAGAAAGTTGAATGTCGGGTTGCTCAAAACTGCAGCTTGAGCACGTATCGGATGCGATGCTGGCTCTCCTTGTAGAGGAGGTACTCGCTTTGCGAAAAGCTGCTTTGGGCATATTTTGGCTGATCCAAGGGTGCACCCTGGGGCACCTTGACAGGCTTGCCGTCAAACTCGACGGTGATGTCCTTCTTCGGATCAGGCTCCGTCTGGCCCTTGGCAATGACGCAATCAAAGCCCTTGGGTGGAGCTCGCAGGGAGGAGTCGTCCCGGGTAATATGATGCTCCTTGCCGAGGGCGGCCTCGACAAGAAACATGATGCCAATGTTCTTGCTACCCTGGCGCGTTGTGCCCACTGCAAGGGGAGGCAAACCATCAAGCACAAACATGAGTGACCAAGGCAACATGGCATTAGGGTCGCGTGGTGACCGTTGGGAACGGTGATGCCGAGCGTCCGGTGTCAAAGTGACGAAAACAAAAGAAGAAGAAGACACGTACCGTAGCCGGCCGACTTGGACATTTCGCTGGCCAGGTAGATGCCACGGCCAACGCGGCCACCAGAGTGGGGCATGATGCGCAAGCCCGAGCCCAGGATGGCAGCCACAACGGCCACATTGGTGCCGTGCCAGAGGAGGCGACGGTTCTCAATATCGTCATGCTGGGCAAAGCGCTTGTCTTCGTCGTGACGGCACACTTCAAAAGCGTCGATGAGCGAGGCTTTGCGCCAGCCCGAGCTTCCAGTGGCGGAGATGTACTGCTGGATCATGTCGTAGGTCGTGTCGCCCTTCTTCACGGGCTTGAGGTCGCAATGCATCGAGTCGTAGTGCAGGTCGTCGGGGTGATCCTTCTCCACCGTGGTCGACTGGTCCTTGGCGCGGTCCTTGGCGCGGTCCTTGAGTTGCTGCGCGAGCTCAATGTCGGCCAGCACCGTCAGCATGTCTTTCTTGGCCTGCACCACTTCGATCGTCTGGATGACCGGGGGTACACTGCGGCCAAAAGAGTGAGGGATGGTCGTATAGAAGCGCGAGGTGATCTCGCTCAAAACGGCCCGGCTTTTCTTGGCGTTAATGGCCGCCTCAAGCTCTTCGAGAACGCCATAGCCGCGCGCAATCTGAGCCTTGGAGATCTTGCCCAGCGGCATCTTCTCCGTGTCGAGGTCAAACGACTTCATTTGCTCCTTGAACATGTCATTGTCAAAGATCAAATTGACAAAGCTTTGGGTCTTGGTGTCCAGCTTGGAGGGGCGATACTTGACCGTCGTCTCTTGCCCTTGCAAGAAGCTCTGCGATGTCGGAAGTGGCCACGAGCTCGGTGAGCTCGGTCAAATTGCGGAGAGAACAAGCTTTTTTCTTTGTCCCGTCTCAGAACAGGAGACGGCCCCTACGTACCGTGTCGGGAACTTCCTCGTCATCGTCTTCTGCCATGTCAATGAGCGTGTACTTGCCGGCCTTGGGCTTGAAGTTTTGACGATCCTCCCAGTTATTGGCGGCCTTGGCCTTGAATTTTTTCTGTCAAGAGGCACGGCCAAAGAGCCAAAGAGCAAATCATCCAGATGAGCCATCACGTCACGTCATGGTGTAGTGTCAAGGGAACGTCGTCCGGATGGCGCCCCGATATCGCCTCGCAGTTTTCTCACCTTGAATTCGCTAATGGCACCGTCAGGGCTAGCAAAGGGTCCCAAGGCGGCGTTCTGACCGTTCTCACCAACACGGCCCCAGTGCGTCCAGCAGTAGTATTTTCCACCGGACTGCACGACCTGGATGATATAAAACTTGTTGTTGTTGTGGCCCACGTTGGTCTGGTTGAGCATGCAATCAAAGGTTTCCGTGGCATCCGAGTAGACCTTGGCCCCCGAGAGATGGCAAGCGGCGTCCACCTTGGCGTTGGGGCGCAGCAGAGCCGAGCCCTGTGCAGCCAGGTTGCGGATCTTGGTGCCCACCGACTCCTCCTTCTTCACGGCCGGCTTCTTTGCGGCAGGGACGGCCTTTTTGGCAGCGGTTCTCTTGGGTGCCGCCTTCTTGGGAGCCACAGGCTCCTCCTCCTCTTCCTCCTTGACAGCTGCCGCCTTCTTCGCGGGCGCCTTCTTGGCCCGCTTGGGTGCCACAGGCTCGGGCACAGGCTCCTCTTCCTCCGCAGCCGCCGCGGCCGCAGCCTTGGCGGCATTGCGCTTGGATCGGCGAGGGGGCATCGTCTCTGGTTAGTGTCAAAAGAAACGCAGGGCAGGTCTCGGTGGGTTCCTCTTGCTTTGAAGCTACAGCTCGAGGCAATCAGGTGAATGCAGACGCCTGATGATGTCGATGGGAACAATGCAAAAAAAAATGCCCGTCTGCCACCCGATCAACCCTGACCAGTAGTAGCTTGTTGTCCACCCGCCCACCGTCCGTCCGTCCAGTGGGCACATCCCCACACACACACACACACACACACACACACCTTTTTCTTTCTTTTTTTTTTTGCACAACAACAACAAAACCAAAAAAAATTTCGTCGTCCCTTTGTGTGTGTGTGGGACATCCACTTTCTTTTTTGGTTTTTTTTGTGTCCATTTGGATCTATTTATGGACGATTCCTGCAAATATAGAAAAGAGGGCTGTCGCGGGTCAGCACTTTCATGCCATTCCTGTCACGACAGGAATATCAGGCTGTTGTAGCAACGGGCATTTTTGCTGACACACACACGCACTACTGCACGTAGAGTGTGCATCGGTCACGAATTTCATTCAAGTTTGGACTTGGCGCTGATTGGGACAGACAGGGTTGACAGTTTCGATAAAACAAACACATATGGGCTCGCGCGTTTGGAGCCTCGTGCTCCCTTGCTGAGGATGGGGGGTTAGCGCGGTGGCCCTCGCGTCTGGTTGTTATTCTTGATTTGCTCTTGAGACAAGTACATGTCGGCCACCTGCTCCGCCGAGGTCGCGTCATCTGCCTTCTTGTCCTCGCGGATCCGCAAGAATCGCGGGAAGCGCAGCGAGATGCCCTTGTTAGGGTCCACCTATCACTCAAACAAAGATGAGATGTCACAAAGACAACAAGAGCGCAGCTCGAGCGAGTGCACTTGCAGACAACGCTTCAAACTCACCAGGCCTGCTGCCGCCAAGTGGCGCGGCGAGATGGACAGATCGGCCGCCTTGACTTCCCAGACTTGCTCCGGTGCAAACCACACGTCCGGCTTCAAACCCGCATCATAGCGATAATAGCTGGGCGCCGTCGGCACTACGTGTGCCTTTAGGCTCGTCGCAAAGCCCTTGAGATCCTCATCCGAGAACCCCGTTCCAATCTGTTGACCCATTCCCACGGCATAGTGAGGACACGAGGAAGGAAAGGCATTATTATCATTGGACTTCAATCCCCCAAAACAGAAACTCAGAAACCACAAGACAAATCAGGACCAGCACCAGTACAGCGCAAGAACAGCCACGCACCTTGCAGATGCTCTGAAACTCCTCCGTTTCCGTGTCATGGCATGCCAGCAAGAAGGCACCATAGGTGCCCGTGCGCTTGCCCTTACCAATCCAAGCCCCAATCACAACCAGGTCCAACGTATCCCCGACACCATCCAGATAATCCTACACCGCGCATCAACCACAGACCAGATAGCACATCCCAAAGTGAGCTGACATTGATCGGCCAGCGACGTCCTTCCTCTGATCCGCCCCGCCAACCTCAAGCAACGCATGCGCCCACCCGACCAAACGACCCACCTTTTTCAATTTGAGCCAACTATGTGAGCGCTTGGCAATCTCGTAGGTCGCATCGACCTCCAGCGTCTTGACCATGAGGCCCTCGCAGCTCTCCTTGATGCTCAAATCCAAATACTCATCTGCCCCATTCCGATACGCACCACGGCACACCCAGGTTTTTTTGGCAAGTGTAAGCCCTCTGGCCATACACCACATATGCTTGCGGCCCTCCCTCCTCCCCAGCCGATCGATTGTAACCAAGAGCACGTACTGATTTCGTCGACATCGTTTGTGATGAGTGAGTTGGCGAAATGAAATTGACCTGCCCCAAGAGGATTGTCGGCGCATGAGGACCAGGGCGCCAGCCCACTTTAGTTGGGGGCAATCGAGCTTCCCCCGCGCTGGTGGGCATCGGGCATCGGACAGTTGGCCCAAGACGCATGCTCACCTTCCACATGCTGAAAGGCTTCGCGCAGCTTGTTCCGGCGCGTCTGAAAATTCTCACGTACAAGCGACTCGCCGTTCAAATAGAGCAGATCAAAGGCAAACAGGCAGACTTGCACCTGTTTGATAGAAGACCAGTCAGCCATATGGGGGGTCGCACACCACCAAATCACTTGGTCAGCCGCTACCTTTCCCTCCCCTTTCATCCTCCCTCTGATCTGCGAGCGCTTGCTCCCGGCCCCACCTTGATGTCTTCCTCATTGGCATCCTTGCGCTTGCGCGTCGACAAGACCTGAACGCAAGCAAGCACGGGCCCCATTGCACGCAAGGCATGGATAAGTCAAGATTGTTTGCCCTCCACGGTGCGAGGAGAAGACAAGGCGCTGAGACGAGCCACATGGACATGCCTGAAAAGGTAGAATCTGCCGTTCAACGATATCGTAGGCGACTGCCTCGCAATCCAGCACAAAGTCGGTGACGTGCTGACTCATGGCATCGCGGATGCGTCCCACAATGTCCGGGTACTTGGTCGTGTTGTCCTCGGAGTTGCGGCTGAAGATGCACACGCGCCCCTCCTTGCTCATGTGCACCTGGGCACGCTCGCCGTCATATTTGTACTCGCATGCAAATGTCTTGCCGTCGAAACGATCCATCACCTCGGAAATACCCTGGAAAAATGATGGATACGTTCACGTTCACCACCAATGAGACCATGCACCAAAGGGTGACATAAAGGTCTTCCATTTTCGCAGGAAACGGTGCGGCAGCACCAACGCGCAAACATTGAGTCGTCTGTCATCATGTGCCTGCTCGAGCTCACCTTGGTGGGGTGCGCGAGCATAGGTTTCATGGGAATGCCTGGCGTGATGCCACATTTGTCAACCACGGCCGCCAGCCTACCCCAAGAAGCAACCGTGCGCATGTAAGCTATTCAAGCTTTATAACAGCAATGTTGAAAAATACACATCCATCCCATCTCAAAGACCCCGGTAGACTTACCCGTCTTTGAGCAGAATGGGTAAAATGTAATCATAGTTGGGCAGCTCGCAATACACTGTCTTCAAAGCCTGGCAAGTCAGAGATGCAGATCAGACACGCAGTGAGCGCGGCCCGAGTGTCTCTGTTGGTGGATCCCATTCAAATTTGCACGGCGCACCAAAATATTGGCATCGGCTTTGGCCTTGAAGGCTTCGCTCTGAGCGCGTCCTTTGGATGCATCGATCTCTGCCGGTGGAAAGTCTACAACATGGGGTATTTGACGCGCAAGGGGATTGCCGATCATGTATAAGGCCGCTGCCTTTTGGGTATACGAGCCAAGCCACTAGGCGGAAAGCAAGGGTACCTTGGCATGGGGGAGTCATTGTAATGGCCAACCCAAGCGCGCTCAAAACTGAGGAATCGGCCAGCCCGATGCGCAGACGGCCACCTGCAAGGCACGGCAGACAGGCAACGCATAATCAAAAGGAACGAACAGAAAAGAAGAAGGAAAAAAAAAAAAATAAGACAAAACACGGGGTGAGTGGGACGGAGCCATGCAAAGCGGAGCAACGGGCAAGTTCTTGAAGCTTCGGGGCACACGGACTTAGCGAGCGGATCAAGAACATGGTCTCAGCTTCGCAACGGGCGCGAACCAATAACTGCTTGATGACATCTTGCTTGCGCTTTTGACACTAATTGACCCATTCGAATCGCGAATCGCACCAAGAAAAAAACCAAAGAAAAAAACCCACAGGCTTGAGGTCAATATTTCGCGACGGAGTGGCTGGAACATGCAAAGCTCAGTCAAGCGATCAAGGCTTACATCCCGGCCGGAGAGTCGAGCGATTTGAGTAAAAGCTTCAAACACTTGAGCCACGGTCAGGGGTGGTTGCTGTCGGACAAAGCCCAGCTTGCCCTGCTTGCCTTTGCACTTGACAGCGCACTTGCCTGCGGTTCCGTTCCAAGCATTCGATGCGAATAGCCATGAGCCTTGCTTTTTCTATTTCTGGTTTGCTCTCCTGAAAACTACCTTTTCTTCTCAGCACGCAGCTAGAGTCTGCGAGGCTTACCGAGGTCACCACATTGGTGCATGACAGCCTTGACCTGCCCCGGCGAGCGACCCGAGGCGTCGGCGATGGCACGCACGAGGATGGAGTCTCCGATACCCAGCTCGAGGCCCTCATATGCTGGTGCCAGGTCGTTGGTGCACAGATACACGCAGCGAACGAGATCCTTTGGGCTCAAAAGGAGAACGGAGCGGAAGAAATTTGCCACCATGGCAATGATTTCAAGCCGCTTCGTGGTCTTGTCGACAGCCATGTACATGGCTGCCAGGGCCTGGTAAGGTGTTGGCTGATCATGAACCCAGCACGCATGCGCGATAGGATGGTACCTAAGGGCAATGCAAGAAGAATCTTGTGAGAAAAGCGTCTGGAACAAATGACACTGGCCAAAAAAAAAAAAAAAAAAAAAAAAAAAGAAAAAAAAAGATGCTTAAACCAACTTGGGACGAGCGGGATTGTAGTCTCCGGGGTCCACTCGAGTCTTGACCAGGCTCTGATCGGCGTCTGTCTCGTGATCGCTTGCAGCATCGTCTTCGGCCATCCCTTCACTGCTGGCCTGGTCCTGCTGCTCTTCTGGCTCTTCGGACTCTTCGGATTCCACCTCCTCCTTCTCTTCTCTTGGCGCTGTATCGTCTTCACGGCTGTGGCCTTCGAGAGTGGTACTGGAGGCCGAGTCGCGCGCAGGAGGTACAGGTGCAGTCATCACCTCGGACTCTACTTCGGTGTCCATGCTTTCCTCAGCCACAGGAATCATCGCAGCATCTGCTGCGTCATCCTCGCTCCCCTAAATATGCAAGACCATTGAGCCCAATCAAATTCACATAAACTCCAGTGTTGTCTTGGCTCTACCTCCTGTGCGTGGCGCGCATGTGTGTGTGTGTTCTTGCAGTGACAAACGAAAGGCATGACACTCCAAATACACAAGGAGATCGAAAGGACTACCAGTTCAAGCGCATGAACAAACAGATTGCGACACCGCACCTTGGACACTGCTTCGCGTGTGGTCGAGTCTGGGGTTGACGTCTCGCTTGCTCTGGCCTTTGTTGTGCTACTACCCTCACGCCGTTTTGACGGCGACCATTCCTGCACGCCAGCACATGTCCCGTCACCTTTGTTAGAGGCAAGAGTAGTCTCAACGTGTATGGCTTGCGTGCAGCGAGAGCCAGCGGCCAGGAGGGAGCCCGAAACCGTCCATGCTACATTGGTACATTGGGCAGGGCACGAACCGGGTGCTGCGCTTGGTAAGCTTGCACGGCCTCCTCATACGTGGCCTTCAGTGCATCCGCCTTGGTCTGCCATTCTTGCTTCTGGTCTGCCTCCATGACCTTCCATTGCTCGCTTGCAAGCGTCATCCCATCCTTGCCCTTGCCTTTGGCAACTTCCTATACCATCAAAGCTTCTTCGAGTGAGAGAACGCGGTGGCTCGTCCAGCATCACCATTGCGGTCGCTCGGGCCGAAGAACAAGCCACTGCTGGATTTGAGTTCTGACCTGAACGAAAAGGGCATAAGCAGACGCAGGTCGCTTGGGGGCATCGGCGAAGCGTGCCACGGTTTTGGACGAGGCGGGTTTCTTGGTGTCATTTGTGGGCTTCTTGCTTGGGGTCGTTGGGGTTTTTTGCTGCTTCTTCCACTTCTTTTGCCGGGCCTTGAAGTTGGCCCAGGCCTAGAAAGGGTTGAGAGCAAGTGGCAGGTGAGTGTCACACCAGTTTCTGGGCAACCGGATTTTCTGTATGGCGGAACGCGCGGAGGGGAAAAGCACAGGCGCTTCCAGCACGACGCACATCATTAGCGAGGTAGCCTTGAAAACTGGTCGTGTCCGCCTCCTTGGCCTTGGCATTGTCCAAAGTTTCGTCTTTTGTCGGCATCGAGGGCACTGCTGTCGGGGTGGCCGTGGACGCAACTGCTACCTCACTCCCCGTTGATGCGCTCTTGGTGTCTGCAGTCACATGCACGCGCTTGGTCGGCGGCGTACCCGTTGTCGTGGCATCTGCACCTACAGTCAAGGCAGCAAACACCCGGGTTGCAAACGGCAGGTCTGATGATGAGCAAGAGCAAGTGCTTGCAAATGTAAGTATGTGGGGTCTTCTGTTCGATAGGCGCACCGGGCGAGCAGGAACGCGGAGTCGCAACATCGGGTGGCGGGGCGGCCTGTTGAGCAGAGTCTGATTTGGCAGGGGCCGTCGTCTCCGCGTCGTCGTCTTCATCTTCATCCCACAGCACATTCTTGGCACGCTTGCTGCTTTGCTGTTGAAGGTGTTGCGTTGCGTGTGTTCATCAAGTCAAAGGGTGTGTCAGCTCATCGCGAGGTTGCAGACCGCATTGGCAGAAGAACAGCAACATGTGGCAGCATGGATGGACGCACCTGCAGCTTGGCCGCCAACACGTCGCCGTCATCATCATCCTCATCCTCGGGTTGGCTTGCCAACACAATCTTGGGGCGTGACTTGACGCCTGCACCGCTTGGGCTGGCCGTCTTGCCCGCGGGCTTGCTCACCAGCCAGCCAGACCTGTCATGCAATCAAGAAGTGCGACGATGAGACGGGCAAGGCGGAGGTGTCACGCTGATCCTGCTGCATGTCAGAGCAGGTAGCGTTTCATGTCCTTCCTCGCCCCGACTTACAGAGACATGACTGTAGCTTCGATGCTTGATTCAAGGAATTAATCTCTGGCAGCCGGGCTCGATCTCACGGAGACAAGGACGATGCCGATTTGAGAGCCACCTTTCCAGCTTGACGCGCCTGCACAGCCAGAAAGAGAAAAACGCGCCGAACCGCGCAAAGCGTAACGGCTAGTTTACAAACACAAACGGAATTACTATTGTTTTATGAGCAAAAACTTGTTCCAAACGATTCAAAAACCCGGAAAGTTCGTTACTTTTCTCGCGGGCGCGCCAAAACCAAAAAGAGAGAGAGAGAGAGCTAGCGCGCGCTGTGTGTGTGTGTGTGTGTGTGTGGAGACACCCGACTGAGCACGGCGACTCGTCGAAGAGGAGCAGGGCGAGCTTGCTTGCTTTGCTAGATCGTCTCCTTCTTCTTCGCTCTGGCTGTCTGCCTGCTTACTCGCAAGTAAGGCTGGGAGGGAGCGTCAAGAGGCCGGTTAGCGACCTTGGTTTCGCGCCTGAATAATGCGTTTTCTGGGTTGAAGAGGAGCTCACTCAATGCTTGGACTGGATATCGTTTTAGGTGTCTCAGTACGAGCGAGCGATTGTTCCCGTTTGATTTGATTGCAGGTGAGCGCGCAATATCACACGGCTTTCTTGAATCAAACGCCTGGCTGAGCACCACCCGCTGCATTTGAAGATCACGCCGGCAGGGCTACCCGCCGAGATGGCGACCGATGAGAAGAAGCGCTTGGCGTTTGACCAAGACATTTGCATGATCTCCAAGACGGGTCTCTCCATTCCAGGGCGACTGCGTTTTGGCGATGCAGGTGCGTGAATGCATGTGCTCTCAGTGTCGCGATACAACCCTACTTATCTTGCCTGTCACTCATGATGCAAAAATTGCTGGTTGGCTGGACGGACTGGACGGGCTGGATGGGCCCGCAGGCCTGGCTTTCAAGCCCAAGAGCAGTGAGCTGGTTGGTCACATCCCGACGCGCATGCCAGTTATGTGCACATTGGCATTTGTGCCCTTGCTCACGCCGAAATGGTTTTACTGCCTCGTTGTGTTAGATGCATTTCTACAAGGATGACATGGTGTCAGTGGATATCTTTCGCGTAGCTCGCGGCTGTCGCATTCGATTTACGCTCAAGACAGACAGTATGCCAACCTTTGAGGGCTTCACCGAGGAAGACGTCGAGTACAAGGTATGTGAGCTCGACCCTGCCCTTGTTTCGTTTGGGACGACATTCTGGCGCGCATGTCTTCGTCGCGCCGCAATGTCGCTTACGCCGACCCGGCCTTGTGTAGATCAAGCCTTTCATGAGCACCTATTACAACATCCCCATTCAAAGTCACAAGACCAGTGTCAAGGGTTGGACCTCGGGCCGCACCGAGTTTAGCGCCAAGCACTTTCGCTTTGTTTTGGACGACGGTGTGGCGTTCGAGGTGCCCCTGGCTTCCCTCACTGCCGCACAGCAGCAGCGCCACGAGGCCATTCTTGAGTTCCAAATTGTGCGTTTGCTTGCTCGTTTGCTCAGCTCGAAAAGGAGAACCAAAGAAAGAAAAAAAAAACCCAAAGAAAAAAAAATACCATAGTCGCTCGCGCTCAGTGACAGAATTCGTTATCACCAACTTGTCCAATAGGATGACATGGCTGAGGTCAACGACCAAGTCGTCGAATCAATGCGCTTCTTCGTGCCTGGTGCGGCTGCTAGCTCAGGGTCCGGCGCCAATTCCGTAGGTGGTCATGCTTCGACCTGCATTTATGCAAGAGAACGCACCTTGGGCCATCACGATTGACCGATTGACGTTTACTTGTTTTTGCCCGCCCAGAATTACGCCGCAGCAACAGAGTTTGTGTCAGAGATCAACGAGCGCACCGCTGTGAACAGGGTGCGAAATGCCTATTCTCCCAAGCAGCCCCACAGACCTTGTCTGGCTGCTTGCGTGCCTTATTGGTAATCACTTTTCCCACTCTAAATGCCACGTGTTGCACCCTCCCGCCTGCTACCAACTCTTCAGATATCTGGCAAGGCAATCTGCATGATTGAAAATGTCAAGCTGGTCGTTCCACGCGGCACTCATGACGTGGAGGTTTGTGTGCTCGCCTGCGGTGGCGCCACGTTTGGCGTCATCACTCTTTTGTCGAGCCTGTGACCCACCTCACCGCGTGCCTTACCAATTCTTAGTTTTACTCTTCATTCTTGCGCCTTCATGGCAAGAAGTTTGATCATAAGATCCAGTACGAGAACGTGCAGCGCATGCACTTGCTGACCCAGGACGACAAGTTTGTCTTCTTTGTCCTCACCTTGCGTGAGCCGTTGCGTCAAGGCAACATGCGCTACAGCTACGTCGTGATGCAGGTAACGCGCCGTACCGCGCCGCTGCCGGAGATGGTAGCGAGTTGCACTTGCGGCCTCACTACGGAATGGCCTTTTAGTTTTCGAGTGGCATTGAAATGTCAGTCACCCTGTCACTGGAGACGGATGAAGCTCGACAGGCTTTGCCTGATTTTGAAGGTCCGTGATGATGCGGAGCGTTGTCATTTTGGCCGGCCCATCTCAAGGCCATACCAGTCGAAAATGCTCATTGGGCGGCCGGCTGCTTGTTGAGGACAGATCAACAAGAGCTGCGTGATGAGGAGGCCCTGCTTTTTGGCCGGCTCTTGTCTGCGGCCTGCAAGAAAGACAACTATGAGATTGCTACTGCCTTTACCAGCTCTCGTAGCTTTCATGCTGTGCCCTGTACCCTCAAAGTATGACAGTTGTGCACTGTCGGTCGTAGCACGCCCCGGCAGACCCACGCCCTCCAACTGATGAATGCGGGGGGGTTTTTTTTTCTTTGCACAACCACAGGCCAATGAGGGCTTTTTGTTCCCGACGAACCGGGCTCTGTTTTTCCTTCACAAGCCTGTCACCTACATTCCCTACAGTCAGGTGTGTCTCATCCCACTGTGTTCATTTTCTTATCTTTGCCCACACAACCTTGTTCATGGGCACCTCCGTTTCGAGCTGTTATGTGAGCGCCATGAACTTTTCCTCGCCATCCTCCCTTCACTTCTTCCTTTGTCGTTCTCTGCGTCTTGGTGGCCTTGCCAGATTGCCGAGGCCACCTTCGAACGAGGCAGCACGGCCCGTCGCGGCATTGATCTCACGGTTGGTGCCGACAGCGGCGGTGGCGGGTCCTGAACGCCTTGTGCGAGCCGATAGCACTTGTGTTACCACCTATCTGACGTCCTTGTCATTGGTGTTGGCATGATGTCACAGGTCAAGTTGAAATCAGGCGAGGAGCACGAGTTTCGCTCAGTGCCCAAGGAAGATCAACATAGTTTGTTGACCTTTTTGCAGAACAAGAACGTGCGGACAGAGGCCCCCATCAGCGACGAGCCCAAGAAAGTGTCCTACGTCGAGGCTAGCGAGGTGTGCAGCACAGACCGTCCGAAACTCGTGCTCGTCATGTTTGATTGTAGACCGTCCATTTTGTCGTTGGTTGGAATGCCAGAGCTTGTTCGTCTTGTCTCACCAGTCTCCTTTGCTTTTTCAGGGATCTGGCTCGGACGAATCTGATGGCGAGTTTGATCTGGAGCAAGCCGAACAGTAAGTGTTTGACCGTTGTTCGAAAATAGCCCAACGCCTTGACCTGGCAGTATAGCAGCAGGATGGCGTCAAGTCGATGAGGCTAAGAAATGCCTATGGCCTTACACTTGGCACTCATTGGTATGTGCGTATTTTGTGTCGACTCGTGTTAGGCAACAAGAGGAGGAGGATGAGATGAACTCGGAGGATTCAGACTCCTTGGAGAGCGAGTTGGAAGACGAGGAAGCCGAGGTAACCGATGGCACTCACAGTCTATCCCCGCCATCGATTTGTGGTTATGGTTGCTGTTGTTCTTTACTTGACTGAGCACACGTGTCTTTGAAATTTGACATCTTAGCTTTTCACGAAGAAGCGACGTGGCAGTGATGATGCCGCTGGCAGCGACGATGGTGGAGATGACGATGACGATGAGGACGACTTCATTGACGACGGCGAGAGCAAGCCTCGGCGCAAGGCTTCGAAAAAATCGAGCAAGGGTGCAAGCAAGAGTCAGAAGAAGGACCCCAATCGTCCTAAAAAGCCCTTGCGCTCGTACATGCGCTGGTTCTCGGCGAACCGAGAGCAGATCAAGCAAGACAATCCAGATGCCAGCAACACTGAGCTGTCTCAAATCGGTGGCCAGCGCTGGAAAGAAGTGTCACAAGAGGACAAGGACAAGCTTGAAGAGGACTTTCAATCAGAGCTCGCTGAATGGGAGACAGCCGTGGCGGCCTATGACGAGGCGCACCCAGCCGCTGATGATGACGACGAAGGAGCCTCTGGCCGCAAGTAAGTCGCCAACCTCGTGCTGTGGGGCTGCGGCATGCTCTGGCTCGGTGGCCAGCAATGTACATGCTCAAATTCACCGTCTCGGTTGGTGCAGGAAATCCAAAAGCAAAAGCAAGCGACGTTCTTCAAAGGCTAAAGCGGTGGGTCTCTTGCCTGGGGGCTTGTTTCTTCTTCTTCTTGAAAAACCTTCAAGTCCCTCACGGTTTGGTTCTACCGTCATCTTGTCCGCGCAACAGGACCCCAATGCGCCAAGCAAGCCCAAGTCAGCCTACCTGTGGTTCTTCCACGCCAATCGCGAAGAAATTAAGGAGCAGAACCCTGGCTTGTCGACCACAGAGATTGCCCAAAAGGCTGGCGAGGTTTGGATTTGCTATTACCCCTGGCCTTGGGAGGAACGCTCTCATGCCCATGTTCCTTCTCATCACAACGTTTCCACGCATGATGTTCGGCCATCTATAGATGTGGCGCGAGATGGAAGACAAATCAGAGTACGAGAGCAAGGCTGCAGAGGACAAGGTTTGCAAGATCTTGAGACTTTGACAACTATCACTGCTTTGCTTGCTCGTCACATTGTGTGAGCCGTTGTTCATGTTCTTGACGTCACTGGTGAGCCTGCCTTGTAGAAACGTTATAACAAGGAGATGGAGAGCTACGAGCCACCCGAGGAAGATGACGACAACGATGGTGGCAAGGCAAGCAAGAAGGGTGGTCGCTCTGCTCCTCCCAAGAAGGCCAAAGTCAACGACAACTATAAGGTGCGGGCTTGTGGTCCTTGGCAAACAAATGCGTGGTCACGCCTTGGGACTCACGCACCTCATGTTGCCCTCATCTGTTTACAGAGTGCGGAAATAATTTCTTCCTCTTCTGATGAGATGGAGGATTAGACAGCGGCTTGGAAATGCATGAGAGTGTTCTCTGGGGTGGCCCATTTTTGAATGTGTGACTGTCCACGTCAACTAATGCGTTAAAATGTCAAATTGCCATAACACGACTCATGCATAGTAGGATGGAGATTATTTTTGCTCGATCAGTGCAACAATTGAACCACAGTGCACCCAGGTATATCGTGGGGCACAACAAGACGCGAAGGCAGTATCTCAAAGTCAAAGTCGCATTCTTTGTGCCTTGGTTCATGGTTCATCAGAGCGAGAAAGTAGGGAACAAGAAGGAAACTGAAAGGTTGACCAAAGCAAAAACAAAGAAAAAAAAAAACCAAAAGAAAAAACAAATCAAACCAAACAAAACTGTGTGAAGCCGGATGGGAGAGAAAGAGAGAAAAGGTCGGCTAATACTCAAAAATCTTCTCGAGCTGGTTTGACTCATTCAGATCCATGACTTGATCATAGCCGCCAACGTATTCGTCATCGACAAACAGCATGGGTAGTTCGCGCGTGCCAGCCTAAGCGGTCAAAAACTGAGGGTTAGGCGGAGTGCCTGCGGGTGCGCAAGCGAGAGCTGGTGCCAGTGTGGCGAGACTTGCCTTTTCGAAGATGGCATCACGGGTGGCCTTGTCCATGTCCATGTCCACTGGGATCCAAGGCTCAAAGTCGGGTCGCTCATGAACCTTCATGCGCTCGAAAAGAGCCATCATCTCTTCCTTGCGCTTGCGATACACGGCTGAAGAGGTGGTCAAGGAGAAATAGACTCGAATCTTGCAGCGCCCACCCAAGTTGACACCCTGTGTGCCCGCGTGATCGAGAAGCCCAAAACCAGAGCCAAAACATTGTCAGATGACACGGGTCATTCAGTCGCTCCGTGAGCCAAGCGCTGAGCATGCACGAGGCGTGACTTTTTAAGATACATACGGTATATTCACGCCAATCGGCGCTACGCTCCCATGGTGGTGGCAAAGCACCGCCCGCCTTAGCTGGGGTGGCAGGTTCAGGTTCAGGCTCGGCAGCAGCGGGTTCAGGTTCAGGTTCAGGTTCAGCCACTGCCTGATTGTCGTTCGACTTGCGGGTGGCCGTCTTGAAGTAGCTGAGGTACGTCATCATGGAGAGTTCATCTAGATCCGGGTTGACCAAGTCCTCAGGTTCCAGCACCTACAAGTCCGGGATGCAATAAAAACAGGCATGCATGCAAGCAAGCGCACACACGGAGTAAGACCAAGGTTCTGGGTTGCGGAGACATTTCATCAGGCTAGTGGGAGAAGGCGCGTGCACTCGATCGAGACGCTTGAGAATCAGATGCAATCGGAACTTCACACCTTGGGAATGCCTAGGTATTCTTCCGCGGCATCGATGGCGGTGGTGGCATTGCGCTTGGCATTCTCCACCAGCATTTCGCCGTGATTGGGGATGACCTGCGGCTCGCCAGCAATGACATTGACGAGCGCGGCCATGGCGCGGCCATCGTTCCAGTCTTTGTTGAGGTTCTTGATGTTGTATTCGGGAATCTTGCTGCGCACCCACTAGATTGATACAACCACACGACACGGCAGATCAACTTGCACCTGGCACTGGGTGGGGCTGGAGCCACCACCACTCAAAAAACTGTCACAAGCCAAAAGCCGCTGATTCACGCACCTCGAGCATCAGCTCACGGGCACCACCCTTCTTGCCATGGCCGCTGACGGCTTTCCCGTCCGATCCCTTGAAGGAAACAGCAATTTGGTAGTGGTAAATGATGGTCCTATAGGCGTGGACATTTGGAATGCATCGATCAGACAAAGGTGCAGGCGCATCGCAATCAAAGGGTGTCGATGCACAAACGATGACTGTCAGCACAAGGTTAGCAGAACGCACCAGAGCAGGCCAAGGATCAGCTTCTCGTTGCCCGACTCAATGTCCGAAGGGCCAATGTTGACAAGGGTGAGGTTCTCCTTCTTCATAAAGTCAAAGGACGCCGTCAGGTTTTCAAGCTTGTGAACCTTGAGGCGGGGGTTGCGGTTGAATTTGCCCATCGACTTGCCCGAGACGGTTTGAAGCTGCCAAGGCCCACAAAGAGTGAAAAATCTGAGCAGCTTTAGCACATCTCAGCGTTCGTGTGAAACCTACCATCTCGATCAGGCAGACGCCGTCCTGCATCGCATTGGCGAGATCGTTCTCGTCAATTTCAGGCATCTTGTCCTTGATCTAGCGCGGGGTTGAATTGGAACGGAAGGGTAAGGGCGAGTAGCGCAATGCGGCTCGAAAAGGGATATGTGTGAGAGGGCCATGAGCAAACCTTGGTGTTGAGCCAGTTGGTGAAGGTGCCGCGCTGAATCTCAACCCAGCCCTCGCTCTTCTTGTTGAGGCCGGACACTGTGATGATACGGTAAGCAATTGGGCGTGAGGATGCCGCGGGGTTGCAGGGATTGGTCTTTGGGATCATGATGCTCCAAAGCACGCCGCGAACGCACCGGAGCCAGCAGCCGCAGCCGCAGCCGCAGCCATATCAGGGGTAGCCATCTACAGTTGGCAAGCACAGCACGTAAGAGAGCGACCCAGAACCATTGGGAGCAGAGGGGAGCAGACACAGGCAGAGCTCAATGGGCACCCACCGTCAAGCGTGAGGTCGTGAAAGGGAAACAGATGACGGTGCTAGGGCACAACGAGAACTAAACGTTGACGTGGCGGTATGTCGGGCACGGCGTGAGACGGAAAAATACCCCCACCAAACATCGTCCGACAACCACACCAACAAACAGCCAGCCCCACACGTCCAAAAGGCAAAAGGACACGCCAACACTACCCAATGCAGTCAAGGACCACACCAGCCAAAACAGGCAGGAGATCCAGTGATCCAGCCAGAAGAACTTCAGGGGGCGGGGTACACACACTTGATCGCCAATGTCAATAATAAAGGCAGTACACACACACACACACACACACACACACACACACACACACACACACACACACACACACACACACACACACACACACACACACACACACACACACACACACACACACACACACACACACACACAACACACACCAAAAAGTCTGACATGCTTGGTTCAGTCTGGTGTGTGCGATAAAATTAAAAAGACACCTGTTATTTTCAAACCTCCGAGTTGAGGGGGTCAGTGGGGTGGTTGGACATACAAATCGACCATTGCTGCTTGACAACCAACCATGGCTGAGAACACCGACAATGCTGAAGAAGCGGCCGTGGCCGCGGCACCCGAGCTGGAACGCCAGTCGGACGGCTCAGGCGAGGCCGATGATGCCTCAGACCCCGAAGCCAGCACGGTGAGTCTCAAAAGGCATGATGTGATGGCGTCGCTTTTGTTTTGAAAGGGAGATGGAGAGGGAGAAAAACCGGATCTGGACCTGTGCGCATACACGCATACAAACCAGGAACAGCCGGCAACTGCGGCGCTTGAGCTGACGATGATTGTGTTTGCGTGCTCGGCTGAATCTAGGCAGTGACCATTGGCGTTGAAGAGGCGTCCGAAGATGCGGGCGTTGTCGAGGCTGGTGGTGAGGTCCAATCCGAGCTGCCGGCTCCTGAGACTGAGGCCCAGCCGGACGAGGGGGCTCAGCCGGACGACCTCGAGGCCCAGCACGATAACATTGAGGCCCAGTCAGACACCGCTGACGCGGCACCCTCGGGGGATGATGCAGCAGCAGCTGAGTCCGAGCACGCTGACGCTGAAAGCGCACAAAACACTCAGGACGCTGCAGCGGAAACACAGATGCCAAACAACCAAGAGGACCCAGTCAGCTTGCAGGCTCAGTTGGACCGCTTGCAGCCCCTTGCAGAGGCCTTGCGCACGGCGGCTGCTGCTGCCGCGACCCCCTCTGATGAGGCTCCTGCTGCCGACGCTGCCGCTGAAACTGCCGTCGATGGAAATGAGACTGGCCCCACCCCTTCAGAAGAGCTTGATCCTACGGAAAAGTCCGATACTGAAGCCGCCCCGGCGGCCGGATCAGCCGAGACCGAGGCCTTGTCGAGCATTGCTATTCCAGACGATTTGCCGCAGGATCCCACTGAACTTTTGGCCTTGTACGATGAACTGCTCGCTCGCCACGCCACTGCCATGGAGGCACAAGCATCCGGCTTGGATGCTGGTGAAGCATCAGCGCCAGAAGAATCATCCCAAACCGGGGAAGTTGATCAGTTGGTTCCGGCTACAGAGACCGACCACGCTGAAACCGACGAGCAAACAACAGAGGAAGGGACAGAGCCCGAGATAGAGACGCTGCCACCACCCAATCTGGAAGGCCTCGATGACGATGCCCGCGCAATTGCGCTGCTTGATCATGAACTGCTGCTTGCTCGTCGCACTGCTGAAGCTGAAGCCCACAAGGCGGCTCAAAATCCCGCTGCTGGCGAGGAGAGGACTGAGGCCGAGGGGACCGAGGTGGACCCCTCCCCTCTCGATGAGGCACGGGCTCGGATCGAAGCACTCGAGGCACAGCGAGCAGACTTGCTGGAGGAGCAAGCCGCCCGGGCCGAGGCCGAGGCCGCTGCCGAGGCAGCTCGCGTTGAAGCCGAGGCCGAGGCAGCCCAGCGAATGGCTGCAGAGCGCGCGCATCGGCGCCAGCTGATTGAAGAATATAGTCGTTTATCCAGCGCCCTGAACAACGCCGAGATGAACAACGGCATTATGCACGCCAACTTGGCCGAATACCTGCACAGCAAGCGAACGAACAATGACCAAGGCAAGAAAACCTCATCGGCTGAAGCCAAGCACCAATACCAGTTGTTGCTTGAGCGCCTTGTTGCCATGGATCGAGCTCGCGCCGACCGCATGCAACATCAAGACGAATCTACAAATCACCTGGTCCATGCCATTGCGAGCAGTCGCGAGCAGGTGGAGCGGCTCAAATCCCAGTACACCAAATTGCGCCGACGGGTGGCACTGAGCTCCATCAGCCGCCAATCAGGCATGCGCATGCGTTCTGATCAGCTGGAGGAACTCGAGCAAGCCTGGGAGAGTCAACAGACGGTCCTTTCACGCCAACGGCGCATCTATTCACGTGCCATGTCTGGCCTGGAGAGTGTCTCGCATCGGTCAGAGGCCCATGACCAGCGATCCGGCGGGCTGAGCCTCATTGACTTTGAGCAGCTCAAGATTGAGAATCAGACGCGTACAGAGCAGATTGAGGAGAGAACCGATGAGGTGATCAATCTTAAGCGGCGTGTCGCCACAACAGTGCAGATCTTGTCACACGTGACGGAGAAGCTTCACTTTTTGCGTGAGGAGGCACAAATTCATCGAGGAAAGCTGCGAGAGGAAGATGCCAACTTGGCCCGGCGGCGAGCCGAGCTCTCTCGCCTCAAAAAGGTTCGCGACCAGCTCGCCAACCAAACTCAGCGGTTACGCCAGGAGCTGACTCTCCTACACCGCGAAGACTTGCAACGCGACTTTGAGGGAAAAGAAGATGAACGAGCTCTCCTCACCGAGCGTGCCGAAGAGCTGCAATCTCTTCACGGAACCATCCGGGAGCAAACCTTTCAACTCACCCAGCGCCTGCCACCTACCTCGGCCGTCACAGAGAAGAAAGAGCATGCAGCGTCGGCGCGGCCGTTTAATACTGTTAACATCGAGTTTGGTTAACGCTCCACAACTGTGTCTTTTATATAGGTTTTGTGATCCTTGAGCTAAACTGATTTCTTTGTCGGTCTCTTTCCTGCGTTTGTGGACGGGACTGTGGCCGTGTACGCACGGTTGTTTGCTTTGCTCCATCGATCTTAGTCCCCTGTGTCTGTTCGGAGTTCTTCCCCCGTTTACTTGGCCCGCGGTCAAAAATTTAATTGGAAGCGATCGAACACTCCGCTTTTTTTTATCAAATGAGTCAGCCGCACCCCTTGTCAGTGAGAGGAGGGAGGCAACTAGACTTTTAAATTATGATTGCAAGGCTGATGATGAGGGTATGATCTTTCTATCATCATCATCATCATCATCCTTTGTCGTTTGACAAGTGAATGGAGAATGACTCAGCATTTTGTGACTTGTCATTGGCAGAGCTACTCGCTGCTACAACTTGAAAACCCCTCGATGATACGCGTAGGGGCACCTTGGTTTTACACTCGCTATGGTCACTCAACTCATGGTATGGTGCACCAATCAACTGGAGGCATCATGCGGTCGAACTCTGCCCACTGGCTTTGGATATTGCCTCTGTGAGCAGCACAGCTGGGTGAGAGGGCGGATAGGAAAAACGAGCATCTCGTAACTTGAGCTCAACGCACCGTTGATGATTTCAGAGGCAATCTGCTTGGCTTGCTGCCGGCGTATGTCACGCTCTGCGCGGCACAGCCCGCCGCTGTGCCAACGTGCACTGGCGCTTTGTAGCGGGGCAGCGTTGGCCATACCGCCGGCGGCGTGCAGTGTGCTCAAAAACCATTTTTGCTTTGCGGCAGCCCGAAGAAGCCAGAGGTCCGTTGCGGTTCCATCCGCCACCTGGTTGCCCGGCCAGCCGAGTTAAATGGGCCACAAATTGCATAAGAGTCCTGGCAATCAAGGGTTGGCAATCAAGGGTCCGCACTCTGCTTGAACGCAAGGCCAAGTCAACAAACCAGGTGTGGGGTTACTCGTGCTTCTTTTCTTGACGCCTCTGGCAGACCCACTAGAACGCCCTGTACAGCAGAATGAACAAGACAAGTGTGGGACATATGGCACAGAAAGCGAACCAGTCAGACGAAAAAATGATTTGGAAAGGAGTTCAAGCTGTAGCCAGTCGCCAACCCACCCGGTGAAGATCAAAGATGAACAGCTCTGACTCGAGCTGGAGACACAGGTAGTCAGTTGAGCTGCTTGCGGTAGTCGGCGTACACCAGAGTCGAAGCATCTGCCTTCGATCAGGTCCCTTGGCAGCCAGCAAGCGAGCTGCCTGTTCTGCGCTCAATGGCAACCGAAATGCCAAAGGAGCCACCTCCTACGACCAACGCAGCCCAAATGCCAAGTCGGAAGCGAAGCCATGTGAATCACGACTGTACACGCGTTTGAAAAGCAACAGTATGCGTTTCGCTGCCTCTGGCGGTGCCGTCCCTACCATTCCGGGCAATTGCAGACGATAGAATAGCAACGTCGGCATGCAGAGCGCTTCGGCTTCAAAGAGCGCTGCAACGAATAAGTCACCCGCCCAGTGGGAGGTGCATGCTCCAAGAACGGCCGTCGCCTCTTGCAGGGCCGGATCAGCGACTGCACGATGCACTTGGGAGACCTCCGCCCCTCTATCAAGCAAAAGCGCACAAAGGGCCAGCATCCAGCATTGCCAACATTGCCAAAGCAATCAGTGGATGAGCAACACGGCACTTTCCTTTGCTGGATATCAGATCAGAGCTTGAAGGCGAGTGCTTGCTGACCCTATTCCAACGATCTGTACAATGACAATGCCGTCCTCTGCGTGCTGACTGTCCGGCAGCGCGTAGGCCTTGTGGTGCTCAGCACCCATCATCTGAGCTCACATGCGCAGGGTGAGGATTTCAAAGCCAATATGCACGTCGGCGAGTGTCAAGCGCACCAAATCGGGTTTGCAGTCGAGTCAAGTACGAGAAGCACGATCCACATACGTGGTCAATCAAAGCATCTTGTTGAGCACAGGCTGCCAGAAGCTGCACGTGTTCACCTTCAAGGCGCTTGCTTCTGCGTCGGAAGAGCTACGATTTCCCAGCAGCAGCAGCAGCCCAGCAGCAGCAGCCCATCAGCGCATCCATGTGGAAAGTCACGCCCGTGATGCTCCATTCGCTAGATTACCGCCTGCTAAGCAGGCTGTCGTGCCCGCGCGCTTACCGTGCCCGTATTGCGTGCATCATACACGAGCTGCGATGAAGCCTCACGAAGACGCAGTACCTTGCGCGAAAATTGAAATCGATATCGCTGTGCCGGTTCATACCTGAGCCAAAAAACAAGCAAAACAAAACCAATAGCAGCGCAAATGTGTCAGTTGAGATGCCGAACAGAAAAGTCCACGCGTTTACAAACCCCAAGCGGCCTCAACATACCAGCCAAAGCCGGTCAAGTGCTCCGGTCCGCGCATCCACACCAAGAGAACACCTTGCGAGTCAAGGGAGAAACACTTTTTGCTCTTGTGGGAAACGTCCAGCACAAGCAAGTCACCACTGTGGCCTAAGAGGCACAAAGACTTGGCCATAAGATTTCGAGCACGACGATAGCATGGCTGCGGGGTCTCATTGTGCGTGGGCACAGGCATGGCTTGCCCTGGTCTGCACTGAAGCATAGCATTGAGGGCGAGCTGGAGCGACCACCCACCTCGAAATACCTCGACCGGAAACTTTCCACTCATAAGATTGTCGCCCAGCACGGTGCTATCCTGATCAGGCCGCTCGAATGTCAGGTCAACCAACTTGGCGTCAGGTTGTAGAACAACACGCCAGATGTCACCGTCGTCAAAACCCACGAGGAGTGAGGGCTACAATTTCGCGCGGTTGTGCGTGTCGTCATGAGTGGAGGAGAGCGCATCAAAGCTTGTACAATACATCGAGGGGAGGGCAGAAAACTGTCGGACGGTACACCAGTCTGTTCACCTGTAGTCCAGTGAGTGTCAGGGCTGGGTAAAATTGACACAAGATGGCACGCGCACGAGACCCAGACTGCGCCTGGCGGAGGGCGCCTTGATTGATGACAAGCGATTGTCTATGCCCACAAGCGTACGATGACCACAAGCTCGCCACGGTGTTGGCACCAACGCCCAAGAACGGGCCTTTTTTGTATGCCTAAGCAAAGCAGGAAAAGGCCAATATTTACCTGGGGACACACAGAGCCGGCTTGAGTGCCGATTCTTGGTCGCGAGTGAGCAGCCTAGCGGGTGCATTTATCAAGCCGTGTTAGGATTACAAACAAGAACTATTCATGGCCGGCAAGCAAATGCTTTTAATTCTCATACCAAAGGACAAGCGTGCCAGCATCATCGATCGTCGAAATTTGATCTTCGCGCTTGAGCAAAAGGAAATGAGTGCGGGGGCAAACGTGAGCGTGCTTTTTTTGGGGGGTTGGGGTTGGGCAGGCGATTCTTGAAGATGCATGCGCCAGGTGCACTTTTCTTACTAAATTCCACGAGGCAGCAATAAACCGCGATCCATTGGTTTCGATTTGCCCATGTGGGTGCGAGAGCATCGGACGATGCTGGGCGTCTAGCTGGCCGGCATCTGTCACTATCAGAGTGGGCTGCGCAAGTGTGTTTGAATGAGTATGGAATGAATGGATAAACGTGGCTCCAAAGTACATGTCGCACCTCTTTGTCAGACCAGAGCATGGCCCATTGCGCGCATGAAGGGCTAGAAATGATTTCATGAAGCACGGCATGGGTGCCGATGGATGGGGAGGACACGGCGTGCACGGTGGCTGCGTCTGCACGAAATTTTCTCGCCTACAGGAGGAGAGCTGCTCTGAGAAAGACGTCTCGTACCGAAGGCGTATGCAGCTAGACGGAGCATTTTGGGAGGTAGGAAAGTACGGGGCGATGGCAAAACTTACGGATGCCATGGCCAGCGCCGGTAGAGTTGGAGGTAATTTTCTTGTTTTTTTTTTTTTTTAAGAAAGCAACAAGTGCCAGGGGTGCAAAGGTGAGAGTCAATCGAGTACCACGAGACGAAACTGCTGCTTGGTTTGCCTGACTGCCTGTGACATACTCTGTGCACACGTGCGTGGGAGGTATAAAAGTTGAGGCGTCTGTGGGTAGGGCAAGCGCCCCCAAAGTGGTGTCAAGGTCAAGCTCTTGGAAGCCCAGTTCTTGCGCCACCCGGGAATGAGTGGAAGAGCGTCTTCGGCGGGGTGGCGATGAGTCCGGTGGTGCAGCTTTGTGCATACGCTAGCACACGGATTAAGAGCAGCAACGGGGGATAGCGGGCTACGGTGAGAGCAGCAGAGCCACAATAGGGCTTGAACAAAACATGAAGAACGACGAGCAGAAATGAAGAGAGAAAAAAAAAAAAAAAAAAAAAAAAAAAAAAAAAAAAAAAAAAAAGGACGGGGGAGAGGGAAGAACGGAGCAACATCGAACCCGCAGGGCCTGTGTATGGTGGATGTACTTGTCAAGCGTGCGACCACGCTGCATTGCGTGCAACGTGCTGGTCAACAGCGCCGTTGACAATTGGCGGTCGTCAGTTGAAGCCGTCTAGGTGTGAAAGGCATGGTGCCCATTTGAGTTAGAAGATGCCGCCAGCGCTCGAAAGCACAATGCCTTCTGGAATACTGAACCAACCGAGACGGAGGACAGGATGAGGTGATTGGTGAGTTTAGCTGCTAAGTCTGAGACGGCATTGAGCTCATGCCAGATGGAATGAATTTCTGCCTCGACTACCTCGGCCACCACGGCTTTGTAAATGTCCTAAGCAAAGTTTCGGTGCATTCACGACGGCAGGCGGCGATCAGCTGAAACTGTGTGAGGCATAGATGGGACAAGCTTTTGGACGATTTACGCGTACCCAGGCTTGGCGGTGAGCCTGGGCATGTGCTAGCAAGGACGCATATTCATCGTCGATTGGAACATCCCAGGGGAGGGTACGCAGCGCTGCAACACGTGGGGTCAAAGGAAGAATCAGAAGCCCATGCTGACTGGTCCACACTCGTGGCGTTGATATCGCGACTGTCTTTGACCGTCCAAGTGCTAACATGGAACGCAAAGGGGATAGGCAAAGCCTACCATGAGTCTCCAGTACTTGGTTGATGATATCAAGGACAATTTGTCGACAGCGGTCGTAGATGGGCCGTTGCCAGCGATCATATTGTTCGCGTCCCTTTGTCAGACGGTTTGTGGGGGCCAGCCTAAAGCCCGATACAACAACCAGCGCTGTGTCAAGCAGGGTCGCGATGAGCTGGAGCCAATTTGTGGCTTGGTGTACCGTAAAAGTTGATCGCGCCGAGCCTGTTCACGCCTGGCTTGGAGACGCTGTTGGTCGCGGGCAAGCTGTTTTTGAAAGCTGTGCAGCCAATAAGATTTGAATGAGCGGCGAGAGAGGTAAGCTTCAAGACGCAGTAGGGAGTCCACCGACCGATGGCTCCGAGAAACAAAAGGTGGCAAAGAGCCGGACCGACCTTTGAATGCTGTCCACGGTTGCGGGGAATCGCGCACTGGCGGTAGGGCGCAGCTCGTTGCGTGCTAAGAGCTGGACATGTTTGGTCGCAAATGGGGTGTCATTGGACAAGAAAAGGAAGGAGAGACGGGTGAGACTGAAACACAGGCCGTGCGCTTACGTGGTGCTTTTGGCGCTGAAGATTTTGGCGGTCCCGCTCGAGTTCAGCTCGGCGCTCCTCGAGCTGGGACAAGAGCGTGCGGCGCTTGGCACGTCGCAATTCAAAGTCCTGCGCGGTGCAGGAAGGCCATTCTCAAGGGAACACGCATGGAAACAGATCCAAGGCAAGCGGGCATGGCATAATTCTGGGCCTCAAACGAGGTTGCGATCTTACCTCTGTGCTGACATCACCACCCAACACGCCCATGTCCTATCAAAGCGGAGGGGCGTCGCATGAGCGGCGCACGCCATTGTTGCTCACGCAGAGTTGGCATGGCCATGTAAGAACATGTGGCCATGGTTTAGCCCTTGCCTGGTCCAGAAGCAGGTGAGTGCGTTCATCTTGCTCCGGCTGAAGATGCTCCAGCAGGTGAAGCTGAGAGTTAGTCCCAACATCAAAATGAGGACAGTCACCTCATTCCCGGAATGCCATGGCACAAAGGGATGTCGTGATGGCATGAGCAAAGCGCCGGTATAGCAGTGTGAAATGTACCTCTTGCTGCACAATGAGCTCCTGGTCTGCCAGTTCTGCCATTTGGCGCTCTAGCGCCTCCACTTCCAGCTGCGATTGGGCAAGGTGTTGCAGCTCTGATTCCAGCTGCGGAGGGCCAGGGCTTGCGGAAGGATCGAGGGCTGCGCCATCCCCCGCCGCTGCTACCTCCCATCCCATGGCGCTCGAACCTTCCTGCTGCGCCATGACGGCCTCTGTGACCAGAAGACAGCCCGACCCAGCAAGCCGCTCAATCTGAGCCCAAGCGTATCGTACCCGACGTCCGACCACTCAGCCGCGCACGGCCATGGTTTGTCACCCGGTGTCGTCAAGCCTAAAACAGCTGACAATCATCATCATCAGAATCATCTGACAACATAATCTGACATTCACGCGGCAGAAGAGAGAGGCACGGGTGCTGCTCCAGCCGCGGCGGCAACTGCAACATCACACACACACCCCATACACACACGCTTAACACAGGCACCACACACACACATCAGCAAAACAGCTCCCACACAGCTCCCAGCTTACAGACACATCCATCACATCAAATCTCATCTTATTCCCACCTCGCCTCTCTCTCTCTCTCTCTCTCTCTCTCTCTCTCTCTTTTCTCTCTCTCTCTCTCTCTCTCGTTTTTTTTTTTTTTTTTTTTGGGAACATTGCATGCGCGTATGCTGGATCTGGGAGCTCTGGTGACTGAATTCCTTGTCTGGGTCCGGCTCGGATCCGACTCGTACTGTCGCATCACGGCTGTTCTTCAAGAGGTCGAGAGCGTGATAGACAGAACATAGCGCCGAGGGCGAGGCGTTGGCCCCAGCAAGGCAAAGGGGATCGTCCTCCTCGATCCCGTCGCGTGCCCACTTTCTCAGCGCCGTACGTCGTGCTCGGTTGCAGTGCGATCCGTGGTTGTATTCTTGTGGTGACGCGCAACAACCCGCAGTAGAGCTACCTGAACCACACTGTGCGTACAGAACGACCCGGAGTTGAAGCCACTTCAGCGTGAACGAGCCACGCCACCGCGTTCGCGATTATCAAGTTTGGTACCTGAGCCATGGGGTGCTGCTGTAGCAGTTTAGAGGACACTTCATCCTCGTCGCAGACTCCCCCGTCAAATGCACAACAACAGGCCGAACAAGCCGCCCTCTTGCGCGCGGCACACCGGTCACACCATCGCTCCTCGCGTGCAGCCGAGCGACGCCGAAGCCGGTCCTCACATCAGCACCAAACCGGGCGACACGTTTATGTCGTGTCTGATAACGATGCAGCCTCTTATCCTCCCACCCTGGCCAGCGACGCTCAGACTCGCCTCATGCTGCTCATGCAAGCCATGCATCAAGCCGAGGAACAGGCGGCAGCCGAGGACGCCGCCGTTATGGCCTATCTTCAAAGACAATCGCTCATTGAGTCCCTTCCCCTCACTGTGTTTACCGACGAACACGCTGCCGAAGATGCCTCTGAGTACGTCCATCTTGCTTTGCGCGTTCTCGCACTCTCTCCCACGACCGCGAGAGCCTCTGCCATACCCCAGTCCATGTTTTGATCTCCTCAGTCTTGTTTGTATTCGTTTCTGGGCTGACACTAATATTGCTTGTGGTGATACAGGTGCATCATTTGCATGGATGACATTGTTCCAGGTAACACAGTGCGATTTTTACCGTGCTTGCACCGCTATCACCAAGACTGCATCGATGCCTGGCTCGTCAAGAAACTCGTGTGCCCCGAATGCAACATGGACCTGGGGAAGCATTTCGAATCTTTAATGCACTGAACCATGTCACTTTGCGTACATGGCCCATGCCCGGAACCTGGGCCACACTAGCTGTCGTACTCACACAAGGCCTGCGGTCTATCATTCAATCCGGAGGCGACAGCCCGTGCTCGACCCTTGGCTGTCAAGTACAATTTTGAGACTTTCGATTTAGATACATAGAATGCAACATTCGCAGTTGATGAACTATTATTTGTCTTTTCCAGCTCTAGCAACTGCGGGTTTTCATATTCAACGTCCTGCAGCAACCAACACACAAAGCCCGACTGACGAGGCTTGTCGCAAGTTGAAAATGAAAAAAAGAAAACAAAAAGAAAAGAAAAGGAAAAAGCACTCAAGGAACCCCAAGAGAAATGAAGTCAGTTGAAAAGCGATGCTCGGCATCTTAAACGGTCGCCCACCCGAAGCGTCCAAGGACACGGCCCGTAAGGCGGATTGCAACAACAGTGTTCTTCTCGCTCAAACGCGCAGATACGCCCCCTTCCTCCGCACACAAACATTCACACACATCCACCACAAACACAGGAGCCCGGGTGTGCAAAAAGGTCGGGACAGGCTCGTTGAGCAGCCATCAAAGCCACTAGCGACGAACAGTCTTGGCGCGCTCACGGTCCATCATCTCTAGCTGACGTATCCGCTGAGATATTTCCGTTTGTAGTTGGCGGTCGGTTACCGCGTCTAGCTGACCAATGGAGCGCAGCTTCTCACGATGAGCCCGTCGCTCCTCTACCTCTTGCACAACTGTTTCGGTGGTGCCGGCCAGGGACCAATGCAGCGCAGGTGAGGACAGCTGGCTGGCAAGCAGCCGCGACACAAGCGTCCCGGCGATAAGTGATGAGGCTAGCAGCTGTGCATGGTCACCCACCAATGTCAAAAAGGTCGACTTCGCGGGGCTGGGATTTTCGGGCTAGAGCTGCCGGGGCCGAGGCAGCTGTGGATGCGCGTGAAGATTCGCGACCCCGCTGCTTGATGGACTGCGTGTGAAACGTCGAAACAGGCCATGAGCGAGGGGGTTTGCGTGAGAGGCGAGAGCGCATACCCGCCACACCTAGGACCACCCACCTCTTTGCGATCGGCAGTTTCCCGCCCAAATGCCATAATATCGTAAAAACGGTCCTTGGCGTCTTCACGAGCAGGGCCCACTATGGTATAACCATGCGCGAGCACACGTGAGCCGCGAACATTGGCTGCCAATCATTCTTTCTGATCGACTCTTTCTGCGAGCGACGTCGGCGCGACCACGCACAGTCATGGGAGTGGTAGCGTTCCCGTGCGTAGCCTCGGGTTTGTTCGAGAATGTCACCCTGACGTCGGCGCGTACTGGTCGGGGGTCCTCGGAAAACAGTCTATCCGGACGAAAAGGACAAGACACTCGTGAGCCGTCGGCTCAACGGGCAAAGCTTCTTGTTGGCACCGAGTCAAACAAACCTTGGGCTTGGGCTTGGGAGCAGGTGTGGCGTCTGGCTTGCTGGTGGTTGGCTTGACTTTGGTAGGCAGGCTAGTGCCACGCTGAAGCGAGCCATTCAGTTGCCTTTGCTGAAAGGGCGTGAGGCCTGCATCCTTCATCATGCGCTGCACAAGCGCCTGGGTGTCCTTGCTGATAGCAGCCATGCTGGTGGCGATTGTAGGTAAGGCTGGGCAACACGGCCAAACGCAGATCCCTCAACGCCACGCAAACGATATCGCCCACTCCTTGCCAGTCTGCAAACGGCCACGGGCTTCACGTCTCTCCCTGCGTCTCAAGTCTCAAATCCGGCTGCCGTCGGAGAGAACAAAAATGATCGTGTGTGTGTGTTGTGTGTGTGTGTTGTGTTTGCTAAACAAGGTCACCCCCAATTTTTTTTTTTTTCGTGCCGGATGTAACAAATTTGTAAGGCAAAGAGACTATCTGGCTCTGCATTTGAAAGTAAAATACATGATGACCATTGTCATCCAAATTCACAGTGTTGTTGGATTTTATTTCATCTCTCTCTCTCTCTGTCTGTCTCTCGTCTCTCGTCTCTCTCTCTCTCTGTCTCTCTCACCAAACGGGCAGTGGCGGACGGAGCAAGAGAAGAGGGGGGCAAGTCCTTGCAAGGGTACCGGGGTACTTCTTGTCAAGGTTGCAAAGGGTGATGGGGCGAAGGATTGCGCTGATTTGAGCATCAAGGGCTGGGTTTCAGCCAGAGCATTGAAGGAACGAGTTTCGACGGTGGCGCGTACACCAGGGCTGGCAGAACGCGCGCGCGCACACACACTTTGCCGGCCGATCTTGGGCGCAACACGTGCGGCATCGGTCGAATTAGCAGCAAGCTGCAACCACCTACTGCTATTCAGGGTTATTCATGTTGGCTGGGAAGTCCGGCAGGCCATATTTTGGCTGGCTTGTGACACTTGCTGCCGCGGCTGCGGCGCTTATCCTCTTTGCCAACATGGCAAGTCCCACGGTATTCGTCGTGGATATTCTGGTCACGCTTGGCCTCTGTGGCTTGGCATTTCGCCATTACGGTCGCTTTTCCAGCAACTGGATTGTCACAGCCGTGGTGCTCTACACCTGGTTCCTCTCCTCGGCCATTGTGTTCGTTCTACCCATCGACGTCTCCTCGGTATGGCAACATTGCCCACGCAAAGGTGTCCGCATTGCTTGAGCGAGATCCCCACGCCCTCTGATTCACCGTCTGTTTGAATCGTGCCACCCAGACATTTTACTGGAATTGCCTACGGGATTACTTTTGCCTGGCCAATGGCAATGCAAGCGTTCCGCTCAACGTGACGGGCTGCCATCACGACGACGTCCTGCTCAACGCCTCGCTCCCGGATTTGTGCAGCTCCCTCGGTATGCTACGCAAACATGCCGGCCTTGTATCTGGAAAAGAAAGCAAGAGCCCAAAAAAAGAAAAAAAGAAAAAAAAAAAAAAGCGCCGCACGTAGATTCTGGTTTGTTGCCGACTCAACCAGGGTACTTGCACCTCACCTTGCACTGCTTGTTTGTGCGCTAATCTGGCAGAGGATTGCTCCTGCTCGCGGCCCTGGTCATATGTCTCGCCCCACGCCTTGCCAGTCTTCTGGAAAGTCATCTACTGGTCCTCTCAGGCGCTCTCCTGGTTGATCCTGCCGATTGGCCAAACGTATTTTACGGCCGGCGACTTTACCCCGGCCCAAAAGCTCAAGACAGCGCTGCGTGCAAATGCCGTCACCTACGTTTCGCTCGGCGTCATTGCCGCCATCTTGCTCATTTACATTGCTATTCGCAATGATCTTGACTCGGCCGGCCTTGAGCAAATCATCATCGCCGCCTCCAACACATGGGGCCTGCTTATGGTCGTTCTCATGCTGGGCTACGGTGTAGTGGATATCCCCCGCCTCATGTGGCGTCGTGCCGACATCGAGCGTACGCTGCGCCTCTACTACTATCGTGTGGCGAGCATTAATACGGAGCTCATTGAAGCCGAGGCCGAACTCGACACCACGCAAAGCGATTTACTGGACATTGCTGGCCAATGCCCCACGGACAGTCCGCTGCGAGCCTATCTCAACCTCATCCTGCTCAAGTGTCCGGCTCATGCCGATGGTGCAATTGACTTTCAAGATGCAACACCATCCCGCAAGGCATCGGCTCGTTACTCCGGCGAGCTGACTCAAGCCAGCCTGGCCGATCTTCACGCCAAGGTCAACAGTCGCGTGACCTTTTCCTTACCCTGACCACCGCCCGCTCGCCCAGCCTGCCGTCCGACCGTTCCACCCTTTTATTACAGCCAGTCTCAGTCGTGTGCCCCAAACCCCCGTCGACCTTTGTGGGGTCAACGTTATATCAATGGCAGGTCATCAAGCTGAATGGTATCATCAAGCGTTGCAACACTCAACGCCAGCACCTAATCGAGCGCGTATGTAGATCTTTTTTTTTTTTTTTTTTTTTAATTTTTGCGCCACGCCTTGACGCTTCGGCTCCTATTCCTCCGAGCCCACCGCTGCTCAACCGGATTAATCTGGACTGCTGTGGAATGTAGGCCATTCACTTTGAGGACGTCAAAAAACAGCGCAACAAGGCAGACCACAAATTTTCCAGTACCGCAGGCTCCAGCTATGAGGTGTGTTGCTACAATCTTCAGCCTTGGGAACAAGCATTTGCTTTTGCTTTGACAAGCTCAGGGTTTGTTCGCACATGCCTGCTGACAGGGTTGCCTCAAGAACCATTGGCCGACCATTCAGTGGTATTGGTACATCAAGGTGTGTATCTTATGCAAGCGCGGCTCCTTCTTGCTCCTCACTTTCTCCTGACGTGCGCCCGGCTTGGACACCGACTCGTCTCCCTGCATTGGCGGCTGCCTTGGCGCTTTCTGGTTTTCTGGTGTAGATTCGGCCCGTCTTGTACTTGGCAGCGGCAGTATTTTGCACCATTCTCTCCTTGATTGTGGTGTGGTCAGAAGTGCTCTTCTTCACCACCTCTCCCACCATGAGCATTTATGCTCTCCTCCTCAATCACACGGGCGATTCGGGCTATTATTTTAATATCGAAGTCATCACTTTCTTCACCCTCTTCTACCTGTCCGTGTGCACGTACCGCGTCGTCTTCAAGCTGCGCATTTTTGATTTCTATCAGCTCGTGCCTCATCAACAGACTGACTCGGCAAGGTGCGTACGTCTCGGGCATGCCGGGTTGCACCGCGTCCCGTTTTGTTTTGCTTCTCTGTGCCACTGACGCATCGGTCGTCGGGGATGTCACAGCTTGATATTTTCTGGCCTGCTGCTCTGTCGTTTGACGGCCCCACTGGGCCTCAACTTTTTATCCATGTCGCATTTGGATGCTCACGTGGTGAGCGATGTGGCCATCACCCAGGTATGTAGCACGTACAGCACTACCGGCTCCTTACATCCGCCTCAGATGCACGCCGTGCGTCCGTGATATGACTCTGCACCACACCCCATTTCTCGCTTAGCCGACGGCCTTTACTCGCGTCATGGGCCACATGGACGTTGTCGCCTTTATCAAAGATTTTGCCACCTACTACCCCATCTCCATGTTGATAGTCAGGTGCGGCTGACCAGCGGTCAAAGACATTTGGGTGGTGCAAGTGCCAGTACGTTTGAAAGCTGACTGGCACTGCATTTTGCATGGCTGACGTGTTGTCGTGTGCTGTCTTGCAGTTTGGCAACTCTTCTACACATTGGGCCCCGCCTGCTGTCGCTCTGTGGCTTTTCCAGTTTCATTTCAGAGGACGATGACGCATCGGTGCGTGTGTTTGTTCATCCGGTGCTTTGGCTTCACTTTACTGCGTGTTTCTCCATCATGCTGGCTGACGGTACGGTGTACTACTCCTTCCATGTGTCATAGGACACGGTCACGGAAGGGCGTGCGTTGGTCCGCACTGAGAAGCGTACGCAGTTTCGGCGCGGTCCGCATGCCTTGGCTGTAAGTGTAAGAGCGTTTCAGGCCCCGCTTAGCCCCCCAGCCACACCGAATGACGAGAGGCTTCTTCGGTGGCAACTGCAGGCCAAGTATTTGCGCCCGTCGCGACTGGATGACACCAGCGCAAGCGCCGAAGCTTTGGATGACGACGAGGAAGAGACGTTGGGATCGGTCACCGCTCCATCTAGTAGGGTTCTCGTTCGGCCCGTTTGGTTTTCTTGTCTGTGCTTCGTCGGCTCTGTTTGGACTCGGCAGCACCTCAACTCAGAAAAAAAAAACAAAAAAAAAAAACCCGTGCGTCATCCTTTGATGCGCTTGAACGCATGGTGTGAATTTGGGTGTAGGTCGCGTGTCGCGCTTTGTGCAATCGGTCCGCAGCGGTCGCAAAGCCGAGTACGTATTGGTTTTGCTTTCAGCACAGCACAGGCGTTGGCCTTGGAGGAGAGTCTATTCATTCTGTACTGATTTTTTTTTTTTTTTTTGTTTGTTTGTTGGCGGGCTAGGCGAACCAAGCCGTCGTTTGGCCTTCGGCAATTGCTGGGGCTTTCGCCCGCTCAGCCTCTTGACGAGGATGAAGAGGAATTGCTACCCGCAGAGTCCTTGGCTGAGCCAAACTCAAGGTCAGTGTCTCCTTTTTTATTTGTTGATGCTTTTGCAATGCCTCGTGCTCATTTAGGATGGTAACGGGCATGGGTGTTGCAGGGCTTCGCGGTCTCAAGGACCGCCGCGCAACCTCTTCAATTTTTAATCTTTGAACGGATCGTTTCGCTTTGGCTCCACCTGCCTTCTGGGCCTCAACGGACGCCCTGCCACCTGTACAACATGGCATCGTCATAGCACCAAATGCATGAGAAGAATTACATGTAACATAACAACGCATTTAAATTTGTGCGTGAAACAAAATCCAGTGTGTTTTGTCTTGATCTTGTCAGCAGTCAATTGTCTTGTCTTAACTAGTCAAACCGTGCCCCCTGTGTGCCGTGCCCCCTGTGCCCGTGCCCGTGCCCGTGCCCATCCTTCTGCTGAAGCTCACTGCGCACCTGCATCATGCTCGGACGCAAAATTAACACCAAGCGGGGTAGGTGTGCTGTGGTGGAGAGTGTCGGCGACAGAACCATGCATCTGTTCGTTCAAGGGGTTAATAAAACAGGAGGAGCGATGACCAAGACCGTGGCCAAGGCCGTGACCCGATGGCAGGGTTGAATCTTGCGAGACAGCCAGCATGATCCTCGCACGCGCCAAACGGAGCTGCTCACTCGCCCTTTTATTTTTTCATGGGACAATGTACGACTTCAAAAGCGTCGTATCCACCACACCAAGCGTGGTGTCCGCTCAACATTCTCTCAGCCAATTGTTTCGGTCAGGCTGTTCTGGTCGTGACCTGCCGTGTTCTGCTGCTCCTCGCAAACGCGACGGCAGCCACGAGGCAGCTACCAACGCCGCGACTCTGTTGCGGCAAAAGGGTGTGCCACAAATCCTGATTCGTGTTCTCGGTTGTAGCTTTGACATTTGTGCTGTGGCACCTCTCCTGTTGGCTGTGCATTGCGCCGAAGGCGGCGCCGCTCAGCTCGCCGCGCTGCTCAGCTTGCCGCGCGCATACGCAAAGAGCACCGTACGAGGTTTTGGAAGCAAGTGTGCCAGCAGTTTTGGCAGCGGCTCCTGTTTGTCCTTTTTGCGCCGCCAACTGCCTTGGCTGCGGTTTGCCCACCCTGGTCATTTGTGGCGAGAGACCGCTCTCAGATTAACGCCAATATGCACCCTCTGACCCGGCGCATCATGATGGGCGTGTGGTTCCTGTGCGCCGTAATCTCAGCAACGGTGTCTTTACTCGCCTTTGGAGCGCCCGATTGGGTGGTGGCGAGCAATACCACAGTCGTACTGGATGCCGGGTTTGAGCAGGTCTCGCTCGGTTTGGTCCTGGTGTGTTACCAGGCGGATGGGGAAGCCACAGAGCAGTGCGGGCGCTACGGCGATGGCCTGGAGGACATCCCTTTCCTCATCTGGCGCTTGTCTGCCTTCTTTTACGGCATGGCCCTCATCACGACCTGGCTGGTCGTACTCCTCTCCATTCTGACCCTTTGCTTTCCCTTTTTGGAGCGCCTCCTGACCTCCACCCTCGTGTCAGCCGGTAAGATGGTGACACGGCCCTTCTTGATGGCTTCACGTTGCGTTTGGCCGGATGCTCACGGCGCGCGTACTTCTGCACACGCTCATCCTCCCTGTTTCTCGCCTTGCCGTGCTGCCGTGGTCCTGCGCTGGCAGCCACTTTCTTCGTGGTGGCGGTGCTGGTGTTTGCAGCTGGTGTGGCAGATACCGACTCAAAGGGCGACGAGAGCGAGGTGTTTGCCTTGTGTACAGGTGCCCAGAGCTTCGATCCCGGAAGCTGCAAATTTGGGAATGCATTTTACACGGCCATTGCAGCAACATTGATTGCGATCTTCACCTCAGTTTTAGGACTTTTGGCTCGTGCCCGCAAAAGCATTCGACAGTCCTAGTCTTGGCGTACGCGTGCGCGTGTGCATGCATGTGTGTATATGTGTGCGTGTGTGCAGTTGTTGTGACGATGCTGGAACTCGAGGTCTCGCGGGCCCAAGTTTCTGCTCTTTTTCCCTGAGTTTGACGCGAGCGTGCGCCAGGTGCCATGTGCACACGTCGTGCGCTGCCGTTCATGTTATAGACAATTCAACTACCTTCACCTCTTTGATCTTGCCTCGATACGTTGTTCAACGCTGTGGACAACCTGCCTGTTGTCATGTGTCTAGGGGAAGCCGATGCTCTGTCTCGCACCGATTGGGAACAAGAGAGTGAAACCAATTTGGTTTTCCTTGCTCGATTGTCCACCTTCATCATCAGGGTGATGGGCCAGCCTGCTCCACCCACTCGACCCCAAGGGCATGTCCCCGGCCGCTCGCACACATTCGTGACCAGATGCAACAAGCCAGTACAAGGCCCGCGCGACAAGAAAGGGAAAAGAGACACAAGAGAAGAGAGGAGAAGGGCAAGAAGTGGGGAGAGGAAAAAAAATGAGGAAAAAACAAAAACAAAACTCGGAACCAAACCAATCAAAGGGGTACAGACGAGGGACACTCCCACCGCAACAAAGGGTCATCTAATTCATGCGCACATATGCTGCAGGGAAAAGGCCGGTCTCACCATGACATTGGCCCTTCCACCAATCCTTGTCCGAACTGTCGAGAACGGTGATGAAATCACCCTTGCGGAAGCGAAGTTCACCAGCTTCCTCAGGAACAAAGTCATACAATGCTGTTGCTGTCTTGGATCCACCAGCTGGGGCAGCCGCTGGCGCAGGAGCGGGAGCAGGGGCAGGAGCAGGAGCTGCTGCCTGGGCACGAGGCGCAGGGGCAGCGGCGGGGGCAGCACCGCCGATGGCACGACCATCACGGCCCACAGGAGTCTTCAAGAAAATCTCTTCCGTTCGGCTGCGTTTAAAGAGAATCGGGATGGACCAGGTGAGTATGTCGAGCAAGAGACGACGGGGCAAGCGGGGGGAAAAAAGAGGTGTAGCTCAAGCGAAGACTCACCTGACAGAGGCAGTTTTGTGGTAGTTGATGAGCTCATTGAGCGAGTTGAACTTTGTGACCCACAAAAAGTACTTGCCGGCCTCATCGCGCAGAATCTTGAAATGTTGCACCTGCACCTGGCCCATGGGGTTGCTCACACTGGAGGCAGTACAAATATGGGAGGTAAATATGCCGGCCACACGCATGACCGTCGCCCTTCTGATCCTCAACTGGAGGGAGGAGGTGGCGGGAAAGAGCGCACGAATGCACGGCGTACCGGACAGACAGGGAAAAGGTGCCCGGGGCAGTCTCTGATTCGCGAAAAAGATAGGCACAATCCGACTGCACCTCCAACAGGATCTTTTCTGCATCCACGCGCTTGATGCGGCCGTGGAACCAACTGCAACGGAGTCGAGACCACACGTTGACGCCGGAGCAAATGCAGAAGCGGGACAAGTGAGCCTGACCACTGAATTGAGGCACCAGAGTCTGGAATCTTCCAAACGTGTTGCAAAATTGGAAGCGCACGCACCCATGAGGGGAAAGATCCAGGTAGTTGGAAGGGACAAAACCTGTGCGGCCATCTTGTTCGGCCTTGTACCAGTTCTTGTCACTGTCAATGTCGATCACCTAATAAGCATGTGGAGGTAGGCAGGGATGGTATGGGGACGACACCAAGGTTGATGGCGGTGAGAACGTGGGGATGGTGGAAATTTTCAAGGTCAACTGGAATGAGCTGAGCTGACAACGCTATGCGCAGGCAGAACGAAGACGCGGCGTGTGCGGTGCTCGGTCAAAAGTCAAACAAACCTTGAGAATGCTGCCCTTGGTAAAGGAGAGCTCGTCCTGCTGGGTAGCAGCAAAATCATGCAACGCCTTGGCCTCCATATCGACGATTAGTAGGGGCAAAGCGTGGAATGTGTATCAATCACAAAGAGTCCGACGACTTGGCTGTGAGCGGGGGCGAGGTTGAACAACAGCGAGTGTGAGGGCTGAAGCAGAACGGGCCACAAGAATAGTGCTTGCAGCAGAGGCAAGAGGGAGCGAGAGAGAGACGAGCAGGACGCTTCCCCCTTGGACAACTGCCTGAGCCGAGCCAGTTACAAAGGAGAACGCCCCCCGCCCTCCCGGATGGGAAGAGATGGAGAGAAAGCCATAGAGCACGCGAGGGCGAGACGACCGGCCGCATTCGCTGGGGCGTGCGACGAGAACCATACCGAAAAGGCAGAAGCAGCTCCGAGACGTCAACAGCAAGGAGAGGGGAGCAGCCGTAACGTTGCACCACCACCGCAGCAGCTCAAGCGAACAAGGCCGACGTTCTCGACCAAGCAAGAGGAAAGAAGCAGAGCCGTCCGTCCGTCCGGTCCGGTCCGTATGCTGTGCAGTCGTGCGCTCAGTGCTGTGCTGTGCTGTCGTTGGGAGTATGCCCTTTATGTGTGTGTGGGCGTTGTCGTCTTGATCCAGTTGGGACACACACTGATAGAACAAAAGAATCAGTCTGTTGCCTTTGTTGTTGCAAACTTGCTACTACATGTACATGTACACCTTCAGCTGCTGTTGCTGTTAGCTGTTCTAGAACAAACTGGTTGAAACAAAAGAAGAAGAGCAGCGATGCAGTAACAGTTGGTAGTCAGGCGTACGGGGATCGGGTCGAGGCAAGCTATGCATTAGGGACGGGTTTTGTGAATGCTTTTCAAGTTGGTTTTTGTACAGGAAATAATACCCACTTTGGATCGGGCCAACTACCAAATGTTCTGCTGTTGCGGCGAGTTGTCAGCCTTCTTTTGTTAAGGCGCCTTCGGTCTCTCGCTCTATTTTTCCCATCGTTTGGCTTTCAAGCAGGCGAGAGGTAAAGCAGACGGAACCTGCCACGACGACTGCTGCTGCCGCTGCTGCTGCCGCCGCTGCTGCTGCTGTCTGAGACCTTTCTGGATGTGCCGCCCGCACACTACCATTGCGAATGGACATTGGATGGAGGGCATGGGGTGTTGGAAAGGGTCTGGTGGGCTTGGGGCGATCGCAGCAAGTGGCCGAGCTGGAATCAGCCCGTGTGGTCGCAAAACCGGTTCAGCTCTGCTCCAGGTGACGACAATTTCAACAGCAGCGAGGCCCTCGTCCAATTGTCGGAGTGTCCGTGGCCCGACCCTTTTATTACCCTGAACCCCTTTGCCCTTGAACGATTTCCATTTTGCCATTTTCTTAGCTCCTCGAGACTTGCACGGCTCCACAAGCCCGCTCGAAGGTGCCAGTGAGACAGCCAGAGAGAGAGTATTTGTACCTGTACCAGTGGCAGAACATTGACGTTGGTATTAGCATCGGCGGCGGCAGCAACGGCGGCAGCAGCGGCAGCGACTTTTTTTTTTGTTGATCCCCGGCATCTCATCAGGAAGAACTGGGCCAAGTTCTCGTTGTTCTGATCAATGATCGTTTTCTGTGCCGCTTGCAAAATGTAGAACTTTTTGTTGTTGAGCAGAGGTTCAACAAACCAGCGCCATGATGAACCTCTTTCGCCTGATGGGCGACGTGTCCCACGTCCTCGCAGTTTTCATTCTGCTGGCCAAGATCTGGCGTACACGCTCAGCTGCTGGTATGCTCCTGCATCTGTGCCAGTCTTGTCCTGCGACGTGAAGTGCTATCCTGCATTCACCGCGTGCGCGTTAGCCCCAACTCATTTGCCGCCTCTCCCTCTCCCTCTCTATGTGTCTCTCTGTGCCTCTCTGTGCCTCTCCACTGTTGATTATTTTCGTGCTTGGTCTTGGTTCATTGAACAATGACGAATGCAGGTATTTCGGGTCGCAGCCAGATTCTTTTCACCATTGTATACTTGGCTCGCTACATGGACCTCTTCTTCAGCTTCATCTCGCTGTACAACACGGTGATGAAGCTCCTTTTCATTTCCGCCTCGTGCGCCACCGTCTACCTCATCTACTTCAAGTTCCGGGCCACCTATGACGGCAACCACGATACCTTCCGGATAGAGTTTGTCCTCGTGCCCTCGCTTCTGCTGGCCTTTATCTTCCACTACTCGATGAGCTTTTTCGAGCTGGCTTGGTCCTTCTCCATCTTCTTGGAAGCCGTGGCCATTCTTCCCCAGCTCTTCATGGTGACCAAGACGGGTGAGGCAGAAAACATCACCAGCCACTACCTCTTTGCCCTGGGCTCCTACCGCGCCCTTTACATTCTCAACTGGATCTACCGATACTACACCGAGGGGCACTTTGACCCCATTGCCGTGTGTGCTGGCATCGTCCAAACCATCCTCTACTGCGACTTTTTCTACCTTTATGTGACCAAAGGTCAGTGATTCGCACACCCGCCGCTCAAATAAAGCACTGCAGGCAGACAGTGCAGGGCGCAGACGTTCTTTTCTTTTCTTCGGATCACCATGTCCTTCCCCCCCGTGTTTAACCATTCCTCTTGCCGTGTGCCATAGTGTTGCAAGGCCGCAAGCTGCAGGTCCTGCCCTAAGCGGCCCGCACCTCGTTGAAAGAACTTGCCCGCATTTATGGCAAGGGAAACTAAAAAAGAACAGCAACGCCAAAACACAGCCTCCAAAACCAGCAGGGTGTTCTCTTGGCGCTCCTGCAACCCTTATGAATTGACTCACAACCAAATGCTGTTTTTACCTCGGCACCTGCTGTCCTCCAGTGAGGGGCGCGATCAACTCCCGAGCTGCAGCACCCATCAACCAGCTATCTCAAGCCAGGGTGTTACCAAATGTCATACAAGAAAAAGTTGCATCAGCGCAAGAAAGGGGGATGTGTGTGTGATGGGAAATGGGGGAAATGGGGGAAATGGGATGCTTCACACTTTACCCTTAACCCTTACCCTTACCAGCGCGTGTGCTTCCTTTCTCCATTGAGAGCGTGAGTGCCAGCCCCAACGGCAGCCCGCCTGACGGTCAGTCCATGCTTAGAACGCGGGGTTTGTAGATGGGCGGGTGTAAGATTGGTTAAGGGATTGCCATATCGCATCCCGTTGAGGCTCGGGGCTGCTGGTGGTCTTGGTGTCGGGTTGGTATCGGGTGTGTGTCGGGAGATTGCTGGTGCGTGCGGTACAGACAGCTGACCTCGTGTTGATGGCATCCATGGTGGTGGTGGTGGTGATGGTGTTTCCTTTCCAGTCAGGATTCAGCGATCGAGGCATCGGACGGACCGGGCAACCGGCAAGCCTGCTCCAGACTTTCTTCTTCTTCTTCTTCTTCTTTTCTTCTTTTTTTTTTTTGGACGTGCACGCGCGCGGCCCGCATCCCTTTTGACGTGCGAGCTTGACGAAACTGTGCCCGAAATTCGAAGCACCGCCGCCTGGTGAGCTTTGCTGTTGCCTCCTGGCGCCTCATTTGTTGCGCGGATCACGACTGGGCTCAATGTCCCGATCGCCTGCCATGCTAACCTTGCACATTGACTCACCTGACAATTCAATGTGCGCGACGCGCACCCTTGGCCATGCCTTATCGCGTCCTTAGCTTCACGTCCAAGATGAACTTCTTGACGCTTGTACCGCGAGCTCGCGGTCTTGTGTTGTCTCAGCAAGCGTGCTCTTTGCGGGCTCTTCACACGTCTTGGCGAGCCCACCGTTCCCGCGAGGTATGGACTTTGCACTCCAGAATTAGCGCCCCTCGCCGGCCTATTCCATTGGATACACCCGTGACATTAAAGCGGCTTTGCCATAGGATGGCGCACTTCAGTCGTCTGCTGTACGTGCGGCAAGCCTCCCTTCCTCAGCCACCGTGTCCCCATCTGACAATACTGTCCTGAGCGACGGCATTGATGCCGAGACACAATCCTGGGCCCCTACTAAGCAACTGGCTCTCAAAGAGCTGCCCGGTGCCTATGCGCGCCTCACCAAGTTAAAACTCAGTGGTGCGACCCTTGCTCCTTCCATGTTCAACATCGCTTCGGTGTCACTCCTTTGACCATTACGGCCTTACTGATGAACCCCCTCTGGTGTCACCGCCCTTGCCTTCGACCGTGCTTGCCAGCCCTTGTCTTGCTGACTGAAATGGGCGGTTTTGCCTTGGCTCCTGGAGCTTTTGATTGGTCCGCTTTCGGGGTCACGGCCGCTGGCACGGCCCTCTGTGTGGCAGCTGCAAATACGTACAATCAGGTTGGTCCTGCCTCCCGCTTTTTTTTATTTAAAAAATTGTTCCGGGGGTTGAGGTCGGGGCTGCCAGTTTCTCAAGAAGCTGCCGCTCTTCTGAACTTGTTTGGCCATCTCACGGGCAATTGTGTGCCTCCCGTCACAGTGGATCGAGATTCCCTATGATGCACAAATGCAGCGCACGAAGAATCGGCCGCTGGTAAGCGGTGAAATCAGCCCTTTCCGTGCCTGGATGTTTGGCACGGCCTGCGGAATTTCTGGCGTTGCGCTGTTGGCCGCTGCCGTCAACCCGACCGTCGCGCTGCTCGGGGCCGGCAACATTATTCTCTATGCCGGTGTATACACCCCGCTCAAGCGCCATACGTTGTACAACACGGTTCGTTGAAAAGCGTGTGCGCTATTTCTTCTTGTCATTTGATGGTGGGATGGGTTATCATGCGGGGTCGCCTCGACAAAGCAAGACTGGTTGATCGGGCGTTGCCAGGGGGTGATTTGCTCGTTGTTGATCGTCGAGACTCACCCTGGCTCTTTTTATGTATACCCTAGTGGGTTGGATCGCTTGTTGGGGCCATTCCTCCGCTCATGGGCTGGGCAGCAGTTACCGGCTCGATTGATCCCCAGGCGCTCGTGCTGGCTGGCGTGCTGTTTGCGTGGCAATTCCCGCATTTCAATGCGCTGAGCTGGAATCTTCGACCCGATTACTCGCGTGCGGGCTATCGCATGATGTCTGTGACTGACCCGATGCTCTGCCGCCGCGTGGCTCTGCGCTACACCGCGGCCCTCTTTCCCATCTGCATTGGCTCGACGCTCATGGGTACGGCATTGCTTCTTGCATTTTGGCAAAATATTGTCTTCACATCCTATCTACGCCGCCACAAGCCGGGTGCTGGCGAAACCCTCACAGATGGACTACTTCTTGTCTCGTTGTATGCATACAGGCTTGACGGACACAGCTTTTCTCGTTGATTCCAGTCTGATCAACGCGTATTTTACCTACAAGGCCATCCAGTTCTACCGCGAGGGTACTGATACGTCTGCCCGCAAGCTCTTCTTTGCCTCCCTCTGGCATCTACCTGCCACCATGCTCTTGCTGCTTCTGCACAAGGCCACGGATGGTCCACTGGCCCTACTGTTCAGCTAATTTGTTCTGCCAAAATTCGGTTTATGTTTGTCACTCTCGACGTGTTCTACATGTGACAGCTTTGTTTTTGTGTTTGTGTTTTTCGTTTTTGTTTTGTTTGTGTTGACTCATGCAACAAGCAACTTTTTTTTTTTAGTCTTAATTTCTGCACCATCTGTGCTATTGTTTCAGGCGCAATCACGACCAGGTTTGCTTGCGCGTTTCCCATTACCTTTCCCTCGGCGTTGTTGTTCAGGTTAAGTCGGTGACACCAGGAACTGCACCCTCCTTTTGACTGTTCTTACTTACTTCTTGTATGTGGGGTTCCCCCTTGTGTTCTAATTTGGCTCACGCTTTCAGTTTTGATGTGCGCCGCAACCGACCTCGAATGTGCTCGCTTTCTCCTTTTTGTCACCGCAATTGAGGCACTGTTCCTCAGCACCACATGAATTTGCTGCAGTCGCAGCTCTGATGCGCGCACAAGGTTTGTGGATACAATTAGCTTGAAACGGATGTGTACGTAAATACAACTCAGATCAACTTCAGACCCAATCACTGGGCCCCAAATCAAGGGACTCAGACTTTGATATGATGCTCTCTGTAGAGCGAGCTGGTTGCAGGGCCGAGGCAGTGCCTGGCAGTGCGTCGTCCACATCCACAACACGCAGGCCTTGGTTTTCATCACTGGCCGCAGCCACATGCTTAGGGCTGTCTGATGTGGGCTGAACGGCCACGCGTACTGGGGCGCCCGGCGCGCCGGCGTCTGCTTCAGCGCTGGTTACAGGCTCAGCCTGAGTGGGTGCAGAAGCAGCTTGTACAATCGTGGGGGCCGGTTTTGGTGGCTTAAACCGTGGCTCAGGCAGGTCGGGCATTGGTTTGTATCCATTAGCCTCGAGCGCCGCCGCCACATCCTCATAACGAAGTTTGCTCTTGTCCATGGCAGGGATGAGCACGCTCTCGCTCGTCACTTCAATGGGTAGATTGCGCAAGAGCGTCATATGCTGCTGCATGTCGTTGGACGCTAGGAGCTGGGGTCGTAGTAATCGCACAATCTCAAAAGCTGCTACAAAGCTCACCTGAGAAACGGGCAGCGATCACAACGTGAGTGAAGCAAGTGCAGAGGCCGTTTCGTGACGCTGAGGTCAAGGATCCACTGCGGTAGATAGAAGCGAGGCCAGCAAGTCGCTCATCCAAGCAAGGCAAACCATCCACGTACATAATATCCGTCCACGAGGTACCGATCCCAGATTCGCAGCACTGTGGTCCAGGGCAGTGTCTGTGGACAAGGGTTGAAAGCCAAAGGAGTCCCGGCACCTTAAGTGCTGGCAAATGATAATGCGAGGAGGCGGGCGCGGGGTTTCGTATTTTTACCTTGGCAAAATTGCACATGAACCAGTCGACGCCGTAGATGACGGCCATGAGGCCTTCCCCCATCAAGTGGTCACCAACGTCGGGCAGCTATCACCACAACACCAACTATCAGATGGGGGGCCTGTCACGGAAGGGCAGCAAGTTACGATGCAATGGTGATGTCCCATACCTTCTTTTGAAGCAACCAGTCCAAAGCCCCGGTGAAGAGTTGTACGCGTGGCAAACCCTCGGCAAACATGTCCAGCAAGTACTTTTCCTATGGCCAACACGAGGTGAGTCCAACGAGTCGCAAGGGATTGAACCAGAGGATGACGAATCCAAAAGAGGAAGAAGAGGAAGAAGAGAGAGAAGAGAAGAGAGAGAAGAGAGAGAAGAGAGAGAAGAGAGAGAAGAGAGAGCAGGACACTTGGGCGGCTGACCTTGCGAATGAGTGAGCAGAACATCCGGTAGGCATCGTTGCGTAACGCATACATCAGCAAGAGGCCCGCAATCATGCCCATGCCTTGGCAATAGCCCGGTACCGGGTGTTGGTGGGCAAATGCACGCAGCAGTCCTCGCATTTCTACTTGGCCTGAGATGATCGTCTTCTAGGGAGGAGGTGGGGGGGGGGGAATTTATGTGCAGGAGCATGAGGGTGCATGACGCTTGCAGTGTAAACCCAAGAAGGGCAGCAAAGAGCAAGCGTACCGCGTTCGGGTTGGAGGAATGGGCTTGGCCTTGCAAAGCAGCTTGCTCAGGGAGCGCGGCCAGACGAAAGTATTCGTGGTTAGGAAAGGTGCGGTGTAAATCCTTGTCAATGACCTCAAATGAACTGTACAAGGGCGTATCTTCCGCCGGCATCAGGTCTTCAAAGCGCTCCCAGGCATCGTTGAGCTCTGCGTCGGTCGGGTATTGTTCAGCATCCATATCCACAAGCTGGGCTCGCCAAGCTTCACCACGGATCGAGTCGGGAATGCCCTTGAAAGAGCGGGATCTGAACTTTTCGTGTTGCAAGCCCTCCACTTGAGCTCGGGATTGGCCGCCCCGAAAGTTGTTTAGGTCCAGCATCTTGCGCCACTTGATCTCGCGCTGTCGCACTGTTTGTAGGTGTTTCTTGGTATGGCGCCGGTCCCGTTTACCCGAGCCCTTGCCTTGCCCAGCTGCAGCCGCCTCATCGGGCCGAATGGTAAAGCCAAACGCATCGACCTCCTCAGCAATTGCGGCAGTTGTCTCGGCCTCGGGCATGTTGGCAGATCCACAGACTGACGCCGCAGATCCCGTCTTGCCGGAAAAATATCAAGCGCAACACCACCACCCTGTGATGGGGTGCCCCTTACCCGCCCAGCCCCTTGCGTTATCTTGACAAGTACAAGAAGCAGACAGCTTGTCACGTACGGAGGCAGGGCCGCTGGCACCCGCGTCCCACAGCCCCCTAGCCCACTGTCCCCAAGGACCGAGGAAAAAAACAAAAACGCCGCTCCGCCCCCTGTGTGTGTGTGTGTGTGTGTGTGTGTGTGTGTGTGTGTGTGTGTGTGTGTGTGTGTGTGTGTGTGTGTGTGTCTCGCTGTCTCTCTCTGTCTCTCTCTCCCTCTGTGTGGTCTCTGTCTCTGTCACTGTCTCTTCTCTCTCTCTCTTTTTTGTGTGACGTTGTTGTTTGCTGGTTTTCTCTTACTAATGCTGATGTCTTGGCATGGCAGATGCTATCGCGATTTTCTTCAGTTGTTGCGTCTAAAGTTGTGGTTTCGCTTTTAAAGGTGTTGGCATTGGTGTGAAGAACATGTCGCTTAAATGGCAGTTATAGCAGAGCACACACTTGCGACGGTTACTTTTTTTTTTTTTTTTTTTAGTTGCTTGACGTCGTTTCAGTTGTTGTAGGCAGCGCTCTGGCTGGTTGGAGGTCGTGGCAGCAGCTTGGTTGTCACTGATGCATCTTGGGCTCAGCACCTGGGTCATGCTGGGGTAATGAGAGGTACTGAATCACGCGACAGGACAGGTTGAATGGCACAACCACAACCGCCCGAGCAGTGGGCTTGCCCGGCCTGCACGCTTCTCAACAACGTGCTATTACCTCGTTGCACGTTGTGTGGGGCAGCACGGCCGGCTTCAATCAATGCCAAACGCCCCGCGTCCTCCCTCGATCGCCTTCAAGCACCGTCCCGTAAAATCAGCAGGAACAAACCAAAGCTGAGCACCGCTTCGAGCCAGCCTCAAAGCCCTGACACCAGTGCTGCCGCCAAAGGCGCGGGTTCCGGTGCAAACACGACCGCTGTCGCCACCGGCGCTGCTTCCGCTTCTAAAAACAGACCCAAGAGTGGGTCCAAAGCCAGCGTCAAGGCTGGCAAGACTGGGACCAAGGCAAATCCGACTCAACGTCGTGGGTCCGACCGCTTTGGCACCCAGCGCGATGGTACGCCCACCTATCGGGCGCTGCATCACCTTTATGAGCAAGGCCGAAGTGCCACGGAGCAGATTCGAGCTCCTTTCGAACACGGGCCTTGGCCCAAGGTCATTGGCGAGTGTATCGTACAGGGCATAGCCAACCGTAGTGGCCGTGGTTTGCTCAGTGCCGGAGACGCTCTGAGGTTCTCTTACAGTTTGCCCGACAAGCGACATTCACACCATGGCACGGTCACCTTCGGACGTGATCATGAGCTGGGTACTCTATCTACCCAGGCGTCTCTTTGGCTTGGGCCTCTTCTGGCGGCGGGAGCCGTCCGCCTAACGGGCACCGCCATCTACCTCAAGAACCCAGAAAAGCTTTCCTTCTCCGATACCATCGACATTTCCATCACCATCTATGGATCACCCGTGGCCTTTCTCCAGCGCCCCGACGAGGCCTTTGCGGGCAACGTCGCAACAGAGGGCCTCGAGGTGACCATTATCACGCGCGCCTGGCAGGCCTGCTTCACCAACTGCGGTTTCATTGACGCCAATGCGCATGGCGGGCCTGCTCTGCGACGACCATCCACTGCAGATGCCGCCACTGATTCTACACAAGCAGACGAGACGGCGGACAGGGACGGTGCTCAGGACGAGGAGGGAGAGGAAAACAATGACCTCCAATTCATATGCGAGCAGTTGGGCCTCGATCAGACGCTGATGCCCACGCTTGAACCGCACGCTTGCGTTAAGAGCACTCTTCGACCCTACCAGAAACAGGCTCTCTGGTGGCTGGTGTCGCGCGAGCAGCTCTCGGCTAGTGCCCGCGATACTGGCCGCGAACGCCAACTTCACCCTCTGTGGCAGGAAATGCGCTTTGCCAGCGGAGATGCTTTTTTCTGGAAACAGGCTGGCGGGCGCGTTTCCGTATACTTTCCACATGCTTCACAACAGGCGCGTGGTGGCATTTTGGCAGATGCAATGGTGCGTTGTCGAGACATCCTGCGTTTTATGAACCGTTGGCCAGAGGGGCTGTGTCATTTACATGCCAGATAGCGAGCGCTTAGCGTTTGCTCGGATTTGATCCATTCAAGTTAAGCATCGGGCTACCGTCTCGCGACTTCATCTGACCTCCTGTGTTGATCTGTTCCCAGGGGTTGGGCAAGACCGTTCAGTCCCTCGCGTTAGTGGCTACACAGCCGGCGCCACCATCCTTTATTGCGAGTCACCATGACTCGGCAGCGAGCAATGCCTCGAGTGCCGAGCCGCTTCTTGGTGCACCGACGCAACGAGCTCGCGATAGCCTTTCACTTGATGAATTTCTCGATGCGCGGCCTACGCGCAGGTCAAGCGATGGCTCAGAGGCAGCGTCAGCCGTCGGCAATGCTCTGGCCAGCTCCAACACATCAGGAATACCTGGTAGCAAGGCCACCCTCATCGTTTGTCCCGTGTCCCTGCTATCACAATGGGAAGAGGAGGTTCACCAACACCTAGAGGGCATGAAAGTCTTGCCGTATCATGCTCAGCGTTCTACGGTTACCCCCGCGCTCATATGGACCGAGTACGACGTTGTTCTGACAACCTACGGTACGTAGATGTACTGCAGGCTTGACTGTTCATGTGGGAATCGGGTGACGCATCGGCACGGGCCCCTCAGTCTGTGGGTGTGACCTTGGTCAGGCGTGGTGACTTCTGAGCACATGCAACACTTGCGGGGTCAGACCTCTTTGTTGTTTGGGACACACTTTTGGCGCATCATCCTGGATGAGGGTCACATGATCCGCAACCGCAACACTGCAGGTGAGATGAGGCATTTGTTTCGTCGGTCCAACCTGACTCGCCGACCCATCAGCACTTGCGCAACTCTGTTCGAATAATCTCAGTGCTGGTGTGGACCCGCATTGCAGGCGCTCGTGCTTGCCACGAACTCTCCGCCCGTAATCGTTGGGTCCTAACGGGTACTCCCATCCAGGTTTGTTTGCTTGCTTGTTTGTTTGTATGCGTGTTCGTTCGTTCATGATTATGTAAAATTTCATCGTTTCAACCATGGCGGCGGCGGCGGCGGTTACTCCACGCCGATTTGACGAGCAACATTTTGATGTAAACTCCGCTGGTGGTTGACACTTTAGAACCGGCTGGAGGATGTGTACTCTCTGATTCGTTTTTTGCGAGTGGAGCCCTACGCGCACTTCTCGTATTGGCGACAGCACGTGCAAGAGCCCTTTGAGCGCGATGAGGACGCTGGGATCAGCGCCCTACAAAAGATTCTAGCCCCTCTCTTGCTTCGGCGCACCAAGCATACCAAGGACGAGACTGGATCGCCCATCGTGCAGCTCCCCTCCTCGTCGGTCGAAGTTCTGATGCTCGAGTTCTCATCCGCTGGTAAGGGCATCATCACCCATTCCATCGACAAGCTGATTTGCTAGTTGCAATCACACAGAACTTTTTTTTTTTTTTTTTTTTTTTTTTCAATGTCAACCGGACGTCTGTGCTCTTAGAACGCGAGTTTTATGATGCCATCTTTCAGCGCTCCAAAAACAAGTTTGATGAATTTCAGGCCGCTGGCAAGGTCAGGGAGAGATTTCGAATCCGTGACCGTGATGGCGTTTGTGAAATGCAGCGTAGACCATTCACATTGGGGGTGTAGGTGCTGAACAATTATGCCAACATTTTGGAGTTGTTGCTGCGCCTGCGGCAAGCCTGTGACCACCCATTCCTCACCCTGCGCAACATGACGCAAGAGGAAGAGGCAGCGCGGGAGGATAAGCGTATGTTGGCGCTTACCCGATAGTCGCAGCGTCCTGGCTTGCGGTCCAAAGGGCCAGTTCCTGGTTTTTGAACTCAATTCTGACCCTGCTCAAATCATAGGCCTGCGCACACAAGCGCGACAGGGCGTGTTCTCTGACATTGACACGCTGGTCGCCAAGTTTATGTCTGACTCTCGTCAGGTTGGTTTAGTGTCGGCATGTGGTGCCATCTCGTTGTGGCGTCGTGTAAAAGCCTCGAGAAATACACACAAGCTCGTCTGCTGGAACCTGTGTGGCAGGGAAATGCAAGCCTTCGTGCAGACCACGTGGCAACAATGGCCGAGGATTTACGTTATCTCCTGCAGCGCAGCAGCCATGGCGCATCGGCGCAACAGAATCAAGGTGCGCAGGGTATCATGTTTTTAGTGTGCATCTGCCGCGGCGAGCAGCGAGCACAGCGATTGTATTCGTCTTGCAATATGACGGCACTGCATGCTCTTTAGAGACCAAAGCAACGGAGCAGGCCCCACCCGAGTGCTCAGTGTGCTTGGACACAATTGACGAGCCCGTGGTAACGCCCTGTGCGCACTATGGGTGTCGGGTCTGCATGGAGAACGCTGTGGATAAGTACGTCAAAATTCTCGCAGCAGTTTACTGATGCGTGGTCTTGTGCTTGCTCATGGGATGCTTCGATCATCCTATTTGTTGTTTCAGCTTCCATGAATGTCCACTGTGTCGCAAGCCTTTGCAACGCTCGTCACTATTTCGCATTCAAGCGCCCGATCCGGACGTTGAGAGTGCGGCCACCGCCCCACCCAACGAGGACGATCGGCAACACTGGCTGTCTTCCAGCAAGCTCAAGGCCTTGCTGGCCGATCTTGACGCGGCAACACAAGTACGCACACATTGCCCCCCATCAACGCACCTTTTTGCATTGAGGAAAAATGACAGGAGCAAGTCGTCCGTTGCATTCAAGATCTACACTGATACCCAAAACTTGAATTCCGGCACGATAGCAACCTGATCGGCCAAAAGTGATTGTCTTCAGTCAATGGACTTCCATGCTGGACCTAATAGAGGTAGGGCTGTTGCAGGCTGTCATCTTGAGCCATGTTCTCCGTTGTCAAAACCTTTGGTTCACTTCTCTGAGATTTTGAGGTTCAAATTCTGCAAAGATTCCTCTGACCTTCCTCCGATCCCCCACGCCAGCAATCCCTGGAGGGCACTGGACTTCAACACGTGCGATTAGACGGGAGCATCCCCCAAGTGCGCCGCGCGCAAGTTCTGAATCGTTTCAAGACAGATCCAGACATCCAGGTAGCCGCACTCTGAAAGATTGGGCTCCTCCTCTCCTGTGCCGATTTCGCCCTTCTTCATCTTTGTCATGCCGTTGTCGCCCAGGTGTTTTTGATGACGCTGCGTACAGGTGGGGTGGGGTTGAATCTGACGGCAGCCTCGCATGTCATATTGGTGGATCCCTGGTGGTCACCGGCCGTGGAGGCCCAAGCTATTGATCGTGTCCACCGAATTGGACAGGATAAGCCTGTCACCATTAAGCGCTACATTATGCGGGATTCCAGTACGTAGATTGGGTGGCCGTCGATTACCCCGACCTCTCACCGAAACAGGGTGTACATGATTCTTGCTAACAGTTGGAGTATGATTGTCATCTCATGCGTTGCCTTGCTCATTGTGCAGTTGAGGAACGTATCTTGGCGTTGCAGAAGAGAAAGCGTGCGCTGGTTCATAGTGCCTTAACTCGCAATGGTTCGTCTGCACACAAGCACTGAGAGCTTCCGTACGAGCAGCAGCAGAACCTCACCCCGCATGTGACATCCTTCTCCCCGTGTCCCACGCAGCGACGGAGCGGCAAGCAGAACGCATGTCCGACCTTAAGCTGCTATTTGGCCAATTCTAAACGATTTGACCTCTCGAAAATCGATGAAGAACACAAATGAATGGGACAAGAAGGAGTTACAAAACAAAAGCTGCTGTCATAAAATGTCAGATAAAACTTTTGAGTGAGAATCATTGTTATTTATATACAATATTTAAGGTATAGTATCCTTAATGGAGCAGTCCATTGGTTTGCGGTGTTGTGGCCGAGTGGTTAAGGCGTGAGATTTAGGCTCTCATGTGTTCGCACGCGCAGGTTCGAACCCTGTCAACGCCAGCGCATTTTTTTTTGCATTTGCTTAAGTTAGCCTTGCCCCGGCTGGAAGACCAAGCTCTTGGCATTGGACTGATGTTTTTGTTTTTGTTTTCGTTTCGATCTCTTCAAAAGTGTCAATTAGTGGGAGCAGGCGGGGCACAGCACCGCTTTTCCCATGGTGGATGCTGGCATGGATGGTACTCGTACCATCAGAGCCTGGTTGCGGGTCCTAATGAGTGTGCTCTAGTCGGCAAGAATGTCCTTATCTTGTGACATGACAGGCGCAGGCCAGACATTGCCCTGCAGCGCCACCTGCTGTGGATGCTGCACATGTTGCGCAGGCGTCTGAGAACAGTTGGGCAGGGGGCTCACGTCGTCAAAGGTGCCATCAAAGTTTTCGCAGATAAAGGAGCTGGTCGGCCAAGAGCCTCCCTGAACATGCACGTTTCGAAAAACCATGTTTGTGCAGGGGTTTGAGGCATTGCAGCTGTACACGGGGCAGCCAGCGAAGATGAGTTGCGGTGAATAAGGGCTGGGGGAAGAAAACGATGTTCATCGGCAGCGTCAGGCGATGGGGCTACAACTGGGAACCAACCGAAGGATGCCGGGGGAAAGAAGGGCGTTGGTGGCGTTGATGTCCTCCAGCGTGATGTCTGAGATGGTGATGCGTGGGTTGGTGGGACAGTCTGGGTTGAGCGGGTAGATCATGCAGCCAGGGCCATGACCATCAGGTTGCTTTTGCTGCTGGGGCCCAATGTAGATGGACCACCACAGCGGGTTTTCCATGGTCAGGTTGCGGTAGGTTACATTCCGAATGACACCATAGCCATCTAGATGGCAAGAGCAGAGGAGGGAGGCGCGCGAGGAGTCCATGCCCCAACATGAGAGGCAGATCGAGCATGTGGGTGGCACATTCTTCGAGGTGTGGCAAGCCGGCAAATGCAGCTGACCTTCGCCAGGGTTGGTCTTGATGTAAACACCTTTGATGGGAGCTTCAAAGCGGATGTTTCGAAAGAGAACGTTTTCCACGCAATTAATCTAGTCCCGCGAATGTGGAGGCAAAGTCAGTGACAGTTGAGAAACCATGTGGCCCAAGCAAGAGCTGATGTACTGGGAGCAGGGCGTACCCCAAGGTTGGGCGGCACCGAGCCGATGGTCATGCCGACGCCAAAGCGCACGGTCGAGTTTTCGACCAGGTAATCTCGAGAGCAGTTGCTGAGCACAAACTTGGAACTGGCGGGCTTGATGGCGACGGCATCATCAAAGTTTTGGATGGTCACGTTGTAAATGTGGACTTTGGTTCCCGCGGGATCGATGCCATCAGTGTTGAGGGGAAAGGTGGGGATGCCAATGGGCAGGGGTGCATGCGCCTCGGTGGTGAGAAGCCCATGATTGGCCAATAGCTCGCGCTGCGCTTCAACGTCCACCTCAATGGAAATGCCGTGAATGGTAAAGTTGTGAATGTCGTGCAGGCGCAGGTGGAATTGGGCGCTATTCTTGAAGCGGAGGTTGGCAATCTCCACGTCTTGGCACAGGTCCATGCAAAGCATGTGTGGGCGGGTGTGAATAATGTTGAGAATGATGAGCCACCACCAGTCGTAACCCTGCCCGTCCACTACGCCGCTGCCGGTTAAGAGCAAGCGGCTGCAGTTGGTAAACTGGAAAATCGGCAGTGAGTTGTTGTGATCATCCGTGGGCCACAGGGACATGTTCAAGGGAGCTATCAACTCGCCATCGATCTCAAAGGTCAGGTCGTGCAAGCCGGTATAGCTGCTCGGCGCCATGTAAAAGGTGGCAGGGGGCACATAGACGGTGCGATCAGCCCCCAACGGCAGCTGGGACGCGTTCTGAGCGGCTGCCATCAGCGCCGCGGCATTGCGCGTGGCCACATAAAAGTTGTTGCTGTTTGGCACAGCCCCAAAGTCCAAAATACTGACGCGTCCTGTCACTGCCGGCATGCCCGCGACGAGCAAAACCAACAGGCACGCCAGCGCCAGGCGCACGCGCCGCGATCGCATCTTGCTGCTCGTTGGTTGTCCTTCTCCAAAAATGAGAGAGAAGAAGAGAGAAGAGAGAGAGAAGAGAGAGTGTTTGACAGAGTCACCAACAAAGGCACGAAGACACATGTGGCAAGAGAGAAAAGAGAGCAAAGAAATTGTGGACAAAACAGTGTCCCATTTCAAGCTTCTCATCTGACAATATTATCTGACAATCAGTCCACACCTTTTCTGCTTCTTTTTTTTGAGGTCACTCGCTCCTCTCAATTTGAGCGGACCCGAGGAGCTCGGAGCACAAGGGTGATGGCGTCTCACGCGCAGGCATCAGCTCAATGGCTTCTGGCAGTCGTACTCGTTGCTGCTGCTTGCGTGTACGTGCTTGCATTGGTCAGACATGGCATAGGATAGAAAAGTGCCCACAACAGCCCAACTCACCCTTGATGCTCGCACGTCCATTGTATTCAGGTCCATGGGCCTTGCTGAAGAGGATGCCTCAAACTCGCTGGCTTCGTGCGAGGCACTCGGCTGGCAATACATCCCTGTGAGCTCTCTCAACTCCCACCACAGTTTCCTGACTTGTGATTTGCTTGGGATTGAAAGCTTTTCCTTGGTCACTCACTTCTTCGCCTGCCATGCTCACCACAAACCACCTCCAGGCCTACCCAGCCACATGCATTCCTGCCAGCCTCACCGACCCGGGTTGCAGAAGCAGCGCTCCCATGGATTTTGCCTCTGCATTCCAGTATTGTTTTCACCAATCAGCGCGACTGTGCAGTGCTTCTGAGTTGCAATCCATCATTCTCAACGGCTGCTCTAACGCCACTAGCCAGGTTGTACACGATTGCTATCCACCCGCCTCACAAGCAGATTGAAACATCTGACCCACCCTTGCCCGATCAAGCAAAGAGCGAGGAGTCAAATTGCCCTCATGGACTCAAACACGGCTCAAGACTCAGAGGGCAGGATGGTCGTTATTTTACATGCGTTGTTTCTTCTTCATCTTTTTTTTTCTTTCTCTCCCAACGTTGCACGTGGTCTGTCGCGAGCTCATGGACGCTTGCTGTTGCTGTCTGGTTATAGTCTTGGAGCCGCTCCACCAACTCTGCAGGCACGGCTTATCTCGCCGTCAATCTGACCAGTGGAACGACTTCAAGCCCTAGTGCTTCAATGCTCTTTCCCACCATGTCTGTACCCTTCAGCAAACTACGCTGACCTTGTTGCAACCGGCGCGTTAACACTCAAACGTCGCTGCATTTGACTCCGGCTTGTGACGATAGATGCTGCGCTGACTCTGTGTCTGTGGAACGTCGCTCTGACGCATCCTGTACCGAGCTTCGTCTCGAGGCTCAAAGCTATGGCAATCCCAGCAATGATTCGGTAGGTCGGCCTTGCTTGCAGTGTCCGTGCATGCACCAAGTTGACTTGCCTTCTTTCTTGTTTTGCCCTTTTCGCTAGTTGGCCCTGGTCAATGGCTGGACTGAAATTGCAGAGGGCGTCTGTGTATCGCCGTATACCACCTACTTACTCGATGGCACAATGCTCTCACCCCGAGCTGGCAGCGATGGCGATAGCCAACGCTGCCTACTTAACGTCACCGCGGCAGATGCAACCAATGTACATTTGCCTTTTTTTCACTCTCCCCGCTTGTCCTGCTGCCGTGTTGCTTGTCTTCCTGCCTCTGCACCAAGGCTTTCTTGCCTCTCCACCACCACCACCACCACCACCACACACACACACACACACACACACACACACACACACACACTCGCTCACTTGAATCTTTGCGCCTCCATTGTGACGTAGATTTGCGCCATGAATGGCGCTCGCCTCTGTTACCAAAATGGTGCGTCTTTGCGCCAGCACTTGAGGGCAGACCGGCTCAAGCACTAATTGATAAATTGCATGTGCATCTGTGACCTTGATGTATTTCTAGAGCTCGCAGTCACCGACAGCGTCGCGGGCTGTCAGCGGCGGTTTGCTGGCGCACACGTGCTCACGGGCTCAACCTGCGCCGAAGGTCAGTTTTCCTGCCGGCCTGGTTGCACTTTGTCCTTGCCCGCAGCCTTACCCATGTTACCGTCAATCTGCACGCGCTGTCAAGGCCATGTTACCGTCCGTGCCAGCAACACCAGTGACACACGTTGCAACGCCATCAACGACGCATCTCTTCAGTATGCCGTTGTGTGCTGCGGCGATGAACTTCCCTCCATTCAACGGCTCTCCGAGAAAAGCTGTGCAGAGCTTGAGGCTGTCGGCTTTGAAGAAACTGCCTCTAGTCGTGAGCACATCTGTGGTGCCAGTGACATCAATTCGGTGCGCCTGTTGTCCTGCACCGTGCCATGTGATCTGGCCCATAAGGACTGTTGAGTCCCTGGGCATTGGTTTCAAACCCGATGCACCCGCCCTTTCTTGTTTCAAAAGCACTGATAAACTCGCTGGCCTGACATGCATCTTAAACAAATAATTGGCATGTGGCATTAGCAATGTTTTGCCAACGCCACTTTTGCTGAAGCCGAAGCTTTCTGCTCGGCCGTGGGTGCCAGACTCTGTACGCTGTCAGAGCACATTGCTGGGGAGGCCCGTGACACCGGCGTATGTACATTGCGTCATTCGTGTCATGGTCCTTTCCCAGGTGCTCTTCAAACCTTGCTTTTGTCTGGCCACGTCTGCTCTCGTTTGGTTGGCCCCCACAGTGCCTCTTCAACATGCAGTCAACATGGTCGGCGACTCCATGCGGCCGCGACGGTTTGAGCCACATGGCCTGGAACAGCCAAGCCAATGCAATGTCTTGCCACACCTCTTTGGAGCAACTGCCGTACGCGCTGCTGTTTTTTCGCATGTCCCGTCTTTTATCATCTATTCGATCTAACATGCTCCCTTGTGGCCTGTAGGGTCCGTTGCTGTGCTGACGAAGTGTCAGTCTTTGGCGCTCTGACGGGTACCTCATGCAAGACCTGTTCTCAACTGGGCTGGAACGCTGGCCGTGCTGGCAGTACCAACATTCGCACTTGCGCCGGCTCTCGAGTGGTGGGGGCTTCTAGTGAAAACGGTGCTTGTCCATTGCGGGAGATGCCTTGGGATACGGCCGATCGTCTGTGCTTGGACATTGGTGCTCGTTTGTGCAATGCAGATGAGATCATGGCTGGGGAGACGACAGGCACCGGTGTAAGTTGCACGACACGTTGACCTCTTGCTCCTCTTCTGTGCTCATCGTGTTCGGCCTGTTTTTTTTTTTTTTTTTTTTTTTTTTTTTTTTTTTTTTTTTTTCCTTTCTTTTCTTTTCCTTGACATGTTTGGGTCAACGGCAGTGAGAGTCAAGTGGCCGCAATACCCTTGCCGCAAACTTCACAGCTTTCTTTGCCCTCCTTGTTCCATTTCGCTTTGCAGTGCAACCTTGACGCCCGGCTTATCTGGTCTCGTACGCCGTGTGGCGACAATCACTCCTCATTTGTGGCGCTAAACGGCAATTACCAAGATGGGGATGTGGTACACTGCGTGCCTCGTGCCAACAACGCGACGGCGCTTGTGCGATGCTGCGCTGATGTAGAAAACATCAAGAGCGACCTCTCTTGTGACAGCCTGCGTGAGGCAACAGCACGTTACAACACCTTCCGTATGTTGCAACAATGGTCAGACATTGACAACGATGAGGATCAAGTCTGCGCAAACAGCTTTATGCTCTTTGATGCAACGGTAAGTTTGATTTGCGCTTTGTGCAGGCGCACGTCTTGATCACACCGCTGTTTCATGTTTACATCTGGGTGTTAATCATATATCATAATTATTTTCAGTTTGTTTGTGTTTGTTTTTATTTTTGCACTTACTGGCTGTATTTGAATAGGGCCAATATGCGCAAATGACAAATTCAATCAATGGCAGCGATGCGCGCTGCTTCAGCAACAAAACTTTTTCAGAGGCAGACCAGATCTGCAATGCCAATGGCGCACGGTCCGTTTTCCCGAAAGTAGCAGGCTCAGCTGCACTCGGCCGGTCATCATTGTCGGCATCCTTACTTGCCTGGCCATTCTGCTAGCCTTTGTACATCGATCGAAATGCGCCGTCAAGCCAAGGGAACGGTGCGCCTCATATCACGACAACGAAGACACTTTCTCTCCCCAACCCGTTCCCACTAACACTTTGGCTGCATCTCGGGGGCTTTTTTTAGGGTTGCGCGTTCGACGCCAGGGATGTCTACGTAGCTACCAGCTCTGAGTGCTACGTCAACAGCTCCTCGACAAACTATGACGGTGTTTTGAGTGGCTATGGTGGTGCTTTTACCTGCATGCCCAAACAAGCTTCAATCTTCGCCGTTCGTTGCTGCGGTGATGAAGATAACACTGGTGCAACCGTATCAAACATTGAGACGCCTACTCGCTCGCTCAAGAGCTGCCAAGAGCTAAGCTGGAGTTACCAGGGCCTTGGTCGCCTGTTGGTCTGCAGTGCCAGCTCTTACCCGAACGGCACCTGCTTTACCGACGGACGCGTGGCCGACGAAATCGACTTTGCTGAGGCGAATCTTCGCTGCCAGTCTGTAGGAGCGCGTCTTTGCACCTCCGCTGAGGTCGTGCGCCACGAAGCCTTTGCGACTGGTTGTCAGGTCAGGGCTGCCTTTTTTTTTCTCTCTCCTACCAGCGTCTAAGCTGAGGGGATCTCAACTCATCTGCGCCCGTGCCTTCTTTCTCTCTTTGTAGATCAATGGCAATTACATCTGGACATCAACCGCATGGTCAGTGACGTACTGGCCGCGGCCCGCGTAGCATCAGCCCACGGATTGTTGCTTGTGGGCAACGCGCCGGCCCTGCTCGCTGTGACGCCCCTTTTGCAGCTTATCAAATTGTGCCCCAATAACAGCGATCGCTGCAACGTTGAATCGGCTGTTCAAGTGGCTGAAACCAGTACAGGCAGCCGTAAGCGGTGTACACCACTCACTGGCAAGGGCGAGTACGTCGACAAAACTTGCGACCACCATTTTCTTGACAAACTTGACATTCGCCTCATGTACCAACAACCGGTTTTGCCCTTGGCTCTTGCTAAATATAATTGTGACCCGTTAGGCTGCGCTGTTGCGCTGATGCTGCCACAGACACGGCGCTATTGACTGGGACCAGCGTAAAAACTTGCGGTGACTTGGACTGGGATCCAGTGCAGACGCAGGGTACCTTTGCTCGTGTGTGCGCCGAATCACAGGTCAGCAACCTAGAGATGGCCCTCCCAGACTGTCACCTACTAAAATGCGCCATCCGTACCTCAGTTATATTTTGCGGACCGCGTGCCTTCTATGGTAGATTGTGGTCAATGGCCAGGGTGACCTGTCTTGTGCCGCCACCAACGTGACTTTCCCAGTGGCTGAAGAATATTGCGCCAATATCGGAGCACGCTTGTGCAGTGCCGAAGAGGTCGAGGCTCGCGCTGGCTCGGGCTCAGGGGTGAGCCGGCCGCGAGACTGCTTCGTCTCCAATGTGGTCCACGTGCTACCAACCTACCCAATGGCTTGGTGACCCTTTCCTCATGGACTCGTGCTTATGTTAGTGTGGCTTGAACTCGGAGCGCATCTGGACCCGTAGCCAATGTGCCGCTGGATTTTACACTCTGGCCGGCCAGCCTAGCAATCTGGATAGCATCCCTAAGCTATGTACACCCAGTGATGGGCGAGCGTATGTTCGGGTAAGAAAGTGTACAGTGATTGTCTGGGGTGCCAAGCAATCGGCCCATAGCTTGCCCCTGGCCGGGCATAAAAGGGCCTTCACCCTCATCGCATCTGCCTGTTCGTGGTGCAGTGCTGTGCCGATGAGCTGCAAGATCAGAGTGATTACTCGTGCTCAGAGCTGGGAACGTCCCCAGCACAGTATACTCAATTCCGCAGCGGAAATGCGTTTCCAGTTGCTTCCAATATGAGTTCCAGCTGCTTTGAGTCACGTCTTACCCTCGACGAGCAGGGTCAGCGTGTGCCGGAGGACAACGACTCACTCTGTCAGACTGTCTCGGAGACCAGTGTCGCGCAACGTACCTGCTATCAACAAGGTCAGGTGCCATCTGCTGCTCGGCTGTTTCATGTGTCATCTAACTGGGTCTCCACGATGCAAATTCGGCTAATGTTTTTTTCAGGTGCTCGTCTCTGCACGCGCAGCGAGTTGCTCAATCTTGCTCTTGCTTCGCAATGCAATACCTCGGTAAGCACAAGATTCTTTGGCTCGGCGTTTGCAAAAGGCGCTGTCGTACTGCAATGCTCTCTTGCTTTCGCGACGGCATTCTTTTGGACCTCTTTCGTGCATTGATGTCATCTGTTTTAGCTGTACATCCCCTCGTCTGCCAGCTGTACAACCATCGATGGGTACATTGGACGTCGGGCTTTCCTTCCTGGCTCTGCGGATGAGCTCTGCGTGCCCAACGATGCATCAGCTGCCACAAATGTCCTAGCCGGTCAATCTTTGGCCGTGGCCTGCTGTGCCGATGTTGATGTTCCGACTCGCGCCGTTTCCGCTCTCTCATGCTCGCAGCTTGGATGGTCTGTCTTGCTCTTTGCAGTTGACGTCATGCGCTTGTTGCCGGCCAGCATTTCAGTTGCGGAGACATGGACCAACACTTACGCATGATGGTTGCGCACGTGGTCGTCGACCAATATGTGGCAGGCCGGAAACAAAAGGAAACTTGGCTATCTGCGGAGCTAGCAAGCTGGGAGCTGAGGCAACCTGCTTTGCTGATGTGGTGCGACCTCCCTGCGCGCATGTTACAGAACCACATCTTCGAATGTATCCCTAGCTCACCTTGCCTGCTGCGGCCCCGATCGCTCAAAACGCATGTGGGGACGCAGCGGTATGAAGCTGCAGATGCCATCTGCAGCGCTTTCGGCGCACGTCTTTGTACTGTCTCCGAGCATATTGCTGGCGAGGCCTTGGACACGGTGCGTTACATCACATCTCGGCCTGGATATCGACTCCATAATGTCCACCACCCTCGCTCCTTGGTGTCGCCATACCCCCAAGACCTCAATTCGCCGACTATCGCTCAGGGTTGCAATTTCAATGGCCGGGCAGTCTGGACCGCAACCCCTTGGTATGTGCTCAAATATCCTTGAACAATTTGCCATCTTTGAAGCATGTGATGTTCATCGCGGCAGGTAATTTTCAATAGCAATCAAGGCGGAATCGATGGCCAGCATATCATTAAAGGTACTGACGTTGAGTGTACGAGCAAGCTTTATCTTGCCTCAGTGCGCTGCTGTGCAGGTTGGTCAATTTTTTTTTTTTTCTTGTGAAACGTCAACTAATGTGCTAGGAGTTGGCAAGGCAATTTCGATCATCCAACAGCGATACTCGCCCAGTCATGCTCATCCTTTTTGGCCACATACACTCTAGATCGCCAGATCAAGGATGTCTACCTGACCGGTTCTTCGTGCAAGAGCTGTGGCGAGCTCGGGTTTTACCACCAGGTTTGACCCCAAAACAGCACCATGCACCGACACATGTTTTTCCAACGGCCCTTTGCCTGCTCACACTATCCATCCCTGGGCAGTCGCGACGAGGCGATGGAGACGTTTGTGGCGAGAGTGAGATTGTGGGCCCGACGGAAGGCGAGCGCTCCTGCTACCCAGACCCTGTCACATTTGACCAAGCGTTGCAAATGTGTGGGCAAATTGGTGCGCGCCTGTGCAGTGCAACGGTGCGTGCGGGATGCCGAGGATGGCCGGGCGTGTCAACGATTCACTTCTCCGCCTTCCTGTGCAGCAATGAATCTAACATGATTTTTCATTTGCATTCCACACCCCCTGCATTTAACCCTGCAGGAATTGACGGTGGGTGAGGCCACCGGAACAGGCGTAAGTACACTTGCACCCTTGGCACCTTGCTTTGGCTGATCGCCAAGAAGTTGTGCTCTACAATGGCCTGCAATGGACCGTTGGGACATGGTGCCGCGGGCACGCCCAAAAACTTGGTTGGTCTCAAGAACGTGCGTGTGCTTGCTCTTAGTGCAATCTTAATGGCAAGGCGATCTGGTCCCGGAGCCAAGATGGCTGCGCCGATGGGGAATTCGTGGCAATTGCGGGCTCAGGAACCAGCGCAGCTTCCACTTGTTTGCCAGCGTCCGAAACGGCCTTTGTGCGTTGTTGTGGCGGTAGGTTCTTGATTCAGGTCGCCTTTAATTTGTACCACTAGGCCAACTCGGTAAACCTCGAAACATGTTCTTCCGGATCTCCATGGTAGATGAGTATACAACTCCGCCGGATCAGTCCTGTATGCAGCTGCAACAGGACAACGCCCGGTTGGGCATGTCTGGTGATGTGGGCTGGACTTTGGATGACAGTCGTGGGACCTGCACGGCATGGCATCTGCCCTACAATGGCGATGGTTCCCTCACCCGCGAAGGCCGTCAATACGCCACAGTAGACGACGCCGAGCATATTTGTGCCTTGAATTCGGCGCGCCTCTGCACAGTCAACGAACTCATTGACAATTTTGATACCGCTAGTGAGTTGCATGGCGCGTGATGGCATGCCTTGGTCTTGGCTTTTGAGGGTCGCATTTGCGTTGGTGTAATACCAGGCGCGCTCAAAAAAGTGTATGTGCCTGACCTTGTGACCTCGAAACTCTGTGCAGACGGGCAAAACGACACCGCATCAGGCTCAGGGTGCTCGGTGGGAGGTGAACCTGGCTTGATGGTCGTCAATGCCAATGATCTCAGTGCCAACGGCGCATACTGTGTGCCACGCGATGTCGCGAAAGATTCGAGAACGTTTGCCGTTCAATGCTGCTCGGATCAAGCCGTGCCGCACATCGAGCGGTCAGCAGCCTCTTGTGAAAATCTAACATGGGACCTGTCGAGCACAGATGCCCGCAAAGACGTGTGCGGAGCTTCGCTTGTCATCCCCACTTTGGACGGTGAATGGGCCTGCGCAGGCCAAGTGTCATATACTGAAGCCGTCGATATTTGTCGCAACATCAGCGCTCGGCTGTGTACCATTGGGGTGCGTATGATTGAGCACCATCCAAGGCTTATTGTGCCTGGTTTTCTCACGTGTGCGGGTGTCCATGCTTCTAACCCTACTGACATGTACACAGGAGCTCACAGCCAAAGCCGCTCGCGACACGGGGTCAGTACGACCCTGGCTCTCTTCGTCCCTTGCCACTTGTCTTTTCAGCCATCGCTTGAGTGCTACGTTCCTGGCGCAGAACTCAAGTCTGATGTGCAATTGTTCTGTCCTTCAACCGTTCAGCTGTTTGTATAATTTTGAGCATACCTGGAGCAGCAGTGATTGCACGCGTTGTGGAATCAGCTCACATTGGACCTTTTTGTCGGCGTCGACCACCAATCAAGCCAACGATCGCGCTTGTGCTGATGATTATCAGCTGCGTGCCGGTACGCAAACCATCGAATACATCCGTGCTCTCCAAAACTGCTTTCCCTGCGCTGCAATGTCCACCTGAATCATCTTAGTTGGATCCATCACCCACATTTTTCCCACACCTTCTCACCTTGGTCCCTCGGCACATGTACGTGCCTCGTGCAGTGCGTTGCTGCGCGGATGTGGAAGAACGGCAGTACTTGGATAGTGTCTCCACTTCGTGCAGTTCCTGCGAGCAGCTTGGCCTGTCCCCAACGACTGTACGCAACTTGTATCGCTGTTCATTGCCGATCCTTACAACCAATTCTTCTGAGACTGCTGTCTCGTGCTTTTTTAACGATTCTATAGGTTGATTACGGCGTCTGCGGCACCAGAGACGTGCTAGAGAATGGGGCGTGCACACACGCCAACGTGTCCTTTGTCACTGCGGGCGAACAGTGCTCAGCCATAGGCATGCGACTCTGCGATATCACAGAACTCGAAGCCGGTTTGTACCAAGGCGTTAACGACGCTTGTAGCCTGGATGGATCCGCACTGTGGTCGCGCAATTCGTGTGGCACCGAATCTGCATACGTCATCACGCCTGCCGGTCAGCGGGAATGTCAAAACACTTCAACACCAACAGCAGCCTTTGCGTGCTGCGCCGATACAGCGTATATCCTCAAGTCTGAAGCATCATGCTTGGCTTTGCAGTTTTCCGCCTTTAACGTGCTGAATCATCGCGGCACAGCTGGTGGTTACAGCTGGTTGGGCACGAACCAGACAACTTGTACTTCGGGGCAACTCACCTTTGATGAATCTGCTCAAATCCTGGATGTGAACGATCGGTGTCAGAGTGGTAAAACTTTTGATGAAGCCGAAAAAATATGTGCCATCAATCAAGCCCGGCTGTGCCAAGTGCTTGAGTTGGAGCAAGTCGGCATTAACGAGACTTGTGATGGCAGTGAAGTTTCTGCTTGGAGCGGCACTGCCTGTGCATTAACCAATACGACCATTGGCTTCTATCGCGTCACTCAAACTGCTCCTGGCGTGTATAATCGCACTTGCTTGCCACGCGATGGTGGACCAAGTGCCACGAGCGGTGTACAATGCTGCGCGGGTATGTGCATCTCGCCTTCTTTTCTGCGTGCGCTTCCTACATTACACATCCTATGTATCTTTGGGCCTTGCTTTTGTGCACGACACTTGGTCAACCGTGCCAAGGCTTCGTGTTGTGTGGGCTGGGCAGAAACTCAACCTCATCTTCAATTTTGGCTGTTTCCAGATGCGACTGGCACTACTCCCATCCGTTCAACGCGCAGCTGTGCGCAACTTGACTTTGCTTTTACCCCGTATGGTCCGGACAACGTATGTGGTTCATCCTTGGTGATCAACGGCAGCTGTTTAGGAGATCAGGTGAGTTGGTAGGAGGTGGTCAAGCATTGCTGTGGTATCCTCCCCAGGGGAGGAACTTGCATCTGCGACCACGCTTCGACGCCTCTCATGCGCAGATGAGATTGTTTCAAGGTTTCCTTTGCGCGAGCCGAGGCCGTGTGTACGGAGCTAGGCGCACGCCTGTGCACCTTTGGAGAGTATATCGCTGGTGCCACGCGCGATACTGGGTGTGGTTAGTCCTGATAGCCTTGAGCCATGCGACATGCATGAGTGGCCATATTTCATATGGCACACATGCACCCATATCCACGAGTGCTTGGATGAATGGTGCTTTAAGCTTTCTTTCATGTTCTCCCCTGTTTTGGTGTTGCAGGCCACAACAACGCTCCTGTTTGGACATCGACGGATTGCGGCCGATGTGGACGCACTGCCAAGTTGAGTCACAGGCATGATGGTGGTGTTACTAGCTGCCTGGAGCCCACCACGGGCTCCGCCATGGTTCGCTGCTGTGCAGATGTGGTCACGGACGCCACCATTGCCGTCGGAAAATCGTGTTCAACCTGCTCCCAGCTTGGCTGGACAGCAATCAACGATTCCGTCACCACTTGTATCGAAAGCGCCGTGCTGCAAGACAATGCGCTTGCCTCTCCGCAATGCCTTGAGCAGCCTATTAGCTTGGACGTACGTCGAGACGTCTCCTGATCGAGCAAATGTCGCTGTGTATGGCTTGAAACCATTCATCTGTGGTTGCTGCCCTCGTGACAATGTTTTTTGCGGTGCCTGTGGGCATCGCAATGCATAACTCGTCTCATGCGCTCTGGCTTCACCTTTGACATAGTTGGCTGTTGAAGTGTGCCAGGCACAAGGGGCACGTCTCTGCGAGCGATCTGAAGCCCGTGAAGCCCGCAACGATTTGACCTCTTGTGGTATGATGCGTCATGTATTGAAACCATTTGTTTGGATTGATTTTGTATTTTGTGGGCGCGCAAGGGTAGAATGCACAGGCCTGTCCTCTGTTCTTGCCATCTGTTTCCCTCAAGTATCTAAACCACATTATTTGTACTGGTCAACAAATGTCAGGTCTCCATGACGAGTTTGTTTGGACTCGGACCTCGTGTGCGGCTGGCTACTACCTTGTGCGGGCCAGTGATGGGGCCGAAGTTTGCACAGCTACCACCAATCTGGCCCATCTGCGCGTACGGTCATCATGCCTCATCGATGTGCTGGTTTCTGTTTGATTTTTTCCTCAGAAAGGGAATTTGCTTGTTCACGGTTTCTCATTTCCTTCCTATTTATTTGTGTGGAGAAGGGGTGAAAGTCGATCTGTCACTCATGCTTGCTGTGCTTTCCACTCTCACCCCTGCGCGTTTAGTGTTGCGCGGATGAGAGCACGCCTAAATCCGATCGATCGTGCAGTGAACTGCGAGATTCTGGCCAATTCTTGGGCACACCTCGGGACAACGATGATGTTTGGTCTGCGCCTTCCTCCAGCACTGATCTTGTGTGCGCCGCCTCCTACATGCCCTATGGTCTCGATGGTGAAGTTTTACCGCCCACAGCTCAGGCGCGATGCCACAAGAATTACAGTTTTGCCGAGGCTGAGGCATTGTGCAGTGTGAACGGCGGTCGTCTCTGCACGTCTTTTGAGATTGAATTTGAGAGTGTCGGCACGGGCTGTGTACTTGGGCGCTTCCCCATTCACACGGCTTCGAAGTGCCGCTTACCGGATGGCACCGAGGGCATCGTTGATGTGGCTATCATGGCCGGCAACACGTCTTGTGTTCCCGCGTCCACGAGAGCAGCTGTGCGTTGCTGTGCAGGTATGTGTCGTCAGGAGATCAACATCAGTGCCAGGTTTTGCTCCCGTCTCGCAACTCATCATGTTGCTTGTGCGGTGACTGCTGCCACTTGTGCTGTGTCTGTAGATGAGGTTGTGGAAGCCGCCCCAGTTTCGCGCCTGACCTGCTCAGAGCTCAATTACTTCCCATTGAGCAAAGCAGCTCAGGTCTGCGCGGCGCCTCTGCGCTTTGACAACGGAACAGTGAACACCGAGCCCATGTCGCAAGCCATTGCTCAGGCTCGCTGTGAAGCATCAGGCGCCCGTCTCTGCACCGCCAATGAGCTTATGTTGGGTGCAGATGCTGGCTCGAGTACGTTCATTCCCGAGGTTGCAGCACATCAGCTTGGCTGCACGTTCTGCTTCGAGTACCCGTGACCATGCCTGTGCATTTGTCAGGAAAAAGTAGGCCAACTGAGCTTGACTACCCGTGACTTCTTTCTGTCGCTCTCTTCTAGATGACGGCCTGGATGCCTCCTATGTTTGGAGCTCGTCCGATTGCTCCACGTGCAGTGCCAATGCCTTTGTTGCTGTCAAGTATGGTTCACTCTCCACTCTGGGCTACGTGGAAACGATGTGCCTCCAAGGCACGGATGTTGCGCCCGCACGGTAAGAGCCTGTCATCCACAGCGCTTTGCTTTCGCGGGTTCCGCGGTGTGAGCTTGGCACGTGTGTTGCCACCCGATACAAGCCGTTATTTCCGCTTTCCTTCAGCTTGGATTGATTTGGCCCTTCCTTCGTCCCAACATCTCACTTTTATGGGCATCCTGCTGTGGTTGGTAGCTGCTGTGCTGATGCAGCCAATGACGAGGTTTTGCTGACGGGCACGTCATGCAAGACTTGTGATCAGCTGCGCTGGGGCGCCGCGCGGGGAGATCCCAATGTCTGTGGGTCCGACTTGATTGTCGGGACAACAGGAAACGCACAGTGCCCCGACTCCCGTTTGACTTTTCGACAAGCTGAGCAATTGTGCCAGGATATAGGTGCTCGGCTATGCAGTGTGGACGAGGTCGAGACGGAGATTGCAAAGGGGGACTGCGATCCAGATGGTGACTTTAAAATCTGGACACGCGAAACCTGTGCCGATGGTTTTGTGGTGGCGTCGCACTTTGCTAACACACGTAACACTGGCACGCTCTGTCGAAATCCCGATCGCCTGGCATATGCACGCTGCTGTGGTGACCGCGATGGTGTCATGTCCGATTACACGTGTGACGCTCTTCGGACTGGCACTGATCAGAGCAGCAACCCAGCGTATGGTACGCTAGTGGGGGGATGGACGTCAGCTACAGCTGCGCCTCAAATCAACGCCTCGTTCTGCTTGACGCCCTTTGCAACCCGAACTCTGGCGGGAGAACTGTTGCAGGCTGGCAGTCGCCTCATTACCAACGCCTCAGCAGAAGAGGTGGACCGCTACTGTGCCATCATGGGGGCACGGTTGCCTTCTGCCTTTGAGCTTCGGCAGGGCAAGTCTTTGCTCCCGGCACCTGGCGAGGGCGTCGGCGACTTGTATGCCACTTCTTCACGGTGCACAGTAGACGATACGGGGGCCGGCGGATACTTGGCTTTGAATGTGACCAGAAACCGTCTGAGGTGAGAGGCTCTTCGTGGATACTTTGTGAGCACATCCTGCGCGCTTGAGTGCGTATTCACGGCCCTTTGTGTGTGTGTGTGTGTGTGTGTGTGTGTGTGTGTGTGTGTGTGTGTGTGTGTGTGTGTGTGTGTGTGTGTGTGTGTGTGTGTGTGTGTGTGTGTGTGTGTGGAATGGGCCATAATGCTCAGCTGCGTGGACGCCGCACTCCCCATTGTCACTGTTCGGTGTGCTGCCGATGAGGAATTTGCCGCCCCAGCCCGCATCCGCTCTGAAGCTTCATGTGAGGCCTTGGGATGGACGCGGTTCAACTACGGCACTGTCGAGGTTTGCGGCGAGTCTGAGGTGGACAATGGACAGTGTGTGGGCTCGCTGGTTACCTTTGACGTTGCTCAAAAAGTTTGCCAGGACAGCCACGCACGGCTATGCACCTATAGTGTACGTGATGGGTGCTTGTTTGTGAAGGGGCGGGGCGAAGGATTGAAGAGGACCGGGTAGTCAGGCATGCCTCTTTTTTTTTTTTTTTTTTTTTTTTGAAAAGAATTCCCGCCAGCAATTCTTCTTGACGTGCATGCTCTACTTGTCATTGCTTAATGCCTCGCTCAAATTGTAGGAGCTGGTCCGTGGAGAGGCATTGGACAGTGGTTGTGGACACAATGGCAAGGCCATTTGGTCAGGCACGAGCTGTGGAAGATGTGGAGTGTCATCGTATCTCACACATTCATTTGCCAACTTGAATGCTGTGGGTTATGGCGAGCGACAATGCCTGCATGTGTACCAAACAGCGGCTGTTCGTTGCTGTGCCGATGCGGAACTTGCTTTCATTCCTACTTTGTCACCCACCTCGGCGAGCACGCCCGTTTCCTCTACCACCGACCACGCCACCACGATGTTGACAACGTCAGGCACTTTGCCCACAGCTGCGTCGTCTACTGTCTCAAGCTCGTTCACGTCTGCCAGCAGCACTGTGTCGAGCTCTGCAGGCACGTCGACAGCACCTTTGACAACTGCAAGCTCCGCGGGCACCACGACCATGAGCCCTAACGTCACTACAGAAACGGTAGGCACAACCCCCATAATGGGATCCACCACCTTGGGATCCACCGCGACCACCACTACCACTACCACTACCACTACCACTACCACTACTACCACTACTACGACCACTACTACTACCACTACCACTACCACTACTACCACCACCACCACTACCGTCCCACCCGATACAATCCTGGCGCGAGTGCGGATTCAAGGGATCACCGTCACCGACATCAACTTTGCACAGATGAGCAACGCGCTTGCCTCTACAATTACTACTCTCAGCGGGCGTGCTGTAATCCGCGCCGACAATGTGTATGTCCTAGATATTACGGCTGGCTCGGCCGTCGTGACGTTCTCTTTGGTTATGCCCTCGGTTGACGATGTACCCCTTGTTGGTTGCGCCCTCAACGCGGCAATTCGCAATCAGAGGCTGGCGCAAGACATTGCTACCACTATTAACCATCAAGTTAACAGTGTCATAATGGAGTTGTTTCTCTGCAGCTCTTGCATCGACGAGGCGAATTGCGCTGCTCTGCTTCCCGGCACAACGGCTGCACCATTCACCACCACTCCCAGCTCGGCCACATCTGCCAGCGACCAGACAGATCCTACTGGACGATTCACGACCAGTTCTGGTCCGACGTCAGAACATGTTCCATCCACGACAACCGACTCGAGACCTGCAACTGGGCGCTCCACTCGCCCAGGTACTACCGCCAGCACTGCACCCGGCACTGAGCAAACAACGGTGGCACCCATGAATGGCGCCACCACGGTCGACCCGTCTAGCGCCCAGTCTGGTAGCAGGAGCCGAGACAGCGGACTGGCCATCGGTATCATAGCGGGCTTGGTGGTGGCTATTTTGGTTGTTGTTGCTGCCGTTGTTGTTCGGCGCCGGCATCAGCAGCACAGCAATATTTCTGGAGCTGGTGATCGCCGACATGTCTCTTCCTTTACGAATCCCATGGTGAGGTGATCCACGCGAGTTTTTTGTGCGCAGACACGTTCTGCGCCGTATTGCTCACACTTTGTTGCTGTGTCTTCTTTCTGGGGCCCCACAGTACGGTGGTAACGAGGATCACATTGTGGAGGCTGGCCACTATGCCACCGCTTCCGACCCGTATGTTTGCTTGCTGGGCGTCCCCATGTTCCTTCCTGTGCAAGAAACCCTCAGGGGCTGCAAAGCTCTCTTTCTTCTGGCTCGTGTGCCAATTGACCGACGATGTGGGTTGCCTACCACTTTAGGTTTAGCACCGCCAGCGCCAATGAGGGTGAAGGGGACGATATCACTGACTGTACGTACGCCTTTGTAGTGGAACGTAGGAAGTCCTTATTGACTGACGCGTGTTTTTGCAATCTGCCAATGATACCCCGACGCAGATGCCAACCTACCAACTCCTTTGGAAGAGCCCGGGTATATGGATGTGTCTGGCAGACATGGTCAGGGTATGTTTTTTACGGCTGTATCTTTGACGTCTTTGCACTGCTGGAGTGCATTCACCTTGGCTGTCATGCTGCCCGAGTGACCAGAGGCCCGAGCTGTCAACAGTAGCGGCAACAACGACGACAACGAGGAGTCTGCATACATGGACGTGGGCCCGGCTGATGACCATGCCAATCACGCCTTTAACAGCAAAGATCACGTCGATCCCTTCACCTATTAATTGGCCGTCTTTCCCATCTTTCACTCCTTCACTCGCGCCCCCCTTTATGACACTCGTCAACTGAAAATCGAAATTTTGGTGAAATTTGAAAAAAAAAATTTGTTTGTGTGTGTGTGTGTGTGTGTTGTCAAACAAGCAACAAAACATCTGACAACAACTGTCACTTTGCTAGTTGCCGAGCATGGAGCCGCCTGTACCGGCAGCAGCGGGGCGGCGCCCGAAAAAGGCTGGCAAGAAGCTGGTGAAGAAGAATGGTGAGTTGAAGCTCAGGCTTGGTGTGTCCATTTGCGACGAGTTTGGATCTCAAGCACCATGCTTACCACCTTGTCTTGACGAAAGCCGGCAAGAAGAAGAAGAAGAAAGCACAGAATGCATCAGCAAACTCGGTTGCCAACGGAGAAGGCCCAGCAGCCAAGGTCTGGCTCGTTTCTCCTTGCGATGGCCGGCGCAGACCGCACGTGATTTATGGATGTAGAGTCCGTGCTTTTTGAGAGAGCCATGCTTGTTTGTTTTTAGGCGTTTGAGGTTATTCAGGACAACGATACGTTGCGATGGGACCGTGATTTGACGGAGGAGGAACTCGAAACCTACAAAGCGCTTCGGCGTGAGCGATATCGTGAGGCGCTGCGCGCCCGCGTGACGGCGATAGAAGCCCGCGAAAGCGTATGAGTGGACTACTGTGGCACCACCTTATTTTTTTATTTTATTTTGTTCTGGTTATTGTCTCTTCTGCGGCCCTGGCGATGTCCGCTGCCGCTCTGCTGCCACCGCCCTGCGGCATCCTGATTGTTGATGACTTGTTCAAGTGACCCCTCCCGCTCCCCGGGCCCGTGTGGCTCGCATCTCCATCCAAGTGAAGCGGTGAAAATGATCATTCCTCTCGTGCTACTACCTAAAATCCCTGGGCTGGTCACACATCACTTCTTTGTTTTTTATGCTTGTAGAATGTGCGCACGCACACCCCGTTATTCAAGGCGAGTTGCTGGCGATCTGAGGTACAATGCAAACATCAATTTTAGACGCTTTCCTCGGATGACAACCAGGGAGAGTGGGCCAAGGGATTGAACAAGAAAGACCACCTGGCGATGAGCGCGTGGGCAGCAAGAAATCCGGAAAGAGAAATGACACGATAACAACCTAGCAATAGCGGGAGTCAAGGGCGACTCAAGTCGGGAAGCCGATCCTGACGGCCTCTCCCTCAGTCAAACTTGAGGTACTGCGCCAACTGGCGGGTTTGCTCAGCGGCATTGCCTATGTATGTGGCGGGCGTGAGCGCCAGAAGACGCTCCACCTCTTCTGCCGGCAGGTCAGCACGAATGCTGTCGATGAACGAGGCCATGGTGGACTGGTCCACTTGCTTGCCCTAAGCATAGCACACCAATCAGACCCAGCGATTCATGATGCGCACAAGGCCAGCGACAGGGAAATGATGACATCAATCAGCGGCAGCGTGCACCGCGTGTGATGTCTCGCTCAACTGCGGGACCAACAAACCTGAGTGAACTCCTTCAACTTCTCGTAGGGGTTGGCCACGCCATAGCGGCGCATGACGGTCTGGATGGGCTCTGCCAAGAGCTCCCAGTGGGCGGCCAGATCGGCGGCGATGACAGCCGTGTCGACATCCACTTTTTTCAAGCCATGCAGGGTCGACTTGTAGCCGATCATGGAGTGAGCCAGGCCGACTCCCATATTACGGAGAACGGTGGAGTCAGTGAGATCACGCTGCCAGCGCGACACGGGCAGCTTGCGAGCCAAAAACTCCATCACGGCGTTGGCCAGGCCAAGGTTCCCCTCGGAGTTTTCAAAGTCAATCGGATTGACCTTGTGAGGCATGGTGGAGGATCCCACCTCACCAGCCAATTTGCGCTGACGGAAGAAGCGCAGTGAGACGTAAGACCACATGTCTCGGTCCAGATCCAAAAGGATCGTGTTGAAGCGTGTCACAGCATGAAAGTACTCGGCAACAAAGTCATGGGGTTCAATCTGTGTGGTGTAAGGGTTGTGCACCAGGCCGAGACCCTCAACAAATTGGCGACCGAGGTCCCCCCATCGCAAGTGTGGGTAGGCACTGATGTGAGCGTTGTAGTTGCCGACAGCACCGTTTTTCTTGCCGCGAATCTCGACGGCGGCCAGCTGATCATACTGGAGCTTGAGGCGGTAGGCAAAGTTGGCCAGCTCCTTGCCCATGGTGGAGGGCGTGGCCGGTTGGCCGTGGGTGCGGGACATCATGGCCACCTCCGCGAGCTCCTCAGCCAAGGCACCAATGGCCGTGATGACTTCGCGCATGGAAGGTAGAAGCACCTCAGTGCGAAAGTCCTTGAGGCACAGGGCCCAGCTGAGGTTGTTGATGTCCTCCGACGTGGCGGCAAAGTGAATAAACTCGCTCACCGCGCGCAGCTCGCTGTTGCCCTCGGTAGCTTGTTTCAAAAAGTACTCAATGGCTTTGACATCGTGACGAGTGGTGGCCTCGATGTCCTTGATGGCCTGGGCGTCGGAGAGACTAAAGTTGTCTGCAACGGCCTGCAGTTCTTGCAGTGCTTCGGCGCTCAGTTCAACCTCAGTGATCTCTGGGATGCCAGCCAGGAAGCGAAGCCAGGCCACTTCGACCCGGACTCGGTTGCGCATGAGGCCATACTCACTAAAGTATGGGCGCAGATCCGCTGTTTTGGACGCGTAACGCCCGTCTACGGGCGAGACGCACGTCAACGGCTCAGCGGGCAGAGACATCTTTCTTTCCAGGCACCTGCGGGTATCAAGCTGGGGGTGAGGGAAAAAAAACAGCAAGTACTCGAGAGTCAAGCGGACGCAAACGTACAACGCGGTCACCACACAGAGAACTTGAAACGTATGACGCACCACAAACCACAGGCAGGGATGACCAGGGGCGAGGGAGGGGGCCGATGAAGAGAGGTAAGGGGCTGCACAGCCAGGCAACAAATGCATCACGTGCAACACATCTTCAGCATTGCGTGAAGCTTGTGAGGGTTAAGCTCTGCTCTCTGTGTCGTCTGCCTCTCTCTCTCTCTCTCTTTTGTGATGGTCGCGTGCTATGTACCTTGCGCAAGTGTAAGGGTGTTGTCAGCACTTTCTTGTTTGTTCGATCTTCTGCCCTCACTGACACACACACACAAAATACAGACACAAAACTTGTTGCTTCAAGTTTGATGAGCAAGTGAGAGATACAGCTTCATAAGCTAGATTGTCTCATCACTTCCGCAATGACGTTCGGCGGGTATGGCTTCCTCTCGACAAAGTCGAGGGGGCTGGGACCTCACTGGCCATAATCCGTCGTGGGATTGGCGGCCAGTTTCGAGGAACCAGATGCAAGGCTGCGATTCGCCGAAACCGTGTCGCCTCCAACTATAAAAACTCCTCTCCCATATGCCGATACTCGGCACTGACAACTGCAAACTCTTCTTCATCATCATCTCATCAACAAAAACATGAATTGCTTGCACAACACACAAGAAACATGAGACCGAATGGAACCAGTTGTCTACTTGCTACGCTTGCTCCGCTTGCCACTCTGCAGCAGATAATCGCACGTCAGCAAAGCAAAGCAAAGTGAAGGGAAGGCCGTTGAGACATGACAGTGAGCACAAGCATGCAACATACCGGGCGCTCCTCGGCCTCTGAGCGACGCTTGCGTTCATCCGCTAAACAAAGTGCGAGAACCACAGGAGGGGTAAGAGTCAGATGAAGCGGAGAATGGTCCCATAATAAACGGCCATGACCATAACACGCAAGACGACTGCGCACCTGCACGCGCTTGCTCCTCAAGATCGTCCCAGTCCTCGCCCTCCTCGTCACTGTCTTCCTCGTACTCCTCTTCGCTCTCCTCATCCCCCAGCTCCAGCTCGCTGTCGTCAAATTCCTCTTCAGTGGACTCCTGCCAAACAAACATCTCCAATGTGAGGGACAACGCCACAACGACCGCCGTCAGACTCAAAATCAGACGCGCTTCAAACCTCAGCTTCGTCCAGCTCGTCCTCTGAAACCTCAAACTCAGATTCTTGATCCTCGCTATCCTCGCCAGACTGATCGGGCTGTGATTTCGTGCACACTCAGGCAAGAATGAGCCATCCTTGCGCACAATTGGCACCGTGGCAGGCTTTGTTGTTGTTTTTTCACGCTCAAACAGGGCATAACCGCACGCACGTCGTCTTCGTCAAGGAAACTCCAGCCGCCATTGTCCAAAAACTCCTGTGGCTTGGTCGTGATCTCCTTCATGATCATCTTCCATTGGAGCGTCAGCGGGCCCTGCGTGTATCGGAACTCGCAGCTGTCCAGCCACTGCTTGATCATCTCGAGGTGCTTGTTGGGAATGGCGCCCACATGGTGCACTGGACGCTTGTAATCCTTGAAGATGAACACAATGTCAAAGTTCCGGGTACGGAAGCTCACACGCTCAAAGTGCACCCGCTCCACGTCGGCCAGCACCAATACAAAAGCAGGCTACCACGACATTTGAGCCCCATCCGTTGTGAGCTCACTCAAAGAAGCACGCCAACGAGCCGAGTACCAGCCACGCCCTCTGCGCGCCAGATGTACCTGTTCCGTCAAATTGACGAGGCAGTTGTCCGTGGGCATAAGCTTCACAGTGGTCTTATGCGGCACACCTAGAATCAGAGCACCGAATCATTCGTTTTGACAGGCTTGAGTTTTGCCACCAAGAGCCAGGGAGACGCCATCTGCCACGACTGAAGCAATTGTCATATACATCAGACATGCAGCACGCACCAGGGAATGCCAGCTTCTCGTAAGGCACCTCGAACATGATGCGCTGGCCGAGCTCTTCCTCGATGGTGCGGTAGAAGTTCTCAAACTCTTGATGAAACTTTTTCTTGAGACGACGCTCAGTCTGCTCGCGTTCGGCCTCCTCGCGCTCACCACGCCCGCGCACCTGGGCCAAATCTGTCTGGACCTCGCCCACCTCACGATAAAATTGCACATCTTTGACCAGCTTCTTGTCAATCAGGATGGGGTTCTAGAAGAATCAGAACACGAGTCAAGCGACGGCCCTCCACAGCGAGCCCCAGACCGGATCAAGGGAGCTGCTCAATTACCTTGAGGTGGAAATGCAATGCAATAACTACTTCGTTCTTGCAGGGCTGATAAAAGGCATTGCGGATATTGCTGCAGCACAGGCACGCCAAGGCAGGGAGGTCAGAACCTAAATGATGCCAAAGAAAGGGAAAAGGTGTTGACGCTGGCCCAAAAGCGCACCTGAACAAAATGTCAATGGGCTCGGACTTGCTTGTATACCGCAGACCGTTGGCATGCATCTGATGACACACGCAGGAATCAAGCACGTGTGTATGAGCTGAGCAAAACTGCACGCACATAGGGCGGATCAACTCACCTCGAGAGTGCCTTGGTTGCGCTTGCGGGTTACAGGACGAATGGACATGTCCCGCAAAACGACACGCTTCTGACCCGACGGCCTCATCTTGAGATCAGCTTGTTCCACTACTTGCTGTGGGAGAGAGAGAAGCATAAAAGATATGGGGAGAAAGCATGAGTACAGACACAGCCAAACACACACGTAAAGCGAATCATCGTTCAGAGCTGAAAGGCTTGCAGACCTCGTTGCGCTTGCGCTCAAGCTCAATGTCCTTGTACTTCTTTTGCGTATCACGGATGAGACGAAAGGCCGTTTGCAGGGTCGGGGCACTTTGGCTGCGGAAAGTAATCTCCTTGAGGTAGGCTTCGGGCTCATTCTATGAAGGCACAGGCAACAAAAGCGAAGGTCAGCAAGAACAAGGTGCATCACATCACTCAACTTGCTCGCATGCAAACGGGTTGTCAACAAAAAGCATGACGTACTTCGGCATTGGGACGAATATTCTTGATACCCGGATGATTGAAGTTGATGCGCAAGAGGGAGTGATCCTCGCCGTCTGTTTGCGAGACGTTCTTAATGCAAGAGATGTGAATAGGCGTTGCGAAGCCATGGATGGGAAGAATCACTGTCTCATGCCGGCGATCCACGATAATTTTTTGGGATTTGACTTTCTCGTACGGGAATCGCGTCGGATCTGTGTAAGCAATTGGCGTCTTTTCGGTGCCAAACTAGAAGATGAAAGAAAGAAAGAAAGAAAGAAGTCATGCCAAAGGAAAAAAAAGGGGGGGGGGGGGGGGGGGCCCA